>NC_135562.1:8550133-8825133 GCF_964340395.1 Glandiceps talaboti
ATATGAATATTACAGGAGAAACAAAGATGTCTTGGTGTTTCACTCATTAGACAGGACATTTTAACACATACAGAGACATCTTCAAATACAAAAGAAACAATTTAAGTGCCGCGCACAGAGAAGATGCAGATTAGATGTTGGAAGGTTAACAATTGAAGCCCTTAAAATCGCCAAGTCCAACAGCAATGTTTCCATCAGAAGCCTGTTTCTATGGCGTGCTGTAAACAAATAACAATGCTTATCATTTTTCAATGTGCCATGTGTGTCATTCATGCCTCTGTTTTTTCTCCTGTTATCTCTCTGTGTGTTGAAAACACCGTGTCCCATGAGCCAAACACAAAAACAACTTCATTTCATCGGTAATACGGCCATCTCAGCAGATGGCGTGAGCCAATTAGGTAGATTTCATAATGGATAGGCGTATCCATGGTGGGTTGATCGTTGCTATGTGACGTCGTAACATAATTACTGCTGTGACACATAAACGGTAAGTTGATCATTCTAAGCGAGATGGGGAAATCAAAATTCAAAATCACCATTTGCTTGGATTCTAGGCTATAATTGAAGCACCTCAAAATAAACGCACGTGTGTAGCCTTACATATACTGTAACACTGTAGAAACACGTTATGAATTTGTAGTTTACAGCACCCTAAAATTAGTAAATATTGGTTGAAATAGAAGATATTTGACATTATAACATGTGATAGTTTATGTCAGTATGCAACAGTATATTCCAGAGTTTAAAACTTGTAATGTTGGGACATATACTGATAAACTTTGTACGGTAAAGTGCATATCCCACCATGTCTGGTCATGGCATGACAGTGTGATCTTTGCTATGTCGGGTCAAAGCACTATGAGCAGGGCCGTAGCCTGACCAAATTGCCGGGGGGGGGGGGCAGAACGTTGTCTTGGTGCAATCATGCATTTGAAATTTAGAAAGGTGCAATTTACATAAATGTGCATGTAATTTACATAATATCTATTTTAGCATCCGCAATTAAATATCATATGTAAGGCCAGAAAAAAAAATGCTGGTCAACGGGTAACATAACCCATCACATTGGGTAGGTAGGTCGATTTCATTTTTTCGCAATGCTTGAAAAGGATAATACAAACCATATATAATGATAGCAAAATATTTCAGGTCGAGTTTAGATAGAACTTATTCAGTCATCTTGATTCTATCTCATATAATTTGTCTGCATAGCTACAGTTAGGAAATGTACACAATTTACGGTTAAACAAATGGTGTAGTTCCTCTCACCCTCTCTTCTTAAAAAATGTTAAGCCCCGCCAAATGAAACTCAAGCATTATTTTAGCCACCCCTTCTGTCACCTAACTACATTTGAGATATAAAATCATATGGTACAATGATGCATAAAAATATCAGTGATAGCCAACTACAATAATACTCCGAACGAGATTAATTGACACAGGGTGTGGATTTCATAAGGAGATGTCTCTAATTAGCTCTAACCTATACAGGGAGGTCCTTAGCCAGACACCTTCCATCTTGTTTTGGGAGAAAGACAATTATCACCTTATCATTGCTACTGATTGGAAGGAGACAACTCCAAGGGTGTAAAAATTGAAAAAAGGACAGTGTAGGAGGCCATTTAGAGGCATAAAATATCAAACCATAGACTAGACACAATTTAGTCTTACAATGCTTGAATATGGTAATAAAATACCAGAATTGGAACAATTATGCTATGCATTACATATTATCTGGAAGTGTATTTTGTTGTGGCAAAGCTGAAAGATATTTTGCGGATGTGCACTTGGTAAATGACTTCTCCTGAAGTTTAATTTGGTTCCAAAAAATCCCGAATAAAAAAAGAGCAAAACATTTCAAGACTTTCAGACTTTTGATGGCCCAATGACTGCTCAGCCCACTCCAATGGTCGTAAACGTTTGTTCAATTCTTTTTTAGTGCACATTGGATATGCAACAGCTTATTTCAATCTCAATTCATCATCAGAGCCAAGTAAACCATTGCATAAGATATTATATAATTTGGAATAGACTCAAATGTATATTGTTACCTGAATTATTCAGAAAATATAAAGAAATATCCTTTTTGGATTTTGATGTCGAAGGTACAGCTCTGTTTACAAATTCAGGGCCATTCTTTCCATAGCAAATTGTCGCTTCAAAATGAATTGCGGAATAACGCTAGTGTCAGTGTGCAATGAGATAATTATATAAAACAACATTTTAACCAAAGACAAAGATCGAACACAATTATTGAAAGTGGATCTTCAAAGAGTTGATCTTAAACTGCGTACCTGGTTTAATAGTTTTTTCAGGGCCACCAAATATTCCAAAAAGATATCTATGAAATCTATAAAAGATAGTATGAAATGTTTTAATATAAGGAACAAGATGTAAATGAGATCGAGCGCATCTTCGGAGTCACTGCATGCAGCAGGCGACCTCACGTTGAACGACTTTTTCCGTCTCTTTTTTGGAGTTTTATTCGCTGACATTATTGCGACTTGCTATCTTCAAAAGAAGGAGACTTTCAAGACTACTGTTACTCGCGGAAAATGCACAGTGCATGTGCGCACTTCTCTTGTACTTTCCCACACAAAGAATTTTTAATTTTGCTGCAAAAAGTTACAATTTTTAACGGGACACATTTTTATTCAAAGATAAGCCAGCGTACAATAGAGATATAAGATACATATTAGCCAGGAGTCAGTGTATAGTCAATAGTGAACCATCAATTTAAATCGCACATGCTAGGAATCGTCACGTAAATAACGATTTTAATAGCATCGCTATGTATTCAAAAAGTAGCCTTTTTCTTTCATTTTTCCAAAATTTCAGGGGAGGGGGCAGCTGCCCCCCCACAGGCTACGGTACTGATGAGTACTACCGTATATAGGTAACGAGGGAAGTCAAACTAACATGTTTCATGCGTGAAAATGCCATGAGCATGTGTTCAAATGAAAAAGTTGTTGCTACGGTTGCTTTCGTCGGATTGACGCCTTTGTGATGATAATCCATATTTACACAGTATAAAAGAAAAAAAAGTATGACTTGTATAGAACTGCTGCCTGGTTCAGATGGTCAAAGAGTTTGTACTTTTCTACGATGACTCTATATTGCTGCCAACATTGCCACGTACCAACTTGTGTATGTGTGTTTTAATGAGTCGTGATTTACAGGCATAAACAAACGGATTGACTGCACTACCAAAGTAACCAACCGTAAAGAAGAAGAACACTGAAAATGGGTCTCTACCGTTGTACTTTCCGGTGAGGAGATTCAATAGATAGGCAACGGCAGACGGCATATATATGATAAGGTAAGCCATCATGATGCCAACACAAATACTCGTAGTGGCCATATTGTTGTTGTTAGTTGTACTCAGACCCAGATTGTCGTGTGCGTGTACCGCCGCTTGAGATCTCCTAAACTTTTTGTAGATATAAGTGTAACACATAGCCATGACAACAAAGCACACCAGAATAAGAATTGGTAAGACACCAGGCACTGGACGATCGACCGCTCCTCTTTCGGCGAAGAACATCAGGCAAGTTCTATCAGGTCCAGTGAGGAGACCATATATTCCATATAAAACCCCACATGTTACACTAGAGACGATGGAGCCAGTTATTAGATTGCGTTGCATTCTGTTGGAAAAGCTGCCATTGATGATCACAGCTCGAACGATACTGATAGTAAGCAAGGAAACCAAGGAACCGACGATGGAGAGTTGAAAAATAAACATTTCCAATCTACAAAATGTAGTAGTCACAGGATCACATACCATGTAGGCATGTATAAGGATTTTAATAGTGGAGTAGAGACGAACTGGTGCTGCAATTATACAGACGATAAGATCCAACACTGCAAGGCTCACCAGTTGAATATTTGGTGGGAGTCGAAGAGTCTTGACAACACAAATTAAAACAATAACCACGATATTACCAATGCCACCAAAGATTATTGTCAGTATTAGAAGCACTGCACTGATCCACAAAGATAAATTTTGTAGAAGATTTCCCGCAAAAATCACAGTATATCGTCCATTGATATCAATATAAGTCGCATTTGAAAATTCATCTATCTCTGAACAGTTGTAGGAGTAATCCATCTTCAAATTGGCTAGCGTTATGTCAACTGACTGTGAAGATCATGTTTTTAGTTCTTCATTTTCAGAATTATACCCCTTCATCGACAAATTGATTTGTGAAAACACTGTACGCAAAAGATTTCCTTGAAGGACAGAGTAGAGGGGGTACAGAGCATTGACAGCAATCATAAGTAATTAAGGTCGTTCACTCATCGAAAGATTGCCACTTATAGCCGATAGCTGTCCATCACGTGTTCACCCCCTCAAAGGCCATTATTACGAAAGATAACCAACCCTCATCGTGTCCATAATTATCAAAGTAACGTCATTACGTACGTCGTAATACGCACATTAAACCTTAAAAGTCATCTTTACAGGCATTCTGTGACTAGTAGACGATAGATTTTTAAAATTAAGTCTCATGTTCTTTAAATGTTTTGAGTGTTATTCATGTTTAGTTTCTTAAACAAAAATGTCGAACTTTTTAATAAACAAAAATTTTCAGATTACTAGTACAGTAGTCACCATGTCACAATGCGTCCATTTTTTAAAAACCTTTACAGACATTGAAAAGTGGATAGGTGAAACCATGATAATCCATGGCATA
This sequence comes from Glandiceps talaboti, assembly GCF_964340395.1. NCBI lineage: Eukaryota > Metazoa > Hemichordata > Enteropneusta > Spengelidae > Glandiceps > Glandiceps talaboti. The sequence goes on from NC_135562.1 coordinate 8,554,831, forward strand.
TCGCGTCCAATGGTAAACTTTTTACAGACATTACATAAATTTAAGAGTCGATAGGTGAAACCATAATTCCATGACATATTGCGTCCAAAGTTAAACCTTTACAGACATTGCATAACCTTAAGAGTCGGTCATGGAAACCTTGATAATCCATGACATATTGCGTCCAACACTGAGGAAACAAAAGTAATCATTACCTAACGTCCAGGCTGTGCTGCATGTCGATTTCCTGTATATTGAAACGTCCCCCTACATAATTATATATTTATACATTAGTGTAATTGAAATTATCAATTAATGTGATTGTACTAACTTTTGATGACATGTGATTACTTAGGTTTACTAACCACTTAATGAACGTACAGTTACAAACTTTTGACAGATTTTGCTAAGTTTAAATTTTTTCAGAATACAATTACTGAATTGTAATCACGAACAAAGTTTATTGGTGTTTTAATTTAGATAAGAGGAGAAGAATGGAAGACGTCTTGATTTAGTCAATAAAACGCAAATTATGGAGAGAAAAGTAGCCAGGCTAGGAAAGGAAGAAGAAAAAAGTTTTATATCACCACAAACATTAATGAATCAATTGATCAATATCACAAACAAAATAAGTTTTATTTCACCACAAAAATTAATCATTCAATCGATCAGTCATTCAACCAAATAATTAGTCAATCAATCAATAAATCAATCAATCGATCGATCAATCGATCGATTAATCAATCAGTCAATTAAATGCTCGATGCACCCTGTGCTTTTTTTGGTCTGAGCTAGTAGCTTGGCTCAACCCATACCCGAAGGTATTCGGAAGTTATCATAGAAGCCCAGCATGGTGAGGTAACATGTATTTTTGCATGGATACGACAGTGCGTGAATATAGCATTAGATTGGTTTTTGGAGACGACACATGTTTTTTAGAAATACGACAAATTTATATCCATTAAGTATTACTTTGTGAACATAAGTGTAAATACGTTGAATAGTTTGTCACAGCCATTGGTCTCTGCACCAAGTGCCCACAGAGAAGATACAGATTAGATGTTGAGGTAAACAATTGAAGCCCTTAAAATCGCCAAGTCCAACAGCAATGTTTCCATCAGAACCTGTTTCTATGGCGTGCTGTAAACAAATAACAATGCTTATCACTTTTCAATGTGCCATGTGTGTCATGCATGTCTCTGTTTTTCTCCTGTTATCCATCTCTGTGTTGAAAACACCGTGTCCCATGAGCCAAACACAAAAACAACTTCATTTCATCGGTAATACGGCTATCTCAGCAGATGGCGTGAGCCAATTAGGTAGATTTCATAATGGATAGGCGTATCCATGGTGGGGTGATCGTTGCTATGTGACGTCGTAACATAATTACTGCTGTGACACATAAACGGTAAGTTGATCATTCTAAGCGAGATGGGGAAATCAAAATTCAAAATCACCATTTGCTTGGATTCTAGGCTATAATTGAAGCACCTCAAAATAAACGCACGTGTGTAGCCTTACATATACTGTAACACTGTAGAAACACGTTATGAATTTGTAGTTTACAGCACCCTAAAATTAGTAAATATTGGTTGAAATAGAAGATATTTGATATTATAATATGTGATAGTTTATGTCAGTATGCAACAGTATATTCCAGAGTTTAAAACTTGTAATGTTGGGACATATACTGATAAACTTTGTACGGTAAAGTGCATATCCCACCATGTCTGGTCATGGCATGACAGTGTGATCTTTGCTCTGTCGGGTCAAAGCACTATCAGCAGGGCCGTAGCCTGACCAAATTGCCGGGGGGGGGGGGCAGAACGTTGTCTTGGTGCAATCATGCATTTGCAATTTAGAAAGGTGCAATTTACATAAATGTGCATGTAATTTACATAATATCTATTTTAGCATCCGCAATTAAATATCATATGTAAGGCCAGAAAAAAAAAATGCTGGTCAACGGGTAACATAACCCATCACATTGGGTAGGTAGGTCGATTTCATTTTTTCGCAATGCTTGAAAAGGATAATACAAACCATATATAATGATAGCAAAATATTTCAGGTCGAGTTTAGATAGAACTTATTCAGTCATCTTGATTCTATCTCATACAATTTGTCTGCATAGCTACAGTTAGGAAATGTACACAATTTACGGTTAAACAAATGGTGTAGTTCCTCTCACCCTCTCTTCTTAAAAAATGTTAAGCCCCGCCAAATGAAACTCAAGCATTATTTTAGCCACCCCTTCTGTCACCTAACTACATTTGAGATATAAAATCATATGGTACAATGATGCATAAAAATATCAGTGATAGCCAACTACAATAATACTCCGAACGAGATTAATTGACACAGGGTGTGGATTTCATAAGGAGATGTCTCTAATTAGCTCTAACCTATACAGGGAGGTCCTTAGCCAGACACCTTCCATCTTGTTTTGGGAGAAAGACAATTATCACCTTGATTGCTACTGATTGGAAGGAGACAACTCCAAGGGTGTAAAAATTGAAAAAAGGACAGTGTAGGAGGCCATTTAGAGGCATAAAATATCAAACCATAGACTAGACACAATTTAGTCTTACAATGCTTGAATATGGTAATAAAATACCAGAATTGGAACAATTATGCTATGCATTACATATTATCTGGAAGTGTATTTTGTTGTGGCAAAGCTGAAAGACATTTTGCGGATGTGCACTTGGTAAATGACTTCTCCTGAAGTTTAATTTGGTTCCAAAAAATCCCGAATAAAAAAAGAGCAAAACATTTCAAGACTTTCAGACTTTTGATGGCCCAATGACTGCTCAGCCCACTCCAATGGTCGTAAACGTTTGTTCAATTCTTTTTAGTGCACATTGGATATGCAACAGCTTATTTCAATCTCAATTCATCATCAGAGCCAAGTAAACCATTGCATAAGATATTATATAATTTGGAATAGACTCAAATGTATATTGTTACCTGAATTATTCAGAAAATATAAAGAAATATCCTTTTTGGATTTTGATGTCGAAGGTACAGCTCTGTTTACAAATTCAGAGCCATTCTTTCCATAGCAAATTGTCGCTTCAAAATGAATTGCGGAATAACGCTAGTGTCAGTGTGCAATGAGATAATTATATAAAACAACATTTTAACCAAAGACAACGCCGATCGAACACAATTATTGAAAGTGGATCTTCAAAGAGTTGATCTTAAACTGCGTACCTGGTTTAATAGTTTTTTTCAGGGCCACCAAATATTCCAAAAAGATATCTATGAAATCTCTTAAAGATAGTATGAAATGTTTTAATATAAGGAACAAGATGTAAATGAGATCGAGCGCATCTTCGGAGTCACTGCATGCAGCAGGCGACCTCACGTTGAACGACTTTTTCCGTCTCTTTTTTGTTTTGTTCGCTGACATTATTGCGACTTGCTATCTTCAAAAGAAGGAGACTTTCAAGACTACTGTTACTCGCAGAAAATGCACAGTGCATGTGCGCACTTCTCTTGTACTTTCCCACACAAAGAATTTTTAATTTGCTGCAAAAAGTTACAATTTTTAACTGGACACATTTTTATTCAAAGTTAAGCCAGCGTACAATAGAGATATAAAATACATATTAGCCAGGAGTCAGTGTACAGTCAATAGTGAACCATCAATTTAAATCGCGAATGCTAGGAATCGTCACGTAAATAACGATTTTAATAGCATCGCTATGTATTCAAAAAGTAGCTTTTTTCTTTCATTTTTCCAAAATCTCAGGGGGGGGGGGGCTGCCCCCCCCCCCACAGACTACGGTACTGATGAGTACTACCGTATATAGGTAACGAGGGAAGTCAAACTAACATGTTTCATGCGTGAAAATGCCATGAGCATGTGTTCAAATGAAAAAGTTGTTGCTACAGTTGGCTTCGATTGACGCCTTTCACTAGTAGAAAAAATAGTACAGATTACGACATTTTCCGTACTATAGTTCAGATTGAGTTCAATTCTGTACTTTTATGCTGATGAGGTGGACGTTTCTGTACTTTCCCATTAGCGCCTGTCTAATCGGATTATACTCGATCTGAAAAATAGTTCAGATTGCGAGTCGGAAGTGATTTGAATACATTTGCATTTAGTTCAGAATATATTCATGAGTTCACCCCGATAACCGGGCAGTAAACAAATGAATATTCAAATCTATCTCGCCTGCATGTGATTCAAGGCGTGTACACTAATTGTTTGACCCACAGAAAACTAACAGTAACACTATTTAGTTAGTTAGTTGTCTGTGTTTGACCACATGGAGGCGGAGGGGGAGGGTGCAAAAGAAAAGGGTTACACACATGTACAGTGTATGATATGATGAGAGCTACATTTAATGTACATGTACATACGAACTGACATGTATACGTACATGTACAACTACGCTAGCATGTAAACGTTAGCAAAAACTCTTACTACTACCTCAGACCACTAAAATACTAGAGTGGTCTGAGCTACTACTACTTGCAAAAAGTATTTACAAGCATTTCCATGTAGGTCAATGAAATATCACCTATGTGGGTTATACTTCAATAGTCGGTCAAACAGCGTAAAGGTCTACATTCTACAATGATAAATACATTCGATGTTAGTCAAAGAGGACAACAATGACAGACATGATTGTTCAACTCGGTGCGATCTAAGATGAATTCACGGTGTATATTTGGTTACGTCGCCTTTGAATTGATGATGACGACTCGTCCGACCTAGACTGTTCTGGTCCAGTTTCAAGTGAAAGTCAGAATTATCACGGTGCCATTGATTATACTAACTGTGACGAAACTCGCCCACTCTAGTCTCTATGACTTCATTAGCCCCAAAATGCAAGAACTTAATAATGGTATTGTAAATCGAAGTTCATGCATGCTCTGACTGTCGCATGTTTTTTGTTTTCTTACATTTTATACAATTTTGAATTGTTAGCTTTGTATTTCCTGCATTAATGTTGAAAACTGGTCTTTTTACTGTGCGTCTTCAATGCGCAGGTAAAATAGTGTGTTAATCTAGCATCGTGAGTACGCGCTCGCTTATGGTTTTGCATACCTTGGACTGCCTGTCATTCAGTATTGTTTTAGCCTATTTATTTCTAAAGAAAAATGGTCTGTAAAGGGACTGCTTTAGTTGTCACAGTGCCTTTGTGGATTTATAAATCGATTTATGACAAGTGAGTCTACCTATTTTTTTTCCGACCCACTCAGTCAAGGAGTGCGATACACCAATCACCGTTTATTTAGCTTTGTATACAGTGTATGGATAATAGCAAGTTTCGGGACTGAAAAATCATAAATTGTTTGTTAGACTTATTTTTTATTCAATGTAATCTGGGTTGATTAGGAATTTTCAGATATCAGGATTTAAACCTCGGATTTCAACTCAGAAAAGCTATATTTTTTGCCTCAGTCTGAATTATATTAGTAGAACTCTCACCAACGTTCCCAATGTGAAGTGATCTGAAAGTTGATGAGAGGTCCTCACGTTGGATTGCAGCACTGCATGTTCTTGCCGGGAAGATAAAGAGGTGTAGTAATTATGGTTTAAAACTGACTTTTACAAACGCCAGTCGTGTAGGGTCTATGATTTTTTATGTTGTGGATGAATGCGGCACTTTGATCTGAACCTCAGACCACTATAATAGGAACATACTAGAATCGCTTTTTGTTTTAGGTGTGAATGGGGCTCTAAACCCATCTTCTCTGTCGTGCATGGTTACCCTTCAAACCTGCTTCAAGCCGAACGTTGTGCAAAACGATACTTCGTGTCTTTACGGGGTTTTTTTGCAATTGTGTTTTAGTGGCCTGAGTCTGAACAAGTGTTCATACAGTACAGCAAAGTCCCACCAACAAAATCCATAGCAATAGATGCAGGAAAACCTCAGTATGGGCGACGGTGAAATCATGGTGTTAGTTCTAAAACTTTTGAAAGCAAGAACATATGTTTGTGCAACTTTTGTATTAAAAGCATACTATTCCAATTCAAGGACAACGATTTTGTTCAGAAATGGTGGTAGGACTATAATCCTTCCTACCTCCTTCCTTCCTACCTCCATAGTTCAAAACCGCTGATCGTAACTGCATGGTACAGCGCATCTACATTTATTTCTGAGTTACGGAGGGCATTATTTGATAAGTACCCCATTCGTCCCTGTATTAGATCTTGTATAGTCATAATATTACAAAGATATGTGATTGTTGTGATCATTTCATTTGATCATTATGTATTCAAGTGTAGTCAAATTTTCTTAGGTGTATGAGCAACTTTACTTCACCAATAAATTCTACTTTCTCACGAGTATTGTAAAATAACATGGCTATAATATGATACTACACAGCACGTTTTAGACGTATTTGCATATCAATGTCATCTTCAAATTTTCTTGAAGAATTCTTCATCCAGATACTCTAACATACCTGCACACCAAATGTCAGCCCATGCAATCGATTAGTTTTGCGGCTGTCATTCATTTTTACTTTGAATTCTTTTATTTACAAAACAAATGACAGTTTTTGACCCCAAAAATGACCAAAAACAGAAAATTGAAAATATCTTGCTGTCATAAACAAATATGAATAGACTTCTCGATAAAATTCCATTTACTCATTGGGAACATCGAACGTACAATGTCAAAAAGTCGCACTGGCGCAAAGTATCATGGGAAAACTTTCTTTGGCACACCTCACTTAGGAAATATAGCCGCAACAAAAAAGTTAATACTGGGATCATGTCTTTTTAAATTTAGCCTTTACCTTATAGAATAGAAGTATCAAAAGTGTATGCACTAACAAGTATCTGTGGTTTGTGCAAATCGCTGATGATTGTTAAACAACAAAACTTTGCATACCATTGTCATTAATAATTCCACGTTTTACTTCTGAATCAGTTCTAAACACTTACGATTGAAATGATCGTCAACGATACGCTGATTTGTAGTTGAGGGTAATTAAAAATATTTTACAATGACGGTTTCGACCATTAGCCGATGGAGGTGACCCCAACCAAACCTGTCACAAGATGTAAACTTGCACACTTTTTTGTGTCAATATGTCTGTTCTGGTCAGTCTGTTTTGGGAATTTATGGTACATTCACTGTCGCAGTTTTCAGCCAGGGTCACGTTATTCGACGATTACTATTTGGATAAACACTGCAAAAAAGTGACACCCGTCATTGTTGCTTAGACATTTTCCTAGGGTATTTTTCAACAGGATTTATAGTAAGAAGTAACTTTGTTGATGGTGTAGTCACTGACTTTATAACCCTACATCGATGACTTAGTAATTGAACACGCAAATGAATTATCATGAACACTGATCTACTACCGATCCGACCCTGGGATTCGATCACAATTCATGGCATCGCTTGCCAGTCTATGTCTTGGTCACGCAAACGTGAACACTCTGATATCTGAAACACTTCTTTGCTCCAGATACGCACCTTTTCTTTCATGGAAAATGTCATATAGTTTGAAGTAAGCTGGGAGAAAATATTAATGAGATATTTGTAGATTTAAATAAGAGTGAAATGATAGTCAAGTGATTTTGAACCATCTCCGTGTATTTTGCTTTAGCGAAAACACTGACAACTACTAGTATGTGATCGCCGATATTAGTTCTCGCAAAACCAATATACCACAACATTAGTGTTGAATCTTTTGTACGAATACCTGAGCATGACAAAATATCCGAAGAAAACAGCGAGGGTTGTTGGCTGAGCCGGTATCCGAAAATCAAATAAAGTCTGTTTGAAAACTGCGACTGTGAGTGTATAGTTGATGATTCAAGGACGGTTGCCTATTAAAGACACATCGGTTTGTTCATGGAGGTAGAAAAGACGTGTTCCTACCTCCATGGTTTGTTCAAAAATGGAGGTAGGCTACCTCGAATATTCAAAGTTATCAGTTTTGAATCTGTGTTGCTATTGTTGACCATTACTCACATACCAGTCCCTCACCCTCTTAGAAGTACAACTGCGAAACTTCAAAGATTATCTACAAGGTTGTGAACTTTGTAGCAAGCAAGGTGGGGGTTATAGGAAGGTGTCATCTCTTTGACACTTACAATGTGGTGATTGTTAACTGCCCTCACTTCGTTTTATTTTGTCATTTTTTTAGCTTTAAGTTGACGACATACCACCTTCCATGCAAAGATGACATTCTGTTTTTAACAAAACCAATAGGTAGAGGTATTATTTGTATTTTTTGTATCGCGTTTAACTTTCAGCGATACCAATTTTACTGAAGTGCAAATTGGTCATTAGCTGAAATTTTCACACAGCAATCTATTTAAATCCTACCGGCATAAGTATTACAGTGTTGTTGTGTTAGTTGTCTGTGGTTTTTGCGTAGTAGAAAGTAACAGCACTACGTCCTCTTTGTCCTACATTATCGGCCTGCAAAAGGCATTTCAAGTTCAATTATTTCAACTTCTTCTTTGTATAGTGGGTAATGTCAATCAAGGTATGGGTTTATTGATTTCTGAACATTTCTTGCCACCTGCGAAGGGGTCACGTGAGAATCACTTTTGACAATGCACATTGCTTGTCCTTACGCCAGGGGACAGTCTTAGTGGTAGAAAAGCAGTAGAGTATGACAGTTAATACAATTAATACCATATACAATTAATTTGTAGGTGAGGTTGCGACCAAGTAGGGAAAAATGTCAGTCATTACCAGTGAATGGCTCACACCTAAACGACTACAAAAGTTTGTCGAGACTTAAGCTTACTGATAAACAGCTAGCTACTCAATGACAACCTAATATACTGCCAAAAACATTCGGCCTTATCAATGGCGACGTACTGACTGCTCGAACTTCTGGACTTACTCAAGGCCTCGCCCGGTCGTCAAATTGCAAAGAACAATGAAGAACAGCTGAACACCTTCCTGTGGTCATCTGTTCCTTTCCGTACCGACTCTCAATTGTTTTGCTGTGTTTACTTGTTTATCTTTAATAACAATAGTTTTTTAACTAACACCAATGTTCTTCCACTTTCTTTGCTTTCAAAGTCAGTCACTTACTGTTGTAGCTTAACTTGCCAGTCAAAGACAGCCATCCTCAACTGGACACACAACATGACAACAAAGATATACCAGAAAATCATGACGTTTTGAATCATATCATTCGGCCCTCAACCCTGTTTTTGACAATTAAAAAATGCTCTACTACCCATCACAGCCAGTATCAATCAGACTTTTTCCATATATTATATTCCACCCTAACTTAACCCATATGACCGCCCCATTTATAACTCGTATGTCCGGACATGAACATGATTGGCTGTTCGCTGACCAAGGGGTATGAGACCATATGTGGAAGTGGGGGATAAGCTTATCAAATATGACCGTAGTTCCATGTAAATTAAAACTTATAGTTATGCTTATAGTCGTTACGTTTTCAGTTTATTGTGGTACCCGCTTGATGCTTTCTCTGAAGATGCCGACGGGATCAGTCTAAAATTCAGTTCTGGTGTATAAACTACAATGTATCACACATATCATGACTCTCACTATCCAATCCATCGGCTATACACTGGAGAACACAAGGACTATACTGACTGTTTTCTATCCAGCACGAAATAAATTGAGAATACGTGGAACTTATATGTACATGAACAGTAGCTCCGACAACTCTGACAAGTCTCTATATACCCCACCAGGCCTCTTTGCTGGAGTTCGCGGAGCGTGTGTTGTCAGTGCTAATCTCGTCTAGTTCCTATCACCGTGTTCCTAAACAGTATCGTTACCATTTACACCTCCACTCACTAAACTTGGTTTAGTCATAGAAAATAGAGAGGACCCTCTCTATTGTCTATGGTTTAGTTAGATACCAATTGGCATCTGGACTAGAGCTAATCACGAGTCCATCACAACGTGCATGCATCATTTTCTGATGTCCGCATTTTGGACATTGAAGTAAATGATTTTACATTTCTGAGTCTCATTCTGTATTTTTCCACTGTTCTATATGTGGTAGCTACTACTTTTGGCACAATTAAAAAAAAAGATGTTACGAAGACGAAAAACAATATAATCGAGATGCACGATAAACATTTTTGGAAAAAAAGTCACATAAATGACTGCAGTATCGATATTTTTAATTGGCATGATTGAAGACTTTAAAAAATGAATGATGATAAAAGTGAGATTTTGCCTCAGTGATGGTTTTTCTATACAAGCGATAACATCACGATACCGGGTACTTCACAAACATTATCTCACTGACTTCAAAACCATAGTGACTAAATCGTTTCATACAATTAGACGGCATGATGTTTTTTACGTCTCGCACAAGCATATACAATGGTACACTTTACCAAATTGTAATAGACCATGTAAATATTACATTGACCGATGCAGATCTTGCTCGCGCAGGTTGGGTAGATTTATATGCTACGTTATGCCTTAGGCCTAAAAAATAACTGTTTGGTTTCTGTTTCCTAACTCAAGCTTAAATTATTGGACCCTTGTGAACCAAAAATGTGCGAAAATTCAACGCCAAAATAGTAACGCTTTGCACAGTTTTCACACTGAGCAATACGATTAGATCATAGACAGTGAAGTTCTCCAGTGTCTCTGGTTAGACCGACAACAATGAAACCGTTAGCGGGATCTCAGAGTCATACTCATTCACATACAATTTTTTATGGCTGTTCACGTTGGTTAGCAACATCTCTGTCTTTGAGTTTGAATGAAATCGCTGCCATTCCCTACAGGAAACTGTTCTATGGAATTACATGCCAGGAGCGCTTTCAATATCATAGAATGTTTTGTTGATCTTCTTTTTTCTTTCTTTTTTTTTTTTTTGGGGGGGGGGTCGACAACTTTTACCAAGACAACCATTATATTAATCATTATAGTAACTACCTAGCATGGCTAATAGCCATACTGAGGTAGAACTGTAGATTGCTAAAATGTTAAGGGGTGCTGGTTGTACACAACCTCAGCATATGCCACTTGACTTTCAGGCATTAATAGGTGGCAGAAATAGTCCGCACCAGGGCCGCTCTGTAGTCCGCATAAAAGGGTGACTAAGCCCAAACAATATTGTCCAGACCAGATTTGGAGGTGTGAACGCATTTAAAGCTGACTCGGTTCTAAATCTTGGTGCATATTCATGAGGTCGACACCTAGAAAACGAACCATGTGTAAATTTCTTTTGTCTTTTGTTAGTTAATTTATGCGGGTAAACTGTGTCTTCACTAACATTTTCCACTAAAAGTTTCAAAATTGTCTTGTTTTTTGAAGGACTACTATAATAATATTTCACCGCCCTTGCTTTATTGTCATATCAGGAAAGTCAAGAACTTGACAAAAGCTATTCAAAACAAAGTAATCAAAGTTGCAAAACCAAAATGGTGCCGTGGAGAGTTGTGTCTGGTCATGTTCTGATCATGGAAGTATAACCCACGGTCTGATCTAGTAGCAGTATATCAACGACGAATCTACATTACAAACAAACAAACAAACAACACACACACACACACACACACACACACACACACACGCGCGCGCGGTGATATTAAAAAGCACGCAACACAAAGGTTGGTTCACATCCCTCGCATCAGTACCGGTACCCATTCTACTGAGTTATAAATATAAATCACATTCTCAGCTACAACATTGAACTTGTATGATACAAAAATCTTCAGAATGTGCGGGCCATATTTTCACTATCGGCATTGGCAGTCACTATCACTGCCTTTAAAAAAAATTAATACAGATAAATGGAAGCAAAAACAATCCTCTTGACGGTAGTTTAGTAGTCAGTTATGAATTATGTAACGTTAAATAACGCTATTCAAATATTTCCCTCTATGCCTCCCATATACCGATAGTAAATCTTCAAACATCCATACAGACATGCGGACTTTGCTCCCTACTAGATACATCCATGTTTTACGTTACTTTCGTATTGCAAATTTAGCTGATGATGTCATGTCAAAGCCACGTGGTCTAAAAACCAGAATCTCCGTACATACATTTCGATATGAAATTATTTATCCGTGATGTTTATAATTTTGGTCGGTCAATATAGTTTCAATGACCAAGTGTGACCCCCACTGATGTCTAAAGTACTAATATCAGTACCTGACCGGCCATGGCCATGGCCTTGTTTTTGTTTTTGATTTTCTTGATTCAATATTCAAATCTACGTAATGTCTGGTTTGTTAGGCCATAAATTCCAAGCATATTTACCATGATATCACAAATATAGACCAGTTACAGAAAGTAATGTGTCAGCAAAATACTGTAATATCGACACTGTTTCACGGATTTTAGGGACGCTGGTGCTTGGATTATTTTACGGTTGACATTACCTAGCCAGTAATATAAGGAGTAGTACGTGGGTATTTTATCCCTGGACTTTATATCGAAATGGAATAAGCTGAAACAGTTCTTCTTTGAGCAGGAAATATGTTGTGATTATGGATATTATATATATATATATATATATATATATATATATATATATATATATATATATATATATATATATATATATATATATATATATATATAATTGCCAACACATCGGCAACGAGAGTAATGACATTGACTATATGTAATATGTAAAGATGTAGTGTAAAATTGGAATACGGTCGTCAGGAACTAGATTAGGGTAGGGGGAGGCTCAGGAGAAAATTATTGTCACGGGAAAAAAACGAATTGGGACGTGCGTGAAAATTCGGATTGTCTGAAAGGGGCCCGGAGTCACGTACAAATATTTTGCTCATGAGTTGAACCAAATTTAACTCCAGGAGCAGACGTTTAACAAGCGTATTTTTAAAAGGGTGACTGGCAGAGAATGTGTGTCTCTTGAAGGGTAGACAATATACTCGCGATAGACTATGGGTTTCAGGCCACTGTGTCAGACGTGGTCTTGGAGGAGTCAGTACAATTCCTCCAAGAGTGGTAAGAGGCCAAGCCTGAAATAGACGGGTTTGCAAGTAGAAGTTTACATGCCTTGTCTGTGGTTTACATTGTGCACGCAAAACATCTCACAAAACCGGCCATAACTAAAGCGGCATATCAGTAAATATGAACAACGTGATCTTGGTAATTTGGATACCAGTTCTGAAAATATTCTCTGGGAAAATAGGTTAAAATGAACATCGAGATAGCTGCCTATTTCCCATTGTTTATAAATCGTCAAGAGGTTAAGCTATCCACTCAGATGAATCACTCTTTGTCACTTTATAATCTGGCATTATACATGGGATAATTTCCAAAATGTACATGTTTTATCATTTCATTTTGGACTTTATAGAAGTTGATGACTAATATATATATATATATATATATATATATATATATATATATATATATATATATATATATATATATTTAGTCACCTGTTCAACTTTAACATTGTCAATAAAAAGGTCGGGCACTACTTTAGGGTTCTTCCTAAAGTCGACCTTTCGTCCAAGTAGTTTTCTTTACACCAAGTAACAAACCTATCAACTTCATCGAAATAAGTACGGTCAGAATTTGACAGGTCAACTAATGCAGAGTTATCAGAATATTTGATAAGTGGATTTGTATCGGTACCTGATGAGCAGTCATTTGTGTAAAGTGTAAATAGTTTGTGTGAGAGTATCGTGCTCTGTGAGGCACCCCTAAATGTTGAATGGAAGGCTGAACTTAATTTTTGGTAGCGAACAAACTGGGAAAGGTTGACAAGAAAATCCATTATCCAGAGGATGAGTTTGGGGTTAACGTTTAAATAACTAAGTTTATGAGCCATCATGTTTGGTTGACTTCTGTTAACGACTGATGAAAAATCAATAACCAATAGTCTTACAAATGAACTTGGTTTTTCAAGATGTGTATACGCATCGTGAAGTAATGTGAGAGTTGCATTATCAGTACCTCTATTACTTTAATATGTAAATTGGTATGGGTCAAGGTGTGAATGTTGTTGTGGGTTTTGACAAAGTAAAATACGCTCGAAGCATTTCATCACAATGGAAGTCAGTGCTACAGGACGATGCCTTGGAAGTTTTTAGGGACCGGACAGATGGTAGATGTTTTCCGAATGGTTGATATCGTATGATCATTGTACGACCAATTGAACAATCTACTGGAAACACTAGCTAACTGCGATGCATAGACATTCAGTAACCTACCACATATGTTATCAGGACCCATAGCTTTCCTTATATTTAGTTTCTTAAAAATAGACAACTCGTTTATCACTGATTTCAAATTAACTCTTCTTTTCTTCTTATTTACTCTCAAGATCTAACCCGATGTTATCTATTTCCTTTCCAAAATCGTGAATATCAAAGCGACAGTACATTACAACTTCGCCTCGCCACCACCCTGTGTTGCTTGGCAAGGTGGTAAATAAAACAAGTTTGCCTTTGGGATTATATTAACTGGGATTGTCGACACTGAATAATCCGGTCAATCATGGCACTGCGCTCATTGTATGTCACGGCGTACAAGTATAAACGACGTTCATACTTCCATGACCATATAGTTTCTGCGACCTGTCATTTGTTTGACCATAGACACTCCACCTTTGTGGAGGGTCCATGGTTTGATGGGATGCGTTAATTCTGGCAAACTTGTTTGGCAAATCGATCTGACGCAATATAGCTTGTGACCGTGGCATGCATAGCTTGGGTCAAAATCTATAACACCATTAAAGTATAAATAATGTTTAAACTTCCACGATAACACATACCTTTGAGAAATTATACTGACAGTATAATTACTCCAAGCACAGACTATTCTCGTGTCAAACCCCGACACGAACTTGTTTTTCCTTGAAGAGTATATCTCGTGAGACCTATGGAAATTATCAAAATCTATATTGTAGTTGAAAAGAGCAAGAATGAAAAGAGGGGAAATTTAAGGGACATCATTTCTATATACACGTGTATTGTGCAAAGAACCCGATATCTTTGACCGCGTTGCCGTCAACCGAGCAATGGTAATATATATATATATATATATATATATATATATATATATATATATATATATATATATATATATATATATATATATATATATATATATATATATATATATAAGAGGTAAGTCATAAACTGAAGGAAAAGTGCTCAATACTGAGAAGTAGAGCTGTATTTACACAAAGTACACAAGTTATGGTACGGAGGCCGTTACGATCTTCAGACGACTAAATAACGGAAATTCAAGTGATAGAATTCGAACTCACAGAAGAACTGGTACCCGGATGTGATGCGCGTTGTTGAGTGACATGGTGGAATGATAGAATGTATTTGTTTTCGTGGACGATTTAGTGGACGATCTAGTGGAATTAATCTCTAAAAAAACCATGAATCATGATCTGAGTACTTCACAAATGTATTCAATGCTCAAGTCCAAAGTGATGAAAGTTTCTCGATTTCCATGATCTTATCAGATCCACCTTGATAGACATAAATTCAGGCATTAATGGTGAGATTAATATCCGACTGTAGTCTTTTGGACAAGGTAATTACTTCGATAGTCTAGTTCCTATACTGTATCATTACCATTTATACCTCCACTCACAGTATAGTCAGAGTCGTTACTCTAGAAGTCTTGAAATGCATGAGATGCAATTTAAAATCCATTTACAGCCACCCACACAGTCATTAACATCATGTCTTTGTTAATAAATCACAAAACTCTAACCAATAACACAGTCCCTCATAAAGTTAGTGTTTATTGGGACAGTAATGTTCAAATGTGGTATATTTGTCAGCTCATGATGCTACTTATATACTGTTTACATCACCAAAACATTTAGGTTTCACTGATTGGGTGAACAACTTTTTGTGCTATTTGAGGGGCTTTTGGTTAGACGTGGTTTAGTTAGAAACCATATTGGCATCCAGACTAGTTTGAAGGAGATCATTGAAGAACAATAAAAATAAAACTCAAGGTGTGGATATGGGATCAGTGTGGCATTCTACATAGACATTCTCCAACAATTCTTGTAGACATGTTATGTAACCATTTTTTCTTCACGAAAGGCATGTTCCCACAGGAATCAATGGGGTGGGGGTTTCTAACATTGTCTTTTGAAAGTAAATTACATGTATGTCAAAACTAAAATTATTGTATTTACTAAGAGATGAAATTCTTAAGAAAATTGAAAAGTGGTTATTGGTGGTCATAAACTCGACGTTGTCATCGTTATGTCAAGCAGTGGTCTATGGTATTTAGCGCTTGCAGCTCAAGCGAGTAAAGCAATGATTGCGGTCATGAGTCAACTTGCAAAACTTGGGGACCTCCTAGACAAAACTAAATTTAAAAGTTTTTGACTGTAAACTATTACCGATATTAAATTATACGGTGGAAATTTTGGGTTTTAATACGTCTACTGAAACTGAACGTGTTCAAAGTAAATTTCAGTGTTATATTTTGAGTCGTATATAAACATATATGTAGTCTTTGAGTATGGGAGCTACAAAAATGCTTGACAAGTGTTCATTACGGGAAGTAGGCTGAAATGTTTTGAGATTGCTGAACGAGAGCTGCAAAAATTTAACCTCAGACCACTTCTCCTCAGCCCTGGTTCAAGTTCTTAGGTCATAGTGGTGTAAACTACATCTCAGACCACAATGTAGTGACCTGAGACTACATGTACATGTAGGCCCTACCTACTGGTATATTATGTAACTGCACTTGACGCCAGTGTGATTTCTAACTAAACTGTGTTATTGAAAGAACCGATGTGACGTGATCTGATGTCTTTGTACCTGACACAATCCTAACTGCTGTATTTTGGGCATGTTGAAGAGGGACAATGTTTTTAGCTGGCAGCCCATACAGAAGGGCCATTCAGTAGTCAGGTTTCGATGATATAAGTGCATGACCAAGGTTCTGACAAACTCCGTTTGTAGGATACTGGCGTATGCGACCATAGACAGTGGAGGGGCCCCCTCCACTGTCAATGATGCGACCTATTGTTCGGGGGTGAAAAAGAACTGATCTACATGTCAACGAGATGTGCTTCTTGAGGTTATAACGGTCATCAATTGTTACACAAATGGTACATGCTGAATCCACTAACTGCACAGAAGACGATCCAATGTTGATGTGGTTCATGAGACGAGGAAGCCTGTTGAACTGAGACGTGATAAGGAGGACCTCGGTTTTGCCATCATTAAACTAGCTTATTTTGGGTCGTTTAATATCATGTGCAACAGTTTCCATCTTAGTTACTGTAGTTGACGTATGTGATTGGGGAAATATATTGGTAAATCTGGTTGTCGTCTACATGTTGTTGCATATTGAGATTTTGATGTCGGATTAGCTTTCCAAGTGGTGATGTGTATAGGACAGCATACGCGTGTAAGAGTGGACCAAGCACAGGGTTTTGTGGCACTCCACACTGCAAATGTTTGGTTTCTGATATGCCTTGTACAGAAATGGACTGTTGTATATCTTTGAGGTATAAAGACTCTAGTCGAATGCCTGTAATACCGAGCTCGGAATACTCTTGAAATTATGCTGGAGTCAGAATTTACGGGGGGGGGGGGGGCATGAACAAAATTGAGGTTCAAAGGGAGGCATGACAATTGTGATGGTCTGAAAGGGCCCCCGAATATTCTGCTCATGATTTGAACCAAAATTAAACCTCAGGAGCAGTTGTTTACCAAGTAAATTTACATTTGTATAAGTGTATGCCCCCCCTCTCTCTCTCTCTCTCTCTCTCTCTCTCTCTCTCTCTCTCTCTCTCTCTCTCTCTCTCTCTCTCTCTCTCTCTCTCTCTCTCTCTCCCGTCTCCCCCCTCTCTCTCTCGTCTCCGTATGTCTCCTCTCTTGCTCTATCTCTCTGTGTGGAGACTTTGTTGAACATTCAAACCACAGGAGCAATCGTTTACCTTGTACTTTGCAAAATTGTTCACTTCATTTACCTACCACACATTTAATTATTAGGCAGCCAATGGCCAAACGAATGTGTGTGTCTGCCAAAATATCTATGTATTAGTTAAAGCGTAGGTAATAGAGTTGTAAAATAATTTAATGAGAGTACAATTTGGGTTTTGAAGACAATTTTCAAGTACTTTATGGCTTCCAATAATGTGTATGGTTTGAAATATTATGCCGCTAAATGGCAAGGTAGGTAATAGAGTTGTAAAATAATTTAATGAGAGTACAATTTGGGTTTTGAAGACAATTTTCAAGTACTTTATGGCTTCCAATAATGTGTATGGTTTGAAATATTATGCCGCTAAATGGCCTCCTACATGTCCTTATTTTTCAAAAAATTGCCTACTGTGGGGGGTGCCGTTTCTGTCAAGACATAGGATTCAAAAAGAAAACTCTGCTGGTTAAGTTTTTCCAAGTACAGGTTACAGCCCAATGAGCCCACATCCATTTGTAAAGAAATCTCTATGTCTGATATGTATGGACACTGAAGTTGATTTCCACTGTTAGCTTACATTGTGTCATATAGTGTACCATACTGTACTTCTCTGACGTGTATGGGGAGGGGGTAATGTATAATTGCATATTAAAATATGTGCAGCCGGGGGGGGGGGTATGGACGTCGCCATCTTTCAAGCGCTAAATTACCTGTTAATCGAGATTTGTTTCAAAACATTAGCATGGTTGATAATATATGTGAAAGGGGTAAACTAAGAATGGTTTCTGGGATCGCCTATCGAAACTTATTCAGTCATAAAATCATCAGGTTTCTGACAATTTCCAATACCTGTTACAAGAAAGACTGAAGTACAAGAACATTTGGTTAGCTACATGTATTACATCTGATGCCTTATACGTGACACGCACGATAATTGTCCAGTTTGCATCAGAGCATGGAAGTATACTTCCATGATCAGAGGGTGTGCCTCGCCTTCTGTACATGTGCCGTACGTCTGGCTTGTCTGTCAGTGTCACATTTTGCTTCCCCTCTTCAGTTTTCTCAGATGTTTTAAGAATTTAAACATAGTCAGTGTCTGATCGACAAAAATTCTTTCCACTGAAGTTTAGAAAACATTTAGTGCAACTCTACGTAAACGTCATGTTGATGCATCATACATCATCATGAGACGTCACATTGACCTCACACTTCGCTTCGCGCTTCCTTCAACGTCCGGTCGTTATGAAACTAGTTCGAAGGCTTTCGCTAGCGATAGCGTGGCCAGTCTTGTTTTACTGCGTAATCATCTAATGTTTTCCAAATAATTATGAATTAATTTATCTTTTTGTTTACACTTTGGGTATTTTACTTGCTATTAGAACTCCCGGGCAACTCATATTTAATTTTCCAACCTTAGAATTTGTTCAATGATCGTCAGGTTTGAGTACTTTCCTAAGCCGGTCCCACAACTGTTATACTTATAAGTTATAGCTGGGCGTTGTGACCGGTAACCGGCTATTATCTACATCACTGCCTACTAGGTACGTCAAAAACACACCGTTCGCACATGTGAGCCTGATTTTAGGCAAAATATCAGGGCTATTAGAGTGCATACAGGCCCTTTTGTTCGCTTGTATTGTTTGCATTTGGTATTTGGCATTTCGCACGTTGTTTATTTGCACCATTCACAGTGTCTTATCATGCTTTGTGTAACTTGTAAGCCTAATCGACAACTGGGCCAACGGTTTTTACTAGACAAATTTGAAACAAATTTTGCGTCAGTTTGATGGTAAACCTGCTATATTGACTACCAAACTTAGTTAACCCCAGTTATTTCTACTCATGTTGCATCACCATATATTTAGAAAGAGTATATATGAAATATGAGAGCCATGTGAAACTTCTTCAGTGCAAAATGGGATGAAGATATGAGGGCAAAGTCAGTGCTCCTTATAGTCTCGCTGCCAGACTCGAGACTATCGGCGCAGCCGCGAGAAGAGAGGGGGACTGGTCCCTCTCTTCTCGCGGCTGCGCCGCTCGGTAAACAGATTAGGGACGATAGTCTCGAGTCTGGCAGCGAGACTATGCTCCTTACAGCAGTTTGTTTTTCCCGCATATGCATACATTACCCATAATCCTTTTAAGTATTCTGCAGATATCTGTGCAATGTGCACACACGACTCATGAAAATCTGGAATGCACTGATCGAAGCCAATTGTACAGTTATACTATAAAAACAGGAGTTAAGAGTATACCACATTGAAATAAAACAAGAGAATAAGAGATGAGGGCCCTCAGAATCGTCACGTAGAGTGATATAACAGTTACATGGATGCCGGGCATGTACCCATAGGTACGGGCCCGGGGGGGGGGGTTCTGCATGCCGAACGTCATTAAGTATTTCCTTTACTTTGGTGCTCATGATCGTAATTTGGATGATGCCCAAGATATTTGAGGCGTGAATACCTGTTGTTCTTCTAAAGGCTTGTTTATTACTGTGAAGATCACACCCTAACACTTAATTGTTCTATAAACGACACATGGACAAGAATACTATTCCCATAGAGGTTAGTCTAGTTAATTCCTGATGGACCGTATTTCGTTCAGCGTTACGTTGTACATAACACGGTCCGTCAGAAACTATAGACGACATGGACGACATGGTGGCCATATAATATTCCCAATAGTCACTCAATTTTACTTAGCTAGAAATAATGTCCACAGACTCAAATCTGTCAGCACGTCTCTACTGTGAGTTTGTTGACGCTATTGGCCGGTCAGGTTTGTTAAGAAGCTCCATACACTAGCAATATTTGTGGCCCAATGTTAAACTATTATTGGAAACGATTGTCATGTCATCTAAATCTGTATTACTATGCATCAAACGCGTAGAAATGTGAAACACGTTTAGTGGTGGCGGTATGTAGTGCATAATGAAAAGGCGTACTACGAACATTTATTTCAAAATGAGCCCTGTGATTTTACAATCTACGTACGTCCTAACCATGTAGTTCATATCATAAGCCTGCTTATATACATACATATGTATCGAATACACTAGCTACACGTATAGCGTTTATGTACGCATTGATTGCAAGCACGGTAGATTTGAATATTCATTTGTTTACTGCCCGGTTATCGGGGTGAACTCATGAATATATTCTGAACTAAATGCAAATGTATTCAAATCACTTCCGACTCGCAATCTGAACTATTTTTCAGATCGAGTATAATCCGATTAGACAGGCGCTAATGGGAAAGTACAGAAACGTCCACCTCATCAGCATAAAAGTACAGAATTGAACTCAATCTGAACTATAGTACGGAAAATGTCGTAATCTGTACTATTTTTTCTACTAGTGTGAGACAAGTGAGTTATCATTCTTTCAAATGATCAAAATTTATGATTTTTACCATTTCATTTTAAATCATATACTTTGAGAAGTGAGGAAGAGATAATTTCATTATTATCCTGACTACCCGATGTTCCTTTCTGCCATTTTCAATGAACTTTGTTGTTGGATTTCGGTGTGCTCGACGGAAAAGCATCTATTTGGCCGAACATATGAAATGAGCTCAAGATTATCTGTGTGTTATTCAAGTTTGCGCTTCTCCAACTTTGTGACGGAAGGGTAATATCATATTTTATCATTAAACCTAGGTAGTGGTCCCTGTTTGTGTAATCCTTGTTTGAATGGTGGAACTTGTGAGGATTATGGAGGTAACGGCTTCGTGTGCCAGTGTCCTAAACCATACACAGGGTCGTTGTGTGAGACAGGTCTAGGTGTAGGTGAGCATTAATTCTTTCTTCGATCAGTGTGGGGCGTGCCCTATACATTTTAAAGATGTATCATTTCATTTTGGGGAAAAACTCCAAAGTGTTGTCCTTTCACCTCTTAGTTTCTTTCTTGCGATTTCTCTGAACATTACTCGCATTCAAGCTGAGTTGTTCGGGTCTAACACAAAAGCACTTTATGTCAGTATCATGAGTTCAGCTCCAAATTGAAACTTTCGTAGAGAATTATCAGTCTAAGGCGATAATATAAATATTACGGGTTTCTACTACTATTTCGTCGACAAGTTGTTTGGTATCATATGTGTCACTTTAAATGTATTATATACATTATATCATAATTCATATCACCAAACAGTCAAAAATCATTTTCCTTTAGACAGACAACCTGGTTACTGTTGTTGCATTTCGGTTTAATAGACGAAAAAAGCATCTATTTGGCCGAACATATGAAATGAGCTCAAGATTATCTGTGTGTTATTCAAGTTTGCGCTTCTCCAAGGTTTGTGACGGAAGGGTAAAATCACATATTATCACTATACCTAGGTAGTGGTCCCTGTTTGTGCAATCCTTGTTTGAATGGTGGAACTTGTGAGGATTATGGAGATAAAAGCTTCATGTGCCAGTGTCCTAAACTATACACAGGGACGTTTTGTCAAGCAGTTCTAGGTGAGCATTAATTCTTTCTTCGATCAGTGTGGGGCGTGTCTGTACATTTTAAAAGATGTATCATTTCATTTTGGGGAAACTCTTCAAAGTGTTGTGAAGTCACCGCTCAGTTTCTTTCTTGCGATTTCTCTGAACATTACTCGCAGTCAAGCTGAGTTGTCCGGGTCCAACACAAAAGCACTTCATGTCAGTATCATGACTTCAGCTCCAAATTGAAACTTTCGTAGAGAATTATCAGTCTAAGGTGATAATATAAATATTACGGGTTTCTACCACAATTTCGTCGACAAAACTTGTAAGATATTGTTTTAAAAGGTGAAATCCGGCGGAACATATGAAATGAGCTCAAGTTTGTGACATATCTAGGCATTGCTGGTTCATACCCATTGTTAATTTTAATGTTGCTTTTTGTATTATTTTCCATCAACAATGTAATTCTATAACAATGAATGCAAGTCACTGACTACACACATAATGTAAGTTAACTAAAATAGTACGTGCATTGTAAGTAATGATGTGTAGACTCATTGTTTTTCACATCTCCCAATATACATAATATGAACGTGGTATGTATGTATGTATGTATGTATGTATGTATGTATGTATGTAAAGGGAATCTTGCATGGTGAATCATGGAAATGTGTTTCCAGACATGTTAGGAACATTATTACAGATTACGTTTTAAATTAAACATATGCCTTCATTTGTATATCTCTTACAGATTAACAAAAACGGATATTCTGAAGATAAACTTCTTCTTCTTCTTAAGTATTGAAGTATACTTACATTGCATGTGTTCGAATGCTAATTCCCATCTCCTTTTGTTCAATATAGTTGATAAGTGTTTTAATTATTTCAAGGTTGATAGACACCCAGTCATTTGAGTAACAAATGCTTTTATTATGACAATAAACCGTAATGTTGCCTCAGTATGGTAACAGTATGTGATATTTCGAATACATTGAGTGAAACAAAAACATGTTTATGGTGGCAAAGTATTCAGAAAGTTGAAGTTATTTTGACGACTAACTTACTCGGCTATCATAAATGCGTTCATATTTAATTATTCATTTTCATATAATTATTGTAGGATTATCAGAATAGGACATGCGTAATAAACACTAAGGAAGAACTAGAAATCGGGCTGGAATGCACCTAGAAGATGAACTAGGTTTGAAATTGGATTTAGGGGGAACTGATAAAAACTGCTAAAACATTACTCGAAGATCGAAGTTTGACTTGAGAAGTAACCTTGGCTTACGTTTGCAACAAACGGTATGACCTCGGTTCATTCCTCGTAACGTTCATTTGACCACGGGCCTGTGAATAGAATTGACTGTGTTACTGAGTTAGTGATCAGGTGTACGGTAGGCACGAACCATAGAGTAACATGTTAGGTTTACTGTTAGGCACTGGTAGTAGACTAGTGATATATTTTTTCCTGTCTGTTTGTGTATTTCCATATATGGTGAATTAAAAAGTATATATGCATCATGTATCGTAGTCTTTGTCATATATGCTGTACTTGTTTCCCGTTGAAGGTGAACTAGAAAGGGCATGACGTGGCCGTGTTCTAATAATGAATGAATTAATGTAATAAAAGCAAAGGAATATAAACCACTTATAGCTAGCACCACCCGTGACACAAGAACTAGTATAGAGCTCATTGGTAGTTACCATATATATTAATGATATTGCAGCCTATAGGTAAATATTTCTAATTATTCATGAATACAACAGCTATATACCCACCACATACATATGTCACATGTATCACAATTAACATTAATTATTGATTAGTAATGAAATGCATGTATGATCAATTTTAATAATGTATTATCAAATATACAGAATGCAAATTAAGTCATAATTATGCAGTACATACCTGGTATATCATGCTGTTATCAATATCTCCATGGTTTTGAGTAATAACCGTATAATATTATGCTATAAAATGAGGTGTATTGTAAAAATTCAACTTGTCTATAATTGAGAGTGGAATGAGCGCCAGGGCACATTCTTGCTAATTTTGTGAGCACTCCAAAGCTATCACTCGAGTGTTCTTCTTTCTACACATAATGGGTTGAACAGAATAGTTTTTGTACCCTGCATATTCTGTCATTTATCCATCTATAGTTCTCTGCAGACAATAAACAACGCTTCAGATAGCTATTTTTAAAGTTTCAGTTGCACATTTTTCGTATTCATGGTAGACATTTTTTATAAACAATACAGAATCGTGACACTTTTGATGCATTCTAGATTCAGAAAATAATCATGCCATTTGGAAAAAAATGTAATTAACTATGTCATAATATCTTATCCAGGGCTCACCCACACAAAAAAGAAACAAATTTGGACAAAAAAATCAACAATCCTATAACAGAAACATATAATTATTTGCCAAAGAATCAAACGACTGATAAAGATATGCACTGCCAGATTTAAACTACATGCTTCCCATAAGGGTAAACCATTGATTTTGGGTCTACACACAACTATAGCTATTATACATGATGTACCACTAACTGGAAAAATTAATTGTATGAAACTATATGAAATTTGAAGCTTGCATTGTTAACATATTGCTTAAGTATTAAAAAATGTCTCGTGTATCATATATTGCCATATAATATTTAGTAATATTGATGGGTCGACCTGCGTTTCCAGCGGGAACATCAACTTGGAAGGAACACCCATTACAGTGTTTGGTATGTCATAGTGTATGTTTTCCACCCACACCAGTAGAGGGCGCTATATTTCCAACTTTTTCATTGTAGAAAGGGTAGTTTCTATAAATGACTCAAATTTCTACGTGACATGTTTGTCAGTAGCAATTGACCTACATTTTGCCCATTTTGAAAGATAGCTTTAGCATTGATTCACACCAACAATCTTGCAAACAATGAATTCACCAACGTTCATTCTTCTTCTGGCGTTCTTTGGTCTGCAGCTGTTCAGCATTAAGGTATGAATCAAATGTATAACAAACATATACACATTAAGTTAATTGTTGTTCTCTACCGTAATTCGATCATGGTATACATATACAATCGCTTCTAACATCTTTTGATATCTAAACCACGTTTGACTACATTGTAAACTGAATTCCATCTATAAGTAACACAAACATGCATACATTAGATCAAAAGGTTTTGATGTGAAGCGAAGGCACAGTGAACTCTCAACTGTCATAAAGTAATATTAATTAGCACAAATGTTCGCGTTTGGCGAATAGTATTCTAAGATGACAACATTAAGAGTTATTGAAAGATCAACAGTGTCAAATAATGACTAATTACAGGCAGCTGGTAAAACAATGGCGGGATCAATTGTTAAGCTACTTTTCATATTTTATCAATATTATTTGCATTGAATAAACATTCTGGACATTCCTTCAGATTATTTTCAATATAAAAACAACGACTTCCCTTTGTTTATATTTTATAAATTTGCAGATTAACCAAAATGAATATTTAGAATAACATATCACCAATGGCATTGTAGCACAACTATGACGCACAACTGTATACATATAGTTTACGTGTTTAAAACAATGTGCATCCACAGGCTGATCAAGCCCAACTTTTTCCATCATTTTACCTGAGGTATCCCAATTGTTTTCCATCATTCTGCTATTGTATATTAGTTCTTGGGTGACTGTACGTAATGTTTTGAAAGTTTATCCACTTGCGTATTAAACCATTCATGTTGTTATGTTTTCAAATATACATGATAATTTCACTGTTGCTATGGCTTTTGGTCTAGTGGCGAGACATATAATAATATATGTGTTCATTTTCCGAATATGTATCTGTTTGTCTAGCTAGCCCTTTTGTTACCCTTGCCATATACACCACAATTTCACTGCTGATATGCGCGTGATCTTGTTGCTAGGCATATATATGTTCATTTTTGAATGTTTATCCACATGTATTTTAATCTGAGTTGTTACTTTGGCAAAATAAATCATTTGGCTGTCGCTATGTGCATTGTATTGTTGCCAAGCATATTTTCATGCATTTTTAAAAGTTTATTCACATACCTATTAATCTCTGTTGTTATCTTTGCAATATATGCCATCATTAGACTATTGCTATGGGCGTGGTATTGATACTTGCCACATTCGCAAACATTTTTGAATGTTTATACTTTTTTCTACCGAAAATATATGTGACATATGATTGTTGCTAAGGGTGTCGTCATGGTTTCTAGGGTCAATTGCGTCAATAGGTTTTGAACTAAATTTGCAGAATAACATTTCTAGAAACATCTTTGCCAAATTTCAGGCCATCAACAAAGTAGTTTTTGAGATATAACTGCAACCGAATTTCCTATTTTTACAAAATTATGCATATCCCTGTTGAGATCATCAATGTGACATTCTTAGTAGTTCTTCATCTACACACCCATATTGAACATCATCACCAAATTTCAGCTCAATCAGCCATGTAGTTTCTAAATGAAAAATCTTTAAACACAAAGACACAGTTTTAGGCGTAATTTGCATACCACTGATAGTATAACTATGTCATGAACAATACTTTATTGACACATACCTAAGAATATCCCCACGAAATGCCAGACCAGTCTGACCAAGTACTTGTTCAGTTTGTTTTTGTTTGAAAGAATGCGAATGTTACAATTTTCATTTGCGTTTATCGACTCTTTTTATATTCAATTTCAATTGATATAATATTGTTTATCAAGTCCTTTGAAGATATCATGTTGCTACTAATAGATGAGGCATGGAAGTTTTCATACAACTACAAGAAAGATCCTAGGAAGTTTAACCATGTATTTTCTTATGAGCTTGCATTTGTTACCAGTTTGTTGCAGGATTGATCACTAACTTTTAATGTTGATATATAAAGCTCGTCATGGCAAAGTACATTTGTGATCTTCCCCAGCCACACAGACCGAGTCGCCCTCTACATTCTAAGCAAGAAGCTGCTTGCAACAACAAATTACAGACAGGTCACCTATGGAGGTCGTTCATTCTCATATTTCGCCCCCAAACTATGGAACTCTTTGCGCCAATTGACAATGATTCGCCAAGCCTTGTACAACCGACATTACAAACATCGGCAATTATTACAAATGTCGGTTGTACAAAGCCTCCATGCTCCAGCCTGGATTGTTTCAAAACAAAACTGAATACTTATTTGTTCACCAAAGCCTATTAGCCATTCAGCACTACTGAACAGAACATTGCTCTGGAAATCAGCGCTATAAAATGTGATCGATTGATTGATAAATTGATTGATATGCAGGCATGAGAGACACATGCGAAATACATACAGATTGGCTAATGTCCTGAAAGTTATATGAAAGTATACATGAGGTTTGTGTGATATGTTTATACACAGCAAATACAGCTACTGAAACTTTGGGGTATTAACTTAATATAAAACTTAATAATGACACATAAATCACCTTTTAAATCTATCCTGTTATAATAAAATATCATCGACACAGGTACATCGAAAGTTACAAATAAGTTATGAAAGCTCAACGATGAATTTACGAGCCAGTCACCCTTGAAAAGTAGGAAAAGAATTAAAGTTAAAATTCACACTGAAAAAAACAGCGACGACACTAAAACATATCATTTCAACCTGTAAACAGGTAGTCACGATTTTCAAATCAAATCGTTCAAAACTGTTGGTTGGGTGAAGGACACAATTCAATGATATGTAATATATAAGGGGAGAACCGTTTGATTTCGGGGGGGGGGGAGTGGGTTTGGCAGCAAATGTTTTTCCCATCGTGACAGCAATTTTTTTTATATTGTCAGTCCTGCATCAAATTAGGTTTTTCATATACAGTAGCAAATGTAAATTTGTCGGAACAATTTTTTTCTCAAGCCATTACAGGATCAAATTAGTTTTTTTCTCCTTCAACTGCCGACAAATCGTTTTCCCCCAAATCCTCCACCCCCCCCCCCCCGAAATCAAATGGTTCTCTCCGTAAAGAGAGCACTGCACTCCAAGCCGTCACGATATTATTTGAAATATCATCATATTAGGCAATTTTCTCTACAAAATCAAATGGTTCTCCCCTAAAGAGAGCACTGCACTCCAAGCCGTCACGATATTGTTTGAAATATCATCATAGGCAATTTTCTCTACAAAATTACAGTATTCTCTCTCTCTCTCTCTAAGAAGAAGAAGAAGAAGAAGAAGAAGAAGAAGAAGAAGAAGAAGAAGACGAAACAGACAGAGCAAGAAAGACACCAACGACGAAGGAATACGAATAGAATGCGATCGTTTAGCTGCTTGGCAGATAGCTGCAATAATTGTAGTATTTTGAAGGGGTTTTGTTCTGTTTTTGTGCTTTTTTTCTTTGCGATGTGTAACTGGAAACACACGCTCTGGGCAAACTCAAATAGACAACATCACGCTTAAAAAGTGAACGAAATGTCAGCATACTACCTTGTTTCAAAATGCTTTGATAGTTTTGCCAATTTTGTCGAGATACCGCTGAACATTTCGTGGGTCTTGAAGGCTCCGTAATTAATGTCGGAGTTGGGAAATGTCCGATATTTTAGCGGGTAAGGCATAATTTAGCAGAAAAATCCACCCAGCTCACGTCCGTCTATTTACATTAAAGTTACAGGAGTTGTAGCGTTTGCTTCCAATTAAACATCGGATCGAAAAAAACCCACACAACAGAAGAAAAATTCTGTCTGCCAAGTAGTTGCAATAATTGTAGCGTCTGCTGTTGTGATTTTGAGGGGTTTTCTACAGTTTTTGTTTGTTAACCGGGTTACCGGTACTACGAGAAGATGTATCGCAAGCCATGTCGCAGTCCACACGGCCAGCTATCATCAAGTACATCTTTATTCTCGGGTAATTCTAAGGGTCCATTGTCGTGTGGTCAGCGAACTGCCGTCGTTTAACTCTTGTAGCTCACGCTCAAACAGAAGTTCAATGAGTAGCCATTGAACGTTAGTCGTAATCTCAGACAAGCCTTCAAGGCTGACAAACAATCTACCTCAGGTGTTTAGGATTCTGTCTGTGGACACAGACGATGAATCTGACTTTGGACCATGGTGATTATCGAACAGGGAGGAAGGAGAAGACTGTGATCTCTTTGAGATTGCAGATAATGGAGATGAAAGATTCACCCACCAATATTATCTACAATCTATCTATCTATATTTCTGTGGAATGAATACATGCAGTGAATAACAGAACATATTTTTGGGGGATTAAATATGTTCATGGTCTCTGGGGTCATAGTTACAAAGGAAAATTTCTACTCACAGTTAAAAATTACTTAGAAGTGAATCCTAAGGTTGAAGGTGTTTGTTGACTGCATTAACAAAATAAATTTCTAATCAAATTAGATTAGATTAGATTAGATTACTTTATTGACCAATACGACTATATAAATCGAAAAGGAATATACTAAAACGAAATACAGCACATGAAAAATGTATAATAAGGTAAAATACAAAAAAATCACAACTGTTATGATAAAAGGAATTGAACCATTCCGATAAGATGGTAAGTAAAATGACTCAGGATGAGTTGTGCGAAGTAAGTGCTCTACGATAAAACCTATTCTTAAAAGGTGTAGTTTTGGTTCTAAAACATCTAAAACGTTTCTCAGAGGGAATCAATTAAAAAAGACTGTGTGCTGGGTGAGAAGCGCTATCAATGATATTTTTACATTTACCAGATAAATGTGCACAATACAATGACTCAATGGAAGGTAAATTAGCTCAAAGGGAAAAAATGACGATTGGTTTAATTATAGTGATGTTGCGAAGACTACACTTTCCATACAACCCTGATCTTGGTTGTAAGAACAAATGGTACTTAAAGAAAATGTAATCAGCACAATACCTTGTAATGACATTTACGGTTTTGACTTGAGACAGATATACAAGAAAATGGCCAAATTGTTGGCATGGTATAGTCTTTAAGTACGTACGGGGACAATAATCATTCATTTTACTAGCAGACCTATGCAATTATTCAACAAAATACTCAATGTTCCAACTACAAAAAAATAATTATGATTTTGTGTTCTAAAGCCTGTAAAACATGAAAATCAGGAAGATGTGACTGCCACTCAACGGTTAATTGGGATGACTACTGGAGTTGAAATTTGAAACAACAGCATTTACACGATTTTATAATTACTTGTCTTAGCTCCTTATCTGTAATTCCGTATATAATTGGGTTCACACTGCAATTGATGTAGTATATCAGGTGAAAAATTCGATATATCGTTACATTAGTCATACTCGGATCGATGTACATTAATATAGCAACTGGAAAGTATTGGCAAAGGTAACATTTAATCGGAATAATTAACATTTTGGCTAATCTGATCTCTTTCTTTGGTAACTGTGGTTTGGGTTGAGATGTTAGCCGGCCAACTGTACCACTTTGGACTGTAGAAGGAGCTGTTATTCCCTGAACCTTTAAACGACTCATTCGGACATGATGGAACAGCTTAACGTAACATAAAAATATCGTAATGAATGAGAACATGGTGATTATAACACCCGCATAATAGAGAAATGTGACTGCTAGAGGATGTGAGGAATCACAAGCATCTAACTGGTAACTGTATTCAACACTTTCACCTGGCCCGATTACAATAATGGCTGGTAGAATGATACTAACTAACCATATCATTAACAGTTGATAATATATTTTCCTTCCATCGTATATTTTGTAATAACAAGTAATTGATTTTGTTATATGAATACAACGGTTGATAGCTATAGCAAGCAGTGATAGAATTGAACAAAACACAAGAGAATAGTCAACGATGAAGACGAAATTGCACACCACGAGGGGAAATGGTGCATGTCCGTTGACGATATTGCTAACATATATTGGTAAAATAAAAGCACATTGGATGAAGTCAGCCACACTCAGATTGAAGATGATTATTCTCACTTTCACCCGCATCTCTTTAGACTTGGTAAACCCGAAAATGACAAGTCCATTCCCTATCATACCGATCACAGCGCAAACTGCCACAATCGTAGCTTCCACAATTCTTTCTTCCATAGAAATATCCGGTCTATTGAATTCCAACAGACCTGGATTGTTCAAAGTGTCGTTATCCGACTCTCTAGTTACTTCATAGTCAGTTTCTGGCATAGTCTGCATCATCAAACTTTGGTCGGAGGTTCCTGCCATCTTTTCCCTTGGCTTCTTCTCTGTTTCTAAAATAAAGATGAAACACGTGTAAGCCATAGCGTTACATATCATGTGGATATTTGAACAGTTGTCATATAAAGTACACGCTTCAAATTTAAAATCTGTCCTGAGAGTAAAACACTTTCATCAAAATAAAGGTAATTAATGTGTGAGCTAGATTGTAAACAATAGTCAAATTTACACATCAAAATTTGTGAACCTGCTGAAATTTCCTATTTCTCATATGTTGGCATGGTCTATATATAGCCGTCATTGAAACTTTGCATGCAAAGACTATTAACAAAACCGATATGATGTCTCCACAAATATGTTAATGAACTTTGAATATTTAGTTTCAAACAATGAAATAGATAAAGGAGTTAGAGTTTTGAATGATCTTTTCTACCGTACGCGTGCTGCGAAAAGTATGCGTCAGAAGAAAACTATGAAACCCATTCAACGTCGGTCGACCTGGCTGGACAACGAATGTGAACAAGTGAAACGTTTAAAGCATCGGTTGTTACGACAGTTTAAATTTTCTAATGATCGACAACACCTAGATGATTACAAAAAGCTAGAAATGAATTTAAAACTTTGATTAATATTAAAAAAAACCGTAATGAACAGAGTAGGAAAAGGGAACGGATTAGAGAGGTTGAATAATCCGATAGAATTTTGGAATGCTGTGAAATTACGTAGAAAAAGTATGCCATGTGTAAATATAACCACATTGAGTGGTTTTCGTATTTTAATAAACTTTTGAATATATGTGTCAGAAAAGAATGTAAATCTTTTCATAATCATGTGTATGGTGATTTACAAAGTTATGATCAGTTCTGTCAACCCTGTGCTGACACTGTGCCCGAGACAGGAAATGTTCACATTTCTCTGGAGGAAATAAATCAAAGTATCACGAATATGGTCAACAATAAGGCTCCTGGGCAGGATGGGTTGGCTTCACAATTCTTTAAATAGAGTAAAAATTTAAGCGCTCCATACCTTGTTCAACTTTTTACTAAAATATTTACAACAGCAGAGTGGTCAAAAGCTGTTTTCTATCCGATTCATAAGAAGGGTTCTTTCAGGATGTCAATAATTTTAGAGGGATCTCATTATTGGCAGTCATGGGGAAAATCTTTAATAGGATTTTGAACAGTCGCCTTGAGACTTGTATCAAATCGTTCGGAAAGCGGCAAGACTTGTAGTGGAATGGAACAATAAACTGCATACGAGACGATATATGTGGTATGAACTGGAACATAGACTTTATTTATTTATCAAGGCCCTGAAACTTTACGGCTTCACCACATGGGCAGAGCCAGGAGTTGACTCCCTCATCCTAAAGCCAGAAGTCGACAAATCACTAATATAGGAAAACTTGGAATCTAAACATGACTATATGTAAATTGCGTGAAGTCCGTGAATTTGAAACAAACGGACGCCTTGAGGACAATTGTCCATGCTATCTTTTAAAATACTAAACATGTATAGTCATGACATTTTTCCGTCTTGTCTAAAATGTGATGTCCTCATCACTAAAGTCTCTTATTCTCAGGAAAAATGATAGCAATACCTATTGAAATGAGATGGCGTAAATTCATAAAAGCACGTCTAAATCATTGTCTTGACGCCCATGTCAGCTATGATTGCAATAATAAGATTCTCTCCAACTGGGTGTTTGGCGATATGTATATACAGCATCATGTCTGAACCCAAACACGGTAATTACAAATTCATGACACTTGGATAAAAGAAAATCAAATTCTTCTCGAATCTCAAAGACCCTCTGTAAGATGAAGAAATGTCAGATTCTAGCCAGGTTGGGCTTTTGAAGCTTTGTTTTATTTTTTACATGCGCCATTTCATTGATCAGAAGTTTCACCAAATACTAATTAACATTACACTTCATTGATGCATGGAGGTCATAATACCTAATACCTCCATGATTGATGTAATATGTGTAAGGGGTACATTTTTCGTTGTATACAAGCACGATGTTTTTGAACACTTTTTTTGTAACATATCGCGTATACTAAACAGTCAAGTATATGACAGGGGAGATGTCAAAATACAACACAGGGGATGTGAGATAACAGTATGTGTGAAATACGCATAACAAGTAATGAGACACCCAAACAAGATATCCAAACATCAACTCCCTTACGTTCATAAAGAAACAACTTCATTTACACTGAACTAAAAATAAATAAAACCCCTTTTGATTTTTTAGAACACATCTGACGAGAAACTGTTCTTGGCGCAGTGGATTTGAATTTAAGTCACAACAGTACTGACAAGGGGAAATGCGAATTTCGGCATACAATATTTCTTTCGGCAATCAAGAGCAATGGTTCAACAAAATAGCTTGACAGATGGGTATTTTTCCGTTTATCAGATTAGTTAACAGTAATATAAAGATATTTTAAAGGAGCGTGTTGCAATAAAAATGGGACAAAAAAGGACCCGAGGTTATGTAATCTAGCAGATTCAACCCCGAACTGTTGATATACATAAACATTTTTGTGACAGGATATATGTGTTGTCTTATTAAAATTATCTGATATAGAGATAATTATGATATTTACCTTGATTGGATATGTTGTATAGTCTTCCAAATATTTTTTAAACGTTCATCCAAGACAGCGAAATTAAACTCTACAGGAGCTCTTCACATCAATTAATTGTTCATCAACTTCTCTCGTATTGTTGATGCACATCTAAAAGGCAGACTTCTCGTCCATACGAATGTATACTGATCTGTCGTCAAGGTATGATAAAGTCGGATGGATTGCAGTGGTTGTGACGCCAGCTTTATATGATTTGCAGTAGTATATACGTAGGTTAGCCTAAGTACTCTTATTTCAAAAAGTAAATTTTCATTTGTCAATTCAAGTTATTAATATTCATGAGAAATTGTTACGTCATTGTTGGACACGTGTACGTCACGAGCTAGTAAAAGCTACTTGTTTACCCGAGACCATATAATAATTGTCGTTCGATTTCAACATGACGGTTTGGAATCATGAGACAAAGTAAAATATGGGTATAGAGACAAGTATTGTAAGACTTCACCCTGAACAACTGAATTCATGATATTAAAATATACATTTAACATTGTGACACTTGACATTATATTTTGTAGTTTTCACCATGGCATGTTCAGCAAAGTATGATAACGTGCGTCATTGATTTGAAGGTGATCCAGTGTTTAGTCTGAGATGTCCAATGGCTTGTACATGGTGTACGTGTCTGTGAGTGTGAAGTGATGTAACTGCTGGGTGAAACGCACCTCTAACCTTTTCAGTGTCTCTATACTAGTAGGGTTCAACTAATAGGGCCCTGAATGCCACATTCTTTTATTTGCATTTTAAACCTTAAATTTTAAACTTTTGTCGTTCGATTTCATCCGTTTCAACTTTGTGTATCCTGTCCATAATTACTTTGCTGAGCTGCAGTGAACCTCTTACTTAAGCCATCGGGGATTTCCTGTCAATCAACCAGGCACGGATATTGTTCACATTTACATTAAAATGACTTTTTTTATGTAGTTAATTACCATATTAGACTATCTGATGACTGGGTGTTACTTGATATTCAAATTAGCACTAAAGTGGTATTTTAGCCTGCCAGATGACTGGTTAGGTGGTAAGCAAGTCTGTTGAATTTTATACATATTAATAGCCAACTGTGACCAGTATTTGTGTACTGTACTATCGTTTCTGTGATAACTTATCACGAAAGCCTGTTGTATGCTGCTGAAGTCTGCATGGAGAAACCCCAAACACTGTCATTCCTTGCAAACACTGCATCCTTCCACGTGATCAAAAATGTGTGGAAAAGAATATTATGAACAGTCGTCAATGTCATGTATTGTTTGGGTACGTGTGTCGTATGGGTCTACTGGAGGTTCACGCTTTGACAAGCAACGAAGAGACTTTTAGATCGAATTTTGTGGGTTGTTTAATTTGCTACATTCAGCTGTCACTAATTATTTCAAAGTTTGTACTCCAGTTTTTTTTTCTCTCTCTCTCTCTCTCTCTCTCTCTCTCTCTCTCTCTCTCTCTCTTTCTCTCTCTCTCTCTCTCTCCAATATTACTTTGAATCATTATTCAGTAATAAAATCTATTAAGCTTGTTACAATTTGACTGTTTCATTTCATAATCGTGTTTTAACTGATTGGAAAATGTATAAATTGAAACTGAGTACATGTATACAAATGATAAATATCTGTAATTGCAATAAATGACTGTTAAAACAGTTATCCTTGACATGTACGGTACCAGAAATAAACTGTTGATAAATGTACCTAGTAGTAATTCCAAGGATATAATAATATAACGTGTTAATGTGCCTTGATTGTAATGCTAGTTTCATAGACCAATAAATCGTAAAATCACAACAATATTGTATCTCCATGACAACATATTATATTGTGCAGAAAATTTGATACAATAAAACTTAAATAATTCCCCACTTTTATACTTATCATCTTAATTTTACGTGACTGCCTATCATGGGAACAATATTCAATTTCTTTCTCACATTACCTAGTTGCAGTTACTATAGTTACAACAACAGATACAGAGAAGTCCTGATTTTTTACACACACAAGTATATCATCTTTTTGAAATAGGCACAATGTACTGAGGAAGTTATTATCTACTGTCAATGACTTCTTTAGTAAACGTTTACTATGGGACAATAACGTCATTTGACATCTACATGCATGTGTGACGGTAACAAATGTGCCATCTGAAACCACTGAAAGCTGTATTGATAAAAAATGTAGAGGTATTTCTTTTTAAAGTGAAAGTAAAGCGTCATATTGCAAGTGGGTATGCGCGCGCGTGTGTTTGTGTGAGAGAGAGACAGAAGGAGGGAGGGAGGGAGGGAGGGAGGGAGAGAGAGTATATTTGTAGGCAGGGTATTTGGCTACCGTGTTTTTCTTACTTAAAATATGGTTTGTAAAACCAGAAATGAGGGAGTTCTGTTTAGAACCAAATGAATATTTCCTAAAGATGTGGTCGCCACTTTGTGTTATTTTTGTCACTCAATTAAGACCACAACAGTCTTGGTTTGCACAAAATGCTCTGTAGATATTTCATTTGAAATACAAAGCATATAGGAATGGGAATTTCCAGATGGCCAGTCTGACTGCAGATCGGAATATTTACAAAATAACCTGTAACACTGAAACTAGCCTGACCTATATATACTTACATAAAGTGTGAAAGGGGTTTAGTCTAGTTACTATACGTGTATCCATTCTCTACGATCTCTCTCTAACGTATTGTGAAACGGACAAATTCTATCTAAAATCTAGCTAAATCTCTTGCTGGGAAGGTTGATCACGAACAGTGCATGCCAGTAGTATAAATCCAACTGACAGGCAGTTGTAATTGGTTACTTCGTTCAGTTTACTACAAACTCAACCACCACCAGTTTGAATGTAAATAAGTGATGTATGGATGTAATAATGTCATCCTGTTTGTGCTCCAATAGCATTAAACTATGTGCTGTTGGTGGTTGTAGAAACAGAATGTTGTGCTGGAAAAATATATTTGGTTATACAGTGGAGCTGATCATAATGCATATAGGACTAGACTATATCTGTATGTAAGCACCAGTACAACACACATACACACAGATGTTTCCCAATATTATTAATAATAATATTGTGTATTCGGTACTGTAGGCAATGGTTCATGGTCACAAAAGTATGTTCAACATAGAATGAATAATTAAATATATCATCTTATTTAGAGTGTTTTTTTTTTCCAAAAAGCTGTTTAAGTATTTCCATGGCAAATAATGTAAGTTTTACATGTAAGTTTTCCAAGGTTTCGATGAGTGAAGGTGTTTGTTGACTGCATTAACAAAATAATTCCCAATCACATGCAGGTGAGAAATAAAATTCAAGAATAAAGTTAGATCTGACCTGTTGGTATTTAGGGCACACTAGTACAAAATGGTACTCATCCTCTACATATTTGCATTATTTTGTGATTTTGACATGTTCCCACTAGTTCCAAATCCTACTGCTACCACATCCCACCACTGCCACCATTGTACAGTAATATATCATATCGATGAAATGCAGTGAATTCACTGTTAGTTGCATACTATGGTTGCACGAAAAAACATTCTAGGATCAGGCGATGGATGGAGGAGCTTGTACAAAATACATTTGATACATTT
Organism: Glandiceps talaboti; assembly: GCF_964340395.1. NCBI lineage: Eukaryota > Metazoa > Hemichordata > Enteropneusta > Spengelidae > Glandiceps > Glandiceps talaboti. The sequence goes on from NC_135562.1 coordinate 8,592,483, forward strand.
AATACATTGTTTACATACTATGGTTGCACGAAATGCATTCTAGGATCGAACGATGGTTCAGGGAGCTTGCACGAAATACATTTGATACATACATTTAGTACATTTTTACATAGCTAGTTGCATGAAATACATATAGTACATTTGATACACTCAATACATTTTTTTATCTGTAGAGGATATTTCATGTGCTATAGGAAAACTGACACGCAGAAAAGTAGCAGGCCAGATTCCATCTCATACGAGCACATTATATTCGAAGGTCCCTTTCTTATAGACGCATTAGTTAATCCACAGGGGCTTGGAATTGGCAATTTTTATTTACAAATTTTGTTTTTTGTTCATTGCTTTTTTTTTGGCTTTATAAAAATATATTTTCCCTACAAGGTAATAAAATAAAGTAATGATTTGAAAATCTAGTGTTGTAGGTGTTTTTCTAAATCCTTTTTAACTTCTTCTTTTGCTGGTTTTAATAAACTGGCTTTACTATGACTACCTTATTAATTATTTATGAGTTAGTTCTACTGAGCGCCCTCAACCGGTGACCCTTTCTCGTCCTTTCCTTTTTCATAGTGAGTGGGAACGATGAAGAGATTGAGGACACCCAGTAGTATGTTCTATGGACAAACCTGTCAAATTGCCATAGACACATATGAATATCCTATATTTTTCAGGGTGTACGACAGGGAACCATTCTTTCAACAACTCTTTTCCTGATTTGTACAAACGACCTCTTCGTTGAACGAGAACAGTCACATGACAGTGGCGTCAGATGATACATGGGTTTGCTATTTCTTGGATAGCCTGCTTCAGCAGATGACATTTCAATATTAGCACCAACTCGTTCTACATGCTTAATATTTTATACAACTACTGTTCAACATGGACCTCAAAATGTAGCTTTTTAGTTTTTGGAGAAACTAAAAATTACTTTTTGGAGAAACAGCAAAATCTCTCTAGCCTGGAATCCATGCGGATTGGATTTTTTACATTCGTCTTTCCAATCTCGTGATATGAAAATTTAGAATACAGTAGTTCAAACTCATGTAGTTGGAAATTAGTACAAAACAACTAGTAATAATCGATATATGCTTACCTTTACTTGACTTAACTTGACCTTCCTTTACTTGACTTGACATTACTTGAGTTTACCTACCTTTAGTTGACTTTACTTGACTCTTGACCTGACCTGGAAATTTGGAGGGTGGGCAAGGGGTATTTTCGTACTTCGTAATCGGGCCATTTTATTTATCATTATTATTTTGTAAAACGTTGCAATAAAGTCCGGAAAATCGTAATTCAGTAATCGGCGTACTGCGTAATCAACTGTTTATTTGACTGTAACCAGTAAATATGACACTTTTATCGTACCCATAAAGGAAAAATACATACAACTGTACAGTAATTGTACGATGTTAAATACAAGCAACACTAAATGCGATCCGTCACATGTTCGTATAAACAGGATTTGGTAAAAATAGTAGTCACATCAGAATACAATTCTCTTTTTTTCTTTTTTCTTTATTCCTTGGGGGGGGGGGGGGGGTTCCAAGCCAACGAAGGTCAAAGTTTATCAATGGAAAAGGAAAAATGAATGTTTCTCTTGAACTGGGGAATTTAGAGGTATTAATATTAAAAGTACATGAAAGATCATCCCTTACATTGTCGGACATTGTCATGGGATATTCGCCAGCTCAAGGCAAACATGCAATGTTTTTATATGATTCGCAAGGTCTAATACCCCAAAAGGAGGATTGATGGATGTATGATAAACAGCACGGTAGTTCACTAGTTGTTTCAAAGGTCTTAGACTGTAATTTGATATTTAAGTTTCAGTAATTGTACGTGTATTAATGTTGTACAGCTATAAGCTTTTGGTTAACACCAAGATGTGCATCACCGTTCAAAACTGACCCTACGGTTCCCTGTTCCGAATATATGCGTGTACTGTTCACTGTTTTGATAAATTATACATTGCACACATGTACTATTATAGTGTTATTCATTCACATATTTCTCTGTATGTTCATTGATAAAGCAATAATTTGTTTTGATCAGAAGTGCGTATTTTAATCAGATGATACGTCAATATAGCACCAGAGTGCATACTTGTTCCAAAATGTCAAAATGTTTCAATGGCGGGAGGGGATACTCCCACTCTATCGGCCACCCCGCTCCCTTGTTGTTGTATTGTTTTACCTCCTGCTTTTAGAATTGCCTATATCTCTAAAAACATATTCAAAAGACAATAATTCAAAACAGTTTGTCAAAAATGTAAGGAGACACTGACTGCTCATCTCACCATCGATATATTGTCATGAGTTTTACAAGGAGTGGTAGATGCATTAGAATGCCCTTTCAGCAACTTTCCAGATATAATTGTAAAATGTAAACTCCAGTTTATTTTCTTCGTAAATTGTTTTTTTTTCATCGTAAATGTAAAAAATGAAATTTTATCTTCGCAATTCGTAATTCAACACTTAATTTTTCTCTAAATTGAACTGGGGGACCACCTTGCCCACCCTCATTTTAGAATACTGTAGTTCAACTCATGGAGTTGCATATAGTACAAACATATAAAAAATACCTAGCAGTAAACAATATGCTGAATGAACTTGTACTATCACCACTGAAATCACAAATATAGCCTGGATAAAGAATTTAATTTGTGCTGACTGAAGCAATTAAATGTATTAAACAAGTGAAACAAATTCAGCAAAATGCTTATATCAATCATCATTGTTGAATACATGCACTTCTACAAACCCAATAACTGTGCTTTAAACTTCAGCAACAACTCCGAAGATCACAAAGCTGATGGAATCACCTCGTATCATTTTCATATGAGTAACGAGTAATGCTGCACCCAAATAATATTAGCAGCTTAAGGATTAAATGTCCGATGAAATGATTTGACAATTGAACACACACACACACACACACACACACACACACACACACACACACACACAATGTATTGACAATCTATAACATCGATATATTGCAGTCTAACTCAGAGTATTCAACGCAAAGTATCGACTGCACACATAGTCAATGCAAATTACAAGTACTACACAATATAATCTGATGCATATAAACTTCTGTTTGACTTACGGTTGCTGACCTATTCACTGATGGGGTTCAACCAGATACTTCACCAAAACTGTTCATTTGGCAATATACAGTGCCAAGTCCGAGTATTTTCAGTCAAAGTTCAAAGTTGATATTGTTCAAGAGTGCACACAATTCACTCTACTAGTTCAAACCCATTAGCAAGTCAACACCAAGCACTTTTGAAGATGATGAATGTACATAGGTCTAGACACCAAAGAGCTTCTTTTAGTCTAGGTATTGGAACACATCGAAAACGTGTTACTTTTCCCTTCAATTCCAGTCTGGATAAAATGTCCATTCTTAGAGTACCCTGACTTGGGTCACTCCACAAACTACTATTGCAGTGCACTGTGACTGTAAATATTATCACGAGGACATTCCCAAATCTTGCCGATTAGTAACTCCATTTATCACCACGAGCACAAAGTGTGCAAACCAATGGTTCCGACAGGTGTTACCGTTTTGGACACAGATAATGACTACGTGCACTGACAGAGAATATGAATCTGATTGGCAGAAACTCAGAGTGAATGTGATTGGAAGAAATAAACAGGTGTATAATGAAATAAAGAATGAAATTTCAGACTGAGACACATATATGGACATACAGCAAACAATGAATCATATCCATGCAAGATGGTGGTATGTATGATTATGTCTGATTCTTTCGTCAATTTTAACTATTTCTAATTCTACTCACCGAAATCTAGTACAAGTGAGTTTAACATTGCATAAATCCCACAGAACTGCTTCAACCTGCTAATTCCACACAAAACTGCAAATACAAGCTCAAAGTGGAACTTCAAGCAGGAGCTTTTCCAAGTTCATCGACATCTTCAGTTAGTCGGTATTAATTCTTCTTTCACTCATTTGTAGTGGAGATATTCGCATCAACCCACGACCCTGCTGAAAACGAGTCCGCTGCAATCAGAAAGTAGTATGTTGCGACACCTACGATGTTTGGTTTCATGCCAAATGCGTACACATATATCAACACCCGAGTATCAAAATCTGTCTGACAATGTAATTACTGAATGACATTGTATCACAATCATGCATCTTACCATCAATAACTGATAGTTTCTTTGCTGTTGCCACCAGTGTAGTGATTCAATGCAAATGTACAACAGAACGAAAATCAAGCAACCGGTTCCGACCCTCAAGGTTATGCATATACTACCTTTTTGGAAACTGTCTATCTGAACATCAGAGTATACTGGACATGTTTACTTCACAATCTAATCATACGCCTGCAATATGCAATCGAACGTGTCAATTCTCTGTTTAACTAATTTGCATTGATCATAAACAACTCAGTCATCCGGTAGTACTATAACATGGTAATTCACTACCAACTAATTTACATACAAAAGTAAACACTCACCGATTTACATACAACGTACACATGTTTTGTCTTTGTGTTAATCCTAATGTCCAGGTTAACATACTTTCACTAAACATGTCACCGCTTCATTCTGCATTGTTCTGTTGCTGTTTGCAGTCCTATGATGTACGATCAATATTACAGTAGACACATGGCATGGTGGGCCAAACATGAAATACTTATTTAATCTACCAATATTGTCATTGTTCTCAGGACATTTGGGATGACATTGATAATGCTACCATGGCAACAATGTTTCCTGACTCAACGGAACCCTCGGTCATTACTATAGAGACAGATAATCTAGAGGCGTCGTTCAGTGATGCTTGATCTACACCAACGTTTATTCAACAAACTGTATTTTGATCTGTTCTGTTCGTTACTTTATTTACCAAATGGAGTAGTTTGAAGAGATGGTTTCGCATTGATAATGCCATCGTCATGCCAGTGTGTATTTTGCTGTATTACATTAATTTATTATTATTTGGATAAACCAGTTATTAAGTGAATATTCTGAATTTCAAATGAAACTGCCGATTACTTTACCTTGTTGCGACATTGTATTTCCATTCATTGTGTCATATTGCTGTGTTCAAAACAAACCTCATCATTCACTTTAATTACTTTATAACTGGAGATGACCTTCCAGATTAATTTCGGAAATTCCGATGGCTTTTGGAAAACGTCTCTTTTATCACATTTCAAGGCAAAGCAAGCATTAAACACAGAATGTATATGTCCTAATATTACTTTATCTTTATATTCATCTTTATTTTGTGGAAATTGATCAACGTATAAAATTCAACTTTAATTTTTTAGATCTAGACTGTGCGCTACATATGTGGTAATATTAAGCGACAGCGCAGCCAACGGTGACATAGGACAGGAGAGTTTTTTGTGGGACATATATTGTTTCTGGTACTGTATTACTATTTGGAGTCGAACAGTCACGTTATCACCACACAGCAAATGCCTTGCATGTCATTCTTTGATGTGGAGATCCTTATTGGAGGATAAACAATGCGTAGACGTGTTAATCCCAGGCTTCATACTGAAGAGTAGAACAATTTTGATTAACTTCTTTAAATTTATAAACGGAACTTTCAACTTTTGCCCCACAGTACTAGTGCAATATATGCGAAGAATGTTCGCCATTGATTGTGAAATACCCAAGTATTTCCATGACATATGTTCTGTAACTAGTATGGTAGATAATATAGTGTATATGTATATCTACAGTTATGTTTGAGCGTCACTCCAGGGGACAAGAACAAATTCCACAAATTTTTTCTTCCAACAAAATCCAAAAACACAATGACCCCTATCCAAAATTTTCATAACAGGGTGAACCATTACTACCAATTTCGAAAACAGGGTGAACCCCCTACTAATCACTAACACTCCATCCATAAAACTACTGTGAAACAACTGTTTAAAGAGCCCCAAGTCACAAATATCGATGTTTTGACGTTTTTCATTTGTTTTTAATCCTCTCTGTGAATTTCAAGTTAGTTCCCACGACTCACTTATCAAGTTGAAGTCTTTTACAGGCGTCCTTTGCTAACTCTGTACGGTTGATCTTTCCTGTTGGGGCGGAAGGGAAGCTGTCAAAGACCAGCACGTACTTTGGAACGTGGAACTCCACCATGATAGGACGTACATATTGCATGATGTCCTCAGCTGTTGTATCTGTTCCACCTTCAAGGCAAACACACGCACAAATTTCTTCCACCATCCGTTTATCTGGGACTGACACAACCTGTGCAAGTTTAACGTTCGGATGCCCCACAAGGATTCTCTCTATCTTCGTGGGGTAAATATTCTGCCCTCCTTTAATGATTATGTCTTTTTGCCGACCCATCACGTGTAGACAAGCATCTTCCTCCATCAGACACAGGTCACCAGTGTGATACCAACCACTGTTATCGATAACTTCTTTAGTTTTCACTTCGTCACCTTCATATCGCAGGAATAAATAAGGAGACCTAATACACAGCTCACCCGTGGTATTTAGGGGCACTATCTCACCATTTTGATTAATAATCTTCACTTCTTGATGATCGAGTGGATAACCTACAGAGTCATACTTCTCTGGATTGAAATTGTGGGTTATTCCACCGGTTTCTGTTGATCCTAGAATGTTGAATAGGTGAGGTGTGATCAGCTCTCTCACCTTGTCGAGAGCTTCTTTGGGAGCTGTATTGCCAGACACATATAGTTTCAGGGAATTGAAATCATAATGTTGGATATGTGAACTGCTGATAAAATTAAAGAGGTGTTGAAACATCATAAATGCCACTGTGACTTTCTCTTTCTGGATCAAATCTGCCATTACAAATTCATTAGCTGTAATAGATGGTACAATAACCTTGAATCCCCAAATAATTCCAATCATGGTCGACATTTGGCCAGCAGTATGTGAAAATGGACTACCAGACATATAACAGACCTCTTCGGAGCTTGCTGATGAGTAAAACCGACCAACTGTGTATACATTTTCCATGACACACCTATGTAACATGACAACTGCTTTCGGTATCCCTGTGCTTCCCGAAGTGAACAATATTGTCATTTCATCATCTTGTTGGACCAGTTGCCGAATTTTTGTAGCTCGCTGAAAATCATCCTCGTTCCCTAACATCAGAACATCTCCGAATCGAAACATACCAGCCTTCACTTCCTCCCCAAGATGAATGAGTCTACGAAGGGTTGGAAGAGTGTGTGGTGAACCTCCAATTACGGTTGGTGATATTTCTCTCAAAACAGTTACCTGGTCGCCTGAACCAATAACCATAGTTGTAACTCTTGTGTTATTAATAAGATATTTCATATACTTAGCGTTATATCCAACCTGGAATCGAACACATGTCATCTTGATGTACGCAGTTGCATATTGGGTAACGATCCATTCGTATCGATTTTCACACCAAATACCAACTCGATCTCCTGGTTTGAGACCCAAGTGCAGAAGACCAGCCGCCATCTTGATGACGTCACGTCGAAGCTCTTCGAAGGTGACCCGTTTCGTTCCTAACTCAGAGGCAAATACGAAAGCTTCTTTGTTTTGAAAATTCTCTGCTGCTTGATCCAAAACGTCACATAATGTCATACCAGTATATGGAACAAATGAGGCAGTATGAAGATAACTTGTCCTGGGTTTGTGAGACCTAGCCATTGTAGTTGATTTCTGTAGAATGAAATATTCTGAAGTCAGTCTGACATGTAAAGTCTGGATTGTATTTTTTTTATCAGATGTGAACTGAAAGTGCTCCCAGATGTAAGTTTAACAAGAAACGTCTGCATTAACAAAATCATTTGATATTAATATCTTTATGCTGCTACTTATAGTCAATTTGCCTGAAATTTTACCACAAAGTATGGAAAGTGTAGTCTATATATATAGCTACGCACAACCTTTAGTTTTCCCCTTTCAAGACAGGACATCCATGGCTACAGTTTATATATTGGAATAGTGCAGTAGTAGTAAGGAGTGGACAACTGAAGTACATGCTGTCTGTGCTGTGCATAAGCTTACCAAAAGAGCCCCACCATGCACCACTGGCTTAATGTTATGTATGAGGTGGACTGAGAGAGTGTACTCTCATGATCATACCTTGGATGAATTATACTGTCAGTATAATTCCTCCAAGATCATACCAATACGAAAATTCGCATTTGTTTACGTTTACGTTTACTCTGACCTATTACGCACTTGACCTTCATCTTTGTTTATAGGTATTGTCAGACAAAGTATACATACCACTTTCACTGCGCAGCTCCCGGGAAACACCGTGGGTAACTTTAAGGACACAGATGGAACCTTGTCTCACACTCTGGACAAGTTTTATGCTAGGTGCAAGGACGTGGCCAAATAAGTATTTAGTTGACACGCACGATAGCGTCGTGTAACACTGAATAAACAAAGCGGTGGTGATAAGCGTTTCTATCAAAAGTTGACCCAGTGTTTGACATTTGCAGGATTAGCTGTCCTCTACCTGAGCTAATGCTAACGTTTGTGCATCGGGTCATAACCAACTCCTTGCCTGTGTTGCTTCTGAAGTCTTGTCAGTAATGAACAATGGTTTTTTTTAGAAGGTGTAATTTCCCAAGTTACATCGTATAGGGAGAAATTAATGTTTTGTTGTAGTGGGAGGGCGTGGGGATGGTATATTACTTGATTTTAATTGGTAGAAAAGTTGGGGAGTGCGTCAGTCTACTCATTGCCACGTTCACAGCTACAACCAAATTGTTTGGCTCTATAATTGAAATAAAAATTGCATTTGTATTTGCATTACTAGGCTTTACTCCTGTCATTTTAAATACCATTTAAGGCACTTTTTTGTGGTACTTGTAGGTAATCAACCGCTTTTCCAGAGTATTTTTTCCTTTTTTTTTTTTTATAAGAAAGGTATTTAATCACTGATTTTTGGAGCGAGGTTCCTATAGGTTTTGTTGCATTTGGGGATGTATCTGTGTAAACCTTCTTGAGTTTGTATTCTGGTTTATGGACTGTGAATAAAACACGACAGCGTAGCCACACACTGAGTTGTATGTGTATGTCTATTTATTGCCCGGGGTTGAATGGGCTGACATTGTGTAGTTCAAGCAAAACCAGTCCAGCAAGCAAAGTCAGAAACCATATGCCTGAATATGGAAGTATAAGGGAAGTCTCAAAAGTCTGAAGATGAACGGCACGAGTACAGCCCGGAGTTTGCCAACATCACGATGAGAACTTAAAAATAGTTGGAGCAAGTATCCAAAAATAAGTCATACTACGTGCACCATTGATGAAGTAGTGACTGCACAGTAGGGCATAACATAACTGTTACCATTAAAAGAACGGTAAACATTTAAAAAAAACGAGTTTTACACATGGGTGTTTTATCCCCTAATACATCCATGCCCAGACAACTGGTCTGTGGGCAAAATAAGACAACATATTTGTTTCCGCTAAAATGACCAGAAAATAGGGTAGGTAGGTCGGAATTTTAATTCATTTAAAAAGCCAAAAAAAAAAAAAAGTGACCATAGATGAGGCAGATGCATGAAGGTGTACGCGGAAATAGAATTGTTATCATTTTGACATTTTGCATGTAAAAACTGTTTAGGGTCGGTTGGGTTACCGGGCACTATTTTTAGTACGGAATTGTTATCATTTTGACTTTTTGCATGTAAAAACAGTTTAAGGTCAGTTGGGTTATCGGACACTATTTTTAGTACAATTCAACTGACAAGGTTCAGTGGTGCTGTAGGCATGGAACGGTGTCTGTACGTGTGGACGACTTAAATAGCGCCAATAGCGTTGTAGCACAACACAGTTTTTAAAAATATGTATCCACATGCTGATCCATGCTTGGTATAGGTGTTCATTTGTTGAATGACAATCCAGTCCTGTTGTTATCTTTGCACTATGTGCGATCATTTGGCTGTTACTATGGGCATGATCATGTTCATTGTTGCTAGACGTAAATTTGCACACACATTTTGAATGTTTGTTCACTAGTCTGTGAATCCCCGATGTTATCTTTGCAATACATGTGATCATTTGGCTGAAGCTATGGGCGTGGTGTTGTTGCTAGGTATATTTGCATACACGAGAGAGAGAGAGAGAGAGAGAGAGAGAGAGAGAGAGAGAGAGAGAGAGAGAGAGAGAGAGAGAGAGAGAGAGAGAGAGAGAGAGAGAATAATATAAATAATTGCCTCAAATTTATTCATTGCATTATAATTGTGCAAAGTTAATTTTTATTAGAACTATCTCCAGGCTTATTTACAATAAAAACTGTATATTAAAGTAGTCTTCACAAAATACGAGTAGAGAATGACTGGATAATTGAACAAAGACATTCAATCAGGTACAACAGAAGAAACAAACTACATTAAGCTTGTCCTACCCACATCACTAATAATGGGTTACTCCATACAATATACCATGCTTGGGTTAAACCAAACAATGAACGTATTAGGGGTGGTTTGATGAAAGGAGGGCAATTGATATAAGAAATGTTAATCAAAGACAAGGAGTCAGATCCATCTGCAGTCTGTAAGGTATGCCATGATGGGTGTCCTCACACAGCGGTCAACCCCTTGAACTACATGGCATATCTTACAGTCCATCCAATGTATCTGGTATATCAAATACAAAACTTTACACACAACAGAGTTTTGTAACAATAAATACGATAATATTTTCTATACAGTAGCAGTGAATTTCTTAAGGCTTACTTATTTACACTTGTTATATAATGATTGAGACCATTTGACATCTCCTGTCCGACTGAACAAGGGAAACATTACTCGTAAGTAATAAGAACAATTGGCCGTGTTACAAGAACTAAAACTGCTTTACTGATCTGATAAATGTATGTAAGGATCCAAGAATGCCTTTGACATCCATATGTACCTGGCAAGGCAAGGCACAGAAGCTCTCTAGAAGACCCATGTTTAACTGTGTTTCTCTTCTTTGCCTGCTATTGATGTGTAAATCTAAAACTTCAAAGTGTAATTAATAGTATATAAAAAAACAAATAAATTATGAGTTTTCTTGCAGCCTGTGACAAGTACCATACAAGATTGGAAAAAATTCATATGCAAGCTTATAGTCTTTTCATTAAGTTTTGTTGTCCCTAAAAGATTTCTTTGAAAGTTTCTTACAAAACTTTCATTAAATTGTACTTTCATCTCCATAAGGGACATAAACATTTTATGAGTTTGCTAACAAAAATATTTTAGATTAAACAATTATGTACAAAAAAAATCTTTCAATATTTTAGGTCACCATTGGTAACAAAGTGGACAGTGGGAGAAAATTCTAATATTTACATTAATTGCAACTGTCAGTAAAAGGTAATTTCTAGATTTCTAGCTGATGTAAAATATACATTTCTGTTGGGATGACCACATAAGTATTTTTCAAGGTGGATGATTACTTCAAGTACCATGGCATATGTATCGATTTTAAGCTCAAGTTTGGTGGATAATTTGCTTTCCAAAAAAAAAAAAAAAATGACTCCTTAAAAAAGTGTACAAAACTGATAACCAAGATAATAAGATCTTCTAAGGTTTAATTACAACCTTGGGGTTAGAGCATTCACGTTATGAATAATATGTCTAAATGCAAACTGTAAATAGAGTGTACACTGGTGGAGATGCAAACTGAAAATAGAGTGTAGCATACCATAAGTAGTTAGTTTGAAGTACATGGCATAAAAAGTGAGTTTTTATAGAAAGACCAAACAATGGTTTCTCTATATATGCAGAATAAACTGTCTTTGGTAATTCACGAGTCACCATCCCTCTAGCTTGGCGGTATATGGGGAGACTTATACCTCCATCCTTCTAACTAGTCTTTCTGACAAATATCATGATACTAGTCACAATCTGTCTTGGATTGGATGTGGTGTTGTTAGACAGGTTTTCTGGGCGAAGCTTCTGGTTTAAGGACTCCACATGGTATGATCTCTATGACAAATTAATTTAATAATCAAACATTGTTCATAGAGTATAATATCAGGAGTAACAGGTCTCTGATCTCATCCAAACTTGTCTTGACATACAAGTTCAAGTCCATGGTGCTGCCAGTCCTGTCAGTGTCACACCAAAGATAACCACAGCAGAAGCAGGCAAATTGTCCTGCACTACTTTCCTATTTCAACTCTCATTATCATTGCCACATGCAAAGTTGTACCTCGTCTTCATCAAAAATTAAGAGGCACTGTTGTGTTTGAAAATTTATATCTGAACACATCATCTTAAACCATCACATGCTTGGTGATAAGAAGTCCACACAAGGTATCTGTGACTCATTGCTTGCTCCTTTCATTGTTTCAGAATATTTTTTAAGATATATGTAGCAAATCCCTTCCTAACATCCATCTCTGTTACAGCAGTCAGGGTGTTTTTGAACTATCTTCTCTCTTCACCTTGTTCCCAAACTAATCTCCTAACATAACTTGATCAACTTCAAACATCTTTCTTCATTCATCCTCTCTTAAAATTGCAGCCATGATATATTTACATTACATGTTGACAACCAAACATGTCAACATTGTATCAGTCTATCATCTAATATTTCTTGTTTTTTCTTGAATATCTTCATCTCTATATCAAATCTCAAGGTACATAAGTCTAGACGAAACAGCATATATATATACCAGAATAATTATAGTGGCTAAGTCTTTGGTTCTCAACACTGGTAAATGATAAATACTGGTAATTCTTCCCTCAGATCCTGGTGAACACCATCCAGATACTGAGACAGTCACCGGGGATGTGGTTGGCTTCATATTAGCTTTAGGTTGGTATCATTGGATGGTGTGGTTTTAGGCATCTACCATACTGGGACGTAGCCAAGCATCCTGGCTAGTAGCAGAAGGTGGTCTGTGGTATAAATTATATCATAAAGTTAAATGGAATCTTCTTTTTTTAAATTTGAAAAATGTTATAGATTAAGTCCTGAGGATAAGAAATAAATCAAAATGGTGAGACATGAGCCAAGATTAATTTTTCCAGTTGGTTCTAAGAAGTAATTGTATAAGTCATATAAAAGTTGAAGATTTTTTATCCAGTGACATAGTCATTGTAACATTTGGGAGTGAATGCAAAGTTCCAATGAGGGTTTCTTTTTTTGTCAAACACCAAACTTAGTACTGGTCAAATGAATGAAAAATTACATCTGAATTTTTGTATTACTATCGGTGTCCTCCAGAGCAGAGGGCCTCATAGTTGACTATATTCAAATCAAATGATTGGTTTGAATTGGTATGATAGCAGGAGTTTTATGGATAAACTCAGTAATACTGTATTTTTATTGGTTTGGCTCCAAAAAATCAGCAAAACTTAGGAAATCTTGATTTTTCGTTCAACTTGCTCAAGTGTCTACAACCAAGTTATCATGAATTGTTTAATGTTTGCTTTGGTTACTCTAGGATCACTACCACACAGTGATATTTATCGAGAGATATTCAAAGCATTAGAAGAATTGCCACAAGCAGATAATAAGGCTGCATTTGATTGGTTGACACAGTCACATTCTAAAACAAAGACAGCATACAAACCAATCAGTACTTGGTTTGCATTGTAGACTAGCGAGTACAAAATACAATATTTCAAGCCATAATTCAGAGAGAAAGCACTGCAAACGTTACTACAAAGTTATATCTACTAAGAATGGAAAAAAGAAGGAAAGTTAGTGTTGCGATTTGATGAGAAGTACTATTTCCTACAAACAGAAAGTACAAGGCAAATTGTAAAAAGAATTGTGAATTTCTAGAAGTGATTTATGTGGATACAATTTTGCACTAAGAAGAAAGTGTTCACATAACTCACAGCAGCAGTACAGTTATTGTGTTTAAGATAATTTTAAAGACAAACTAAATGAGAACAGATTGATTACATTCAATAAATCCATGGATATGCAAGGGTGAAAGTGAAAAAAAGAGGAAAATCATGCATATTAGTGATTAACTACAATAAGTATACATAAGGGTGCACTTTGACCTTAACCTTAATGAGCCAAAATACAAAAAAAAATGTGTGTCTCCGATAACCTGGCCGAACATAGTTTTAAGCCTAAACATATTTGAAGCATTTAAAACAAAATGTTAGGAAATTCTATGGCTTCTTGACCTTCATTTATGTCTGTTTTCTTTCCCCAATGATGCCTGTACACATTTTATCAAACTATCACAGAAGGGGTATTGTTTTTGGGTTGAAACAAAAAGAAAAACAATTAAAAATGTAAGAATAAAAAAAAAAATGATATCAAATTAAAATCCCAATCTACATGTACCTACTCTATTTTCTGAGGCCATGTATTGGAAACACACAATTATTTTTTTTTCTGCCTTACCAGTAGTCATGGAGTATGGTAGTTTGCATGTATCTATCAATTGTGGGTGTCTTTCAATCTACTATTGTCTATTGTTTACACTGTTAAATGTATGGAATAAGATTGGAGAGGGTGGGATTGGACGGAGTAGGGTATCACAGGATGAGGGATTTTGAGTGGAGTGGGATAGGGTGAGATGTTTTGGCATTACTTTTTTATGGACTTTACCTTGGTATAATCAACTCGCTTCCCTAGATATTTCCCATAATGATAATGAGTATGTGTTTTGTAAGAAAATGATACAACATGCTTTTCATATGAAAACTTTCACAGGTGAAAATGCCAATTTTCTGGATGATATACCTTAGGGAGTGCTAAACATATGAACTAGAATTCATAAAATTGAGATAATAATTGTATTTATGAAATGGTCAAAAATATATAATTATATATTTACCTGTCGTGGCTAGACTTTGTCATAAATCTTTTCAACACCTCATCTGGATCAGCGAGGGAGTCCCCATCAGCTGAAAAATAAATAAAAACAAACAAAAGCAACTAGGAGAGAGTGTCCACACACAGAGAGAATAGAAATGAGCTAGTAGGAGAAATGATATTGTTAGTAATTTCTATGACATTACATTGATAAATATGAAATTTACTGAACTGTTTATGAATGGTATGAACTAATACCTGATGGGCATAATGACAGCTGACAAAAATCTTCATTCAACAGTTAATTTTGTATGCTCAAACTAGCAAATCATATGGCTTGATTCAGAAATTGTCTTTCAGTTTAGTTTTAATAATGCTCACATCATGAATTTCACTTCAAACATTTGTATGTGTACTGTGCACAACCATGCAAATTTGCCTTTCACTTTTAGTAAATAAAGCTCCTAATCTTATCACCTATTTTATCTCCTGAACATTTACAATTATTTCTTGCATGCATTGAATGGACCATTATCATTGGTTTAATAATGATACCGGGTAAAGACTACAAAAAATCCTTGTTTGAGGAAAATATATTTGTCTCTTGCTTTTGATGTTACCGTCTTAAAATTGTCATAGCTTTGTTTTTTTAAGCTAGTGGGATGCAATCAATTAAATATTCAAAGATGACTAATTGACCAATATAATGTTCAATGCCAAAGATATGAATTATAACAGATGAGAGAATAAATTTACTGCATATTTAGAAATCACTGCAAACACTTGATAATACTTCTGTCATCCGTACACTGTTGGTTTAGTCCTTCCCCTGTCAAAGGGAAGGATGCCTGTTGTTCAGGGATGAGGGTGAGTGGTTTAGTAAACAATCAAACCACCAACAAACAAACAAACAAACAAGATGTTAATGATATTAGGGCAGATTGCCTTGATAAATATTCTACAATGTGTTTTTCTGAAAAAAATTGTACGATAACTTGCATATCTGAAAATTTGACTACATTTTGATATTTGGAGTAACATAAATGACAGAATATCCAAGTCTGTTTTGATCAAATATATTCGGATTGTATGAGACATGAGCCATTATCTTCCCACATCATGTTCAGTATGGATATTTGATTTTTGTGATTTTCTAAATTCCCTCAATTGCCTGAGTAATTATGATCATGGTTTATTGTGAATGAAAAATGGTAAAAAAAGAACCTTGCTTTGAATTAACATGTTCAGTGTTTTTGCTAAGGGCTAGGAATCCCGGGTACAGAAATGGGGAAATTTGGTACAACTGGCATAGTTTCTCATATAGTATACCCTGATCTTTTGTGGGGAAAAGTGGTAAAATGAAGGGGGAACTCAGGTAGATGTTACCTATTTCTCACCCTTAACAAAAACACTGTGTTCCAAATGTGAATTACTGATGACATCACCACGTTTGTGAAATTAAGAGACATGAAGGAACCACAATGGTTTGTAGGGTCACTGGCATGTCACACTGATAACATCAACTAATGTTTAAATTCTCTGCTTTTGACAGAAATACAAAATACTGTCACCTACCTTCAAGATGTTTTAGTTTTTGAAGTCTTTCTTTATTTCGCTTTGCCAAAGAATCTACATCAAAGCTAGTTACAGAACCCATGGGATCTGCTTGCTGTCAAATTTAAACAAAGAATCGTGAATTTTTACATAAAATCATAACTTATATTTTTTATGAATTTTGAGATCATTTTCATTTACAGAAATTAATTTCATCATTGCATCTGTTTCATCCTGACCTAATGATTTGCATATCATGAATATTACAGTAGAAATGGTGTTGACTTGGTGGGACATACATACAGTATGATGTTTTTGACAATGATAGACACAATTCAACTCTAGACTAACAACAGCAGAGACACCACATACACAGTAGGATTCTTTTAACCAATCACATTGAAAAGTGATAAAGCTACTACAGTAGAAATGATGTTGCCTTGGTGTTTCACACACCTGACATGACATCTTTACACACACTTGGACCATGACCACTTTCAATACAAAAGAATCATTTGTCAAATACTATTTTCAGGGATTTGATTTTCACTGAAAATATAGTCTGTGTTGACGAGCTAACCTTCTCTAATTTGGGAAGGTGTGTATAGTAAGAAGTATTTTCAAGGAATTTTATTTCAGTGGAAAACCACACCAGTGAAAACAGGGAAAATGAATTCCAAGTTAAAATATTCTATTTCACAGTATATGTGTGCCATACTCAGTGAGGATGTAGCAATGTACAAACTGTAGTCAAGTTATCATGATATTGATTAACAACTGGTGTCATTAGTTGATTGCATAGTAGAGATATCCTTGGCATTTTCATACATATAAGAATGACTGAGTGGGTCCTTTATAAGTTGTATCCTAAAACCAAGTTTGAGTTCAGTGAATTGTAAATTATGGTTAAGTATGCTTCGATAAGTAGAATACTTTGAGCATCAAATTACATGTAAATCTACTTAAGCAGTGAACTGGAAAGTCAACTATTTGCTATGGTCTCACATCACCCAATATTACAACATTAGATTCTACATGAGACAATTGGAGGAAGAACTGACCACAAAGTTACTTTTTATGGACCATGACTCTATTCTAAGTAAGTCCTACCTTTGTTGTTGGTGGCGAGTCCAAAGCACGTCTTCGTTGTCGGGCTGAGGATGGTTTATAACCTAGTGGACTAGGGATCTCTGTCTCTCCTGTATTGGCATTCACAAATGCACTCTCTGACGGCAGAGGCATAGACGGGGACTCTCTCCCCTGCACACATACACACAACGGGATTACAGGATAGAGGGAGCAATATTATTAGTTATTGGTATAAAGGCATGGTGACAAGAAGTCATACAAGGTGTAAATGTTGGTGGGTATGTACAGCAATGGTAGAGCAACTGAGCAGAATATTGCCATTTCAATTTACAAGCAGTAAGCTACGTAATATCGTTGTTGGTTTTTCTTGAATGAGTGTAAGCATTAGAGAATGTACTAGCATAACAATAAAGCTGGGTTGGAGCATGAAGTGCAATGGTAGAGATGCTGTACATATCATAATAATTGTTACTTTGAAGCAGAGAAAGTTTCATTTTTTTCGTAACAGCCTGCAAGGCATATTGCTTAGGGCGGCCCTTTTTATTTTTCTGTTTCTCATCTCCCGACCGACCCTAATTTGCAGCTCCGACATCAGAAAAAAAAAGTTTTTTTATTTCCGACCGACCCCTGAGCACAGCAAAATTGTAAGGTTCCCCATGGCGTCTTAGGCCAGTTCTGCCGAGGCCACGACCTTGCGACATTGGCCCCCTAAAATTACAAATGAAGCAACAATTTTCCCACCTTGCGTCGCTTTGGCGCATTCATTTTACGGCAGACATCAAAATTATCTAAGTCCACGGCCGGACCAGGCCAGGCTCTGACTCGACGTGAATCCCACAAGAAGTATACTGACTGCGTAAGGGAAAGTTTTGTTGACATCATATAAGATACAGTGACAACGCGCAGTTCTATTGTTAACATAAAAAATGCCACAAAAAGATCAACTTTGATAAACTTAATCTACAAATTAAAACATTAGAGGGATTAGATGAGACGTCGAAATGGACGTCTCTCGTCACATGTTTTGTCTACTGTCACTGTCGTGACCTCTGACCTAATCACTGACGTGCGCGAAACACTGAACTTGCTACCGGAACATCTATCTGCCATGCCACAGCTCAGAAGCCTTCGTGAACCAAATTTATGGGACAGGTTGTGATTTTCATTTGTTGATGGGTTAAATTAAATGAGTACATGTGTATTTTGATTCCGAAAAAGCTGTGTTAGGGGATCGTGTTGCATGATGTTGACAGTGCTAGTGACACATGTGTTGGGCACTGAATCAATGCGTAATCACTGGCATGGCCACTATAGACGGCCGATGCATGTGCGCCCGGTCAGACATGAAGAACGAACTTGTTGTGCAAATCAGAAAAAAATTAATGTAATATTTACAGAGCATCCCAACTTTGACTTTGTTGATAGTTTTAGTTAAAGATTCAAGTTCTGAGTTTCAAGGACACCTAATGTCAGCTTTCCGTATCATTGCAAGTTTACGGTACGTAACTATGCTGTCATTTGATATAGCAGGACCAAATCATGATACACAGCCAGTAACGGTTAATTAATAAAAAATAAATTATTTTAAAGTTTGTTTGACTATTATTTGTAAGTTTTTCGTTCACATTTGGTACTTTTTAAAGTCAGGGATTTTTTTTCTTCAAAATGTCATGAATTTGAAGAGGGAATGATAAACACAGCAGTGTACTAACAATTTTAAAAATGAAACAAGTGGTTACAAGTTTAGGATTTCTCAAAGTTTTTATTCAATCATATGTTCACTGTGACTTATTTTGAAGTTGGTCATTGTCCTTGTCTGAAAAAAGGGAATTATAAATTTTAGCACTGCTATTCATTGATATTCAGATTAAAAATTGTGACTACCTGGCTGTCCAATCTTTCTAAACAATATATCATATATATATATATATATATATATATATATATATATATATATATATATATATATATATATATATTGAGGGTAGAAGAAAATCAAGTCGGGTTTTTCGTCTCTACAAGCCTGTTTCGTGAGTAAATCACTCGTCAGGAGATGTTGATGTACATCAACATCTCCTGACGAGTGATTTACTCACGAAACAGGCTTGTAGAGACGAAAAACCTGACTTGATTTTCTTCTACCCTCAACATATACTCCGCTCTGCGTGCAGACGTATCGAGCACTGTACTACGGACAAATCTTACCGCTGACTTCCTATATATATATATATATATATATATATATATATATATATATATATATATATATATATATATATATATATATATATATATATATATATATATATATATATATATATACACATACATGTATATATATATATATATATATATATATAACTTAAAGTTACATAATCTTAATTGCCTTCTTTTTCTAAGGTGTAATGTGTAGTACACTATTTTCAAAAAATAGCTTACTGGGAACTGTTATTATGAATGGAATTTTTTTATGTTGTTAGGTAATGGTCTATACGTAATGGAATATCTCAGACCACAGTATCTCTATAGTGGTCTGAGATAATTTATATGAATATTTCATAAACAATAATAATTGACCCCACTCCCTGTCAAATGACACCACTTTTTGGAACCAAGGGGCCTGTGTCCCCACTTGTTGGAAACCTTGGCAGAACACCGCCGTCTAACCCCCCCCTCTCACCCACCCACCCACCCAACCCCTTTGTTACGTCAGAGCAGCATGTGTCTTTCATCATGGCAGAAGCCATTGAGGTTTGAT
Source organism: Glandiceps talaboti (assembly GCF_964340395.1). Taxonomy (NCBI): domain Eukaryota; kingdom Metazoa; phylum Hemichordata; class Enteropneusta; family Spengelidae; genus Glandiceps; species Glandiceps talaboti. Next base: position 8,612,640 of record NC_135562.1, read on the forward strand.
GAGGGACAGGGCTCAAAATTAATACTGTCACGCGGTACATTTTGCTGCAATGCAATAATAGCTCAGAATATTTCCATCATTTTCAAAATTATGCTTAAAATTGGTAAAAGTCATACTGCATTCCAAATTTCTTGACCAGTTTTTAGCTTTAAATCAGTTGTATTATCAGGGAAATGACCGACTCCATAGCCGTTTCATGACCCATGACATGCATGACCTTTGAAGACATTCCAATGTTTACATTATTACTTTTAATTACTTTTAAACAGTAAATCCCAAAGGGGTTCTGAGTTCTAGAAATGCTTGACATGTTATCTGGTGGATTATTTTGACAAGTTCACACTGAAGAAAAATGTTTCATAGAAGTAATGGTTTATATAAATGAAAATTCATCTAGCACACTGATCAGTGACAATCACGTACGTGTTTCAAAAAGTTGCACACTAAAGTTCAAATTGGATAACTTGAAAACATTGTTAGCGATGGCAATGCCACTTTGATTAATAGGACGAATGTATTAGTACTCCTGATAAAATCACACAATAGTTCATGGCTACAGATATACACCCTTCAGGATGATAAGTATTTAATCATCTTCTTACAAAGTTGTTCTACAGACTTGTCAACCTTGCTAAAATGAAGGAAAGAGACTTGTAACAAGGAAATCAATAAAGAGAAGAGAAATGAAGTTGTATAGAGACTAACAGGACAGAAAGGACAGAGAATAGAACTGAAAAAATACATTTTTTTTTCTTGCCCCCCCCTTTTTTTTATTTCGCCCGCCCGACCCGCCTGACTATTCCATTGGAGATGAGAAACAAAAAAAAAAAAAAACCTCACCCTTATCAGTGAAGCTGGGTTGAAGCAGAATATGCATTGGTTACAGCAATATGGTCAAAATGAGACGTTTTAAGAAAGAAATACATGGGTAAAAGGTGAAATTTCACAACAAAGCAGGACGTTAACTAATAATAAAATGCTTTGGGTGGGAGATTTGAAAGGTTTATGGTATAAATTATCTTTCATGCATGACACTACAGAGGAACAGTACCCTCTGCCTCTCTCCTCAGGGAATGAATGTGAAATGCCACATGACAGGTGATGTAAAATTAATATGCAAATGTAACAATGTATAATCTTTTCTAATTAACATAATAGCATGCTCTAACCACTCATAGTATAATAACATGATTGTACATGAAAGAAAAGCTAAAAAAAGTTTACACATATATTTTGTTTGCTTTTGATGTACAAATATCTGGGTATTTCAAACACAAAATATTATGTGTACACTGTATTTATATTAGAATGCAGTTCATTCATGTACAAAAATGTAGTTGTTATTATATTATAGTTAGGGGATGCTATATTGGTAAAATCATGGTGTGTGCTTGTTTTTCTTCCCCCAAGAGCCTTGAATCAACTCTAATGACATAGCATGGGGTCACCTTGAAATGCGAAAATCTGACAAATTTGGAAAATCACCAGGGGTACTTGGTCTGAATATATTAATAGCATGATTCAAAAACAAGTTTGTCTTTATCTTTTCAACAGATCATTGGACAACTTTGGAGCAAAAACTGATTAAAGAAATGAACAGTAAATTCATAATAAACAAATTCTGTAATGTGAAATTTTCACTGAAAATATTTTTGAGCATTTTGTACCTCAAATTTAGAAAATATATAAATACATGCAATAGTTTCACTTGACCTACATGTACATGTACTTATGGTTGCTGACAATTTCAAATCTTGCTAGAATTAATATATAGGCAAATCTTGGATTTAATATTATTCTAAACATTTGGGGGGGGGGGGGGAGGGTAGGAAATTCATATACAATTTTAATAAGTTGTCTACACTTAATACTGTATCATTTGTCCATTTTTTGTTAAAACTTACCAAACCTATGTCCTTGGGGTTCATTCCTGGCATATCCCTTTCTGTTGATGACCGTCCTGGAAAGAAAGCGTTGTACATGTTATTGTACAATCATATACACATAGATGAATACCAAATATTGTGATGATAACATGCAGTTAGTTCCATGAATGACAAAGATGATTTACAATGAATTTAGTTATTATGACCCATAGACCTAACACGAAGTTAGGGTCTATGTTATGACAAACATAAAAAATTGACTACTTAACTATTCTTAATAAACATGCATTACATTTAACTAATGAATTTTGCAGTGGTACAATTTTCCTGTTTACTTTCATTGACTAAAACTACAAATAAACCAGGGAATTTACTTTCAATTTTACTCTGTATTGCAACTTTGGTAGTACTCTTCGTAGGGTCATAGATCTTGGAGGGGGACCCCTTAACGATCTGTTGTCAGTATACAACTTTCAGTTTCTTTTGAGCACATGATTACAACGGCTGTTTATAAAATTATAAGTACTATAAGAAAGAACCATAATTCAAACCAGTCAGTGGTAAAAGACTTACTACTTTTACTACCAACCATATAAAAGTATGGCGTTTCAAAACGGCAACACAATGTTTCTTAATATGTCTCACACTATTTTTTTTCTTATGAATTACACAAACATAATACAGACACTGATATAGCATGTACGCATATTTATAGTGTTACATTTTATCTAACGGTGAACACAAACAAACAGTGTTGTCTGTGAATATTCCTCGTCTCACCCAACAATGATGTTGATTTGTGTTCACAGTGAGATAAAATTATCATTTTATATGCTTCCACACTATTAGTGTCTGTACTTTGTTTATGTAATTTGAAATAAAAAAAACTTGTGTGAAATAAAAAACATTGTCATCTAATTACTATAGTCTCTTCATTTTGGTAGTAATTAGTGAGAAAACAATAACTACACAAAGTTGCAATACTTGGTAAAATTTGACCCAAACCAGATCAACTCACCAACATTTTATTTTTATTTTTACAACTTTCACCTGTGTACAGATATCTATATATCAATACTATATGGAACTTGCCATTAACATAAGGAAATATAACTATTTTTCTACACTATGTGATGCTTACAACTGAAGAAATGAAAATGATGAAGACTGTTTATTGACGTCATACCTGCATCTCTGAGGGCTGGTTAATAATTAGTGGTATGGGAGAAGGAAGACACAAACATAATAGAGAGAAAATATCAGAAAAGATCACACGGATATGTTAGAAATCAGTATGTGAAGATGATGGTTAGATTGCAATGGAAATCACACATCATACCAATTAAGGAAGTGTCCCTACCTACTTTCTCATAGGCTGTGTAACCATAGCAACATAAGAATACAATATAACATATAGTAACATAAAGGGAGAGAGAGAAAGCAAAACAACAGAAATTGTTATTTATTTGCAAATTAATAAAGATCAAGCAATTTCTACTTTATGCATGTCTACAGGTATTTTTTCTCTCAATACTATTTTTCTAGTAAGATATTACTTTTAAATTATTACTGTGGCCTGGGAATTTAGTCACATGAGACCACAATAGCTGAGTTAATTAGTTTTGTAAGACACGTTTCTACTACACACCAAGTTTATTTTCTTCATCTTATTGCTTTTAATACTGTAGAAACTAGTTTTATAAGACCACAAAGGCTGCAGCTAATTAGTTCATGTAACCTGTATATTATATTTCTCAAACACAATGTATATTTTAAACCGATTTTGTTTTCTTCATATATATAATTCTTAAAATATTGCTCATGGACTTAAAATCAATTATAAACGGAAATGTTAATTCCCACAACCAGAACATACAGGGATGTGTTTATTTGATCAATAGAGTAGGGGGAGGGAGTGCTAGGTATTGTAAATTAGACATACAATGTAATTAGTGTAGGTAACTTGTCGAAGTATAAATATCTAGGGATCTAGGACCCCACAACTCTATTTACTGATTGGCAACTACACATTACAACAATCAAATGTGACCTTAACATTAAGATTAAGGAAGCAATTCATATCCAGACTTTAAAACCATCCATGAATCGTGATGGCGACGTTTACCAACTTCTGGGAATTTGGGACAATATTGTCTGACGTCGTGACTTCATACGTCATACGTCGTGACTTCAGAAAACACTGACGAAGCCATGGTGGATACCTGGCGAAAGCTTTAAAGCTTTAAATTGGTAAGCTAATTAAATTTTGGTGAAATACGAAGTTAAAGCTATCAATTGTGACTTTTACAGTTTAGTTGATTAAATGAAACTTTATTTTGTAACATGACTATTAAAATTGCACAGATATAAACAAACTGATAAAACATAAAGCATCTGTCTCAATCTACATCAGTGGCACCTACTTTTTTTTATGTTGTCTTTGTTGTCTTTAGCAAATTTGTCTTTGGCTAAAGTCTTCTTGTAGCTCATTCAAGCAAATGCATCAGTGTTTTTTCTACAGTTGTAACTCACACATAATACATAGCTATGAATGTACATTTGGGTCAAAAATATTCATCAAACTTTTTATTATTATTATAGTTTTTATGATCAGACATTTTTTTTAAATGAAGTGTTTCCTTACCTCGTCTGATAGCATTTAATTTGTCTTCTTGTTGCTGTATAAGGGCATTTTGTTGTGCTTCTAGTGCACTGTTGTTGTTAGGGTGGTCTGGATATTGTCTACGGAATTCTTGCCTGGATCTACCACCTGTCAAAATACAAATTAAAATTCCGCTTATTGGGAAATTTATCCTGAACATTTCATTATGATGACATTCAAATTTCATACCAATCTCAATACATATCAATATCTTGTATTCATGGAAATAAAAATAGTAGATTTTCCAGTTCCAAAACACATTTTGTTAATAAATATCACTTCTGTGATTATGTTTTTTGCTGATTTCATTTTTACACAATTTCAAATCGTTCATTAATTAAAAGGCAAATATTTGATTAGGATGAAAATGTAATTGTAAAACCACTGTCTGGTAGAGCCATAGAAAAAGTTGGTCCAGTATAAAGTTATTTTATCCTTAAGGCTCTACTGTTAAATAACACTTATCTTAGGGTATAGACTTCATGTCATATTGACCTGTTCAAATGTGTATCATTCTATAGAAGAAAGACACCAGCAAAGAAACAGTCTCTATGCATTTATTCAGAGTTGAAGTTGATATTACTCTGGTAATCAAGGCTTCCGTTTACTAACTTAGACAGACACAAACTAAAACTATTTGTTCCATGTGATAGATTACACAAGTGGGTGATAGTGGTTATTCTGTTGTGCAAGATATAATCACCTCTTGATCAAGATAGTGTAAAGAATGTAATTCAAAAACAATACACAGTACAGTCTGTTTCGTGTAGGGTCTATGGTATAATCCAATAGCTTTCAGAGAGCCGCCCTCCTTAGGTCTATGGTATAATCCAATAGCTTTCAGAGAGCCGCCCTCCTTAGGTTTATGGTATAATCCAATAGCTTTCAGAGTGCTGCCCTACTTAGACTACCAACATCTGATATATAGATTATCACTGTTGTATCAACATGTTTCAACAAGAGTTTAAGTTTATCTCTTAGTTAGTAAACAGAAGCTGCCTCGATTACCACAGTTGTATCATTGCAGTGTATATGTATACATGTGTATATATATAAACACATCTTGAGATGTTATAGTATGAAGTGACAGTAATTTTTTAATTCGTTATATTTCATAATGATTCATTCTAGACATACCTCTGTTTTTAAGGTTGTTGAAGTCTGACAAATTATTAGGATCTGCAGGTTCAGCCGATGCCCTTCTAGGATACACAGCTTCTTTGTTTCTAGCCATCTCAAAGACATCTACTTGAGGTGTACGTCTTCTGTGCCTGTCTGGTTGGTCATACTCATCATACTGTATGGAGAAATCATGAAATGTGGTAGTGAGAAAGAGAAGTGGGTACAACATTTATAAGATTTCTACACAAAATACAATTTCACTGTCATCATGAACAGTAGTGGTTTGGGAAATGAGAAAGAGAAGATGGTACACAAGTTATACTGTATATAATATTTCTACATATTTGAAGCACTGAGGTCTGAAAAAGTATACATGTATGGCCATAATCAGTCACTAAAAATTAGTGACTGGTTAAGAAAGAAGTTCAAAAGTAACATTATCATGGCAAATGTACTTAAAGATACATGTGAAGAAAAAATGCAACTTTGTTGTTTACAAAGCTTGGTAATACACATATACCATTTATTGAGTTATCAAGGTAGTAAGTGTAATTTGCATATATTGTCCTGACAGCCACAGTGTGGTCTATATCTGTATACATCTACATTGTATATATAGCAATTGCCCCATCCCCTCTATCTATCCATCACACGAGGCACCCCTCTGTCACATGATGCACCCCCCTCTATCACACAAGGCAGCCCCCCCCATATTTATCACACACACGAGGCACCTCGTCTATCTGTCACACACGAGGCACCTCCCTCTATCACACAAAGCACCACACAGATTTATCACACACATGAGGCACCCCTATATATCGCATGAGGCACACCCCACCACTCTTCATGTACTGTTGTTCACCTGTAATTTATCAACAAGTTCAAGTTCACCGAGTTTGACCTGTCAGTCTGTATACATTTTGTACATGTATATACATCTCTCACACACTTGCCCCCCCCCCCCCCCCCCCATCGATCATCACACACACAAGGCACCCCTCATCCTCCTTGTATTGTTCACCTGTAATTTATCAATCAGTTCAAGTTTACTGAGTAGTCTGTTAGCTTTTTTAGATGTAGCATCATTAATTTTCAATTGGTCTTGCATCTCATTCATCTTCAGATCAACATATCTCAACAAATAGTCTAACTTGATCATTATCTCCTTATTACTGGTCTCTTTAGATTTGTTCTCAATTTTCTCTGGTAAATTCACAGTCTTTGACTCAGATTTAGCAGTCTTAGCTTTTAACTGATCTGCCAATTCTCCCAATTTAGTGTTCATAGCTTGGAACATTTGTAGAAGTTGAGTGCCAACATCTCCACCCAATCCTGATGCCTGTGTGGAATTGTTATCTTTCGGATAATCTTTCACTGGTTCCTCACTATTTTCAGATGTAAAATTAGCCAGTACTGTATCTAGTTTAGACTCCAATTTCTTGGCATCCTCTTGGCTTCTGCTAAGATCTTTTATTTTCTCACTCAGCAATGACCATTTATCATTAACGTCCGTCAAAATATCTAACACCTTGTCTAGCTGCTCGTGCATGCCTGTGTCTTTTTCTGCCATGACCTTGCACACACTGGTTACATTGATCTTGAAGCCCTTCTAGTTAATGACCTTGAAGCGGGATGACCCTGAACTTGCAGTCCTTGTTATTTGACTTTGATACATACACAAACATCTTCAGCTCATTTGGGAAAACAACACAATCCTTCCTCAGAGCACAAATTGATACGTATCCATGGCAACATTTTTGACACACAACAGTATGTTCCAACAAGAATGTTAATTCACCAGGTGAGGAATTTGACTGTCAGCTACGAGACGTTGCAACAAACCAAGAGCAAATTGTAAAGTCTATCTCCAGATCCAACATAGCTGCTTGATTAATACTTGCTGTTCGGCAGTGTTGAAACGAGTCTCTGTTTGTAACACAGGAATTTAAACTCTGTCAATCAATAGCCTTCACATCAGCATTGATTATAAGTCTAGAGTGCTAATCAATGGCTATGAAACTATTACATAGAGACGAGATCTTAGTGTACTTTGCGATACTCAATACTTTGATCAATGATCACACCTCCACACACTTACTTGTTTGTTTTGCAGTTGTTGTTGGATACGTGACTGTTCATCACGTAACTGCCGTCGCATCGCAGACAACGCATGAATAACGTCCTGATTGTCACCTATTCTGGACCTTGTAGCTGGCAGGGGAGGGGAAACAGATCGTCTATCCTGTAAGGGGAGAAAAATTAATTTACTCAACATGTGACCTAATTCACATTCAGTGCAAATCAATTCAGATATTGATTGGATTATCAACACAGTCCACAAACATAATACGAAATGAAATATTTATAAAGAAATATGTCATTAGCAGCTGCTTAATTATACACCACATTAAATTTTCTGTGAAATTGGCCAATTTGGTGATTATTAAAATGCAATTTAAAAAAAAAAAAAATTCAGGAAATAGTTCAATATACAAGTCCTAATTATTGCAGTTTGAAAGTTGCTTTGTATTTTAATCTTTGTTGTCATGGATACCATTGTAAATAGAAAAAAATCAATATGTAAATTAGTTATAATTGGCTGAGCACAGAAATAAGTTATTCTCTATATTATATGTAAAGGTTATACACTGCCAGATGTTATATACTTTCATTGTAAAACAAAACTGCAAAGTTGTGACTAAAATGCCTTTTTTGTACATGAACACAATGTACAAGTCAGTGAAAATTAGTCTTTGAGAAATACTTTAAGATTGTAAAATCACAAAAAAATTTCATGATGAAAATATCCAGGTTTACAGTAAACTGTGACGTAAACTTGATGGTGTTGATTTTTGTTCTACAAATCTAAAAATCACTCACAACTAACTAATGACGAAAATGTTATTTCAAATGTAATAAAGACAAAACAAGCCTAAACGTAACAACATAAGTGATATCATCTCATGCACTGCATCTTGGAACTGGAAAATTGACTATTGCTCCCAGCATATATGAAGAATTGAAATTGTTCCCAATCATACACTAGCATATATGAAGGGTAGTCTGGATGACTAGCCTGTGGTTCTAACCACGGGTATAAATTGTAATGATACTGTATAGGAACTAGACTATATGAAGGGTACCAAACCATCAAAATCTTCAGTCTAATGTACACTACAATCATTAGACTTCAGCAGGATGTACTAGAATACACTCTGACCTACACATACCTCATGTAAATCCTCCAATTCTGGGTCCTGAGGTTAGCACATTATGAAAGGATTGGAAATGGGATAGGAAGTGTACAATGTATACTGTGGGTTATGTGTATGAAAGCCAACAAGTAGTAATGACAGAAAGCACAGCTTATTACAGCATTACTCCGTGAAAAGGCAAGAATTAATTTTGTTTTCAGATCAGAACCATTTTTTTACACTGTAAATTATTTCTCTGACATATTGAAAACTTGTGAACTCTCAATCAGCTCTGTTCCATACCCAATAACTTATAATAATATGTACATAAGCCAAAGTGTCTGCTACAAATAAAGTGCTCTGCATTTAAATGTGTTTTCCATATTTAACTCTTTGCTCATGCTTAGTGTTGCACATATTCTAAACTACTACTACTACTACTACTGCTGCTGCTACTACGACGACGACGACTACTACTACTACTATACTACTACTACTACTACTACTATACTACTACTGTACTACTACTACTGCTACTACTACTACTACTATTACTACTACTACTACTTCTAATCAAACTAGTCTCTTTAGTTCACCGCACAAGAGTACTTCTACTACATAGAACATGACATACAATGTTTATTCACCATGCTACTACCTAGTACCTCTCTTGACTATATAATAAGCATAACACTACACCATGCTACAACTAACACTACTAAATATATAGTAAACATATGCATGAAAAAATGTGATGTTTCTGGTGGTGAGATTTTGAGATTTATCAAAGGCTTAGGGTTACATGAGAAGCATGATATAGTTAATCTATTCTAACAGTAACATTACACAGTACAAAGGTTTTATTTTCAGTGTTAACTTAGAGAGGTAACAGAAAGAGAAGATATCACACCAATGTGAGTACCTGATTTAGATCAGCATTATTAGAACAGAAAAGAATCTAGGAATATGCACCATGGGACGAATGATTTTGTATAAAGTATGACTTCAAAAGTCAGTAAAACTTTGTCAGATGAAGCTTACACCAAGTCCATTACAATAATACAGGTAAGATAGGATTTATCTATCATTTCATTCCAAAGTAATACACAATATATTGGCACCAATTTTCACAGGGGAAAACGTGTGTTGTTCGGTAGAGTCAAATTGAACGACACTCTTCTTACTTACAGCATGGTAAATTTAATCAAACCCTGAATGGGTTTGAACCCCAGCCGCAATGGTAATAGACATGTGGTTTAACCACTAGGCCACAGATGACCCCGATGATTTATTGAAACAAAATAATGCTTTGTGTTTATATACTCCTGAAATCTGCATTGGGACGGCAGTTTTTTTTCTAGCTTATTTGGAAGACCTTGGTGTGAAGATTTCCTGAGCACAGTACCAGCTGATTTGAAATATATGTTGTTTTTTTAGGTGCATGCTTCATAAAGCTTACCCTAGGATTGCTATCTGGTGTTCTGGCAGTACTCTATATGGATGGAAATAAGAAATGGAAGCTTGGCATGATTTTTATTTTATCATGAGTTTATGCAGTGACAATTATAGCATTTATCCGCAATGCTGAAAGAAATGCAGCTCTGAAAGAAATGTTATTTTGCAGTGCCTGGGCTTTTTTGTACGCTGTAAGGCCTGAAATATTTAAACTGCATCATGAAAAGTTATCTGATATGAGCAAAATGAAGGAATGAGAGGAAAGGTAAGATTAGAAAGATTAAATGTTGACTTACCTGATTCACAGTAAACATGTTGGAAATTTAAAATGAAATATTCCTGTGCGCTAAGCAAGATATGCACGAGTGAAAACTGATGTTTGAAAAGAAAATTTCATGCATTTTTATCCAAGAAACATTGCATATTAAGTTGATTGCTATATCAATATGTAACTCACAGTAAATTTTAAAGGAATATGGAAATAATGAGAGATCGATAAAAAATAGTTCAGATTTTGCAATATTTCAGTAAAATTCCAACATGTTTACTTTTTCATTCTAAGATAGTTGTCAAAATTCCATATAGGATAAAACCATGACAGTCCGGAGTATGAAGCTCATAGCTATGGCATACGATTACATTTCACACTTTCATCAAACTTACCTTTTGCAATTTTTCAGCTCTTTTGTAAGAATCAGACTGAAGGGTGGGGAGGGAATTCAAAATTTTAACATTCAGGTGTTGACATGTATATCAACATTCAATCAGACGATAACATACACATCACATATCAAACTCTTAACTCTTTTGTTTCGAAATAAGTTTTAGTTTGAAAACTGTTAATTTTACTCTTACAAAAACAAAGTCACTGCAGTTACACTTACTTTAGTATGTTAATTAATAATTTGAAAATCTTTGAACGGTATCACTGACTTAATTTTTTTTCAGCCAATTTCATATTAGGGTATTTAGCTTACTTGACTTAAACATTATTCCAAATTTGTTACATTGTGGTATATACATATATAGTAACTATTCTATATATGACACATCAATTTCTAATTCTATGATATATATTCGACACTGCAAAGTCACACAAAACTAAACTTTGCACAACAAAACCAAACACAAAGTAAAGCAAAAAACTAAGCAGCAACACACAAAAAAGCTTCTTACTTCTTTGGTTAAATTTGTGAGGAAGGAGAAATAATCAGTCTCCTGTTGCATGCAAAGAAACAAATATATATCAATGTCACATGCAAGGATAGCTTGAAATTTAAGGGACAAGTCAGATATGTTGTGGTATAATGTCAGGGTTTCTATCCCAAGTTCTTGCTCTAGTGTAATCTCATCTATGGAGTCATTAGGTTTACATAGACTATTTTTTTTCATCATCGTAAATCAGAGCCTCTCTTATGACACCATCCATTTATGCACTGTCAAAAGATATTTTGATTTGTCACAGAAGAAAAATCAGCTCTGGTTTGTAAGAATGATTTTTTCGTTCACGACCAACTTAGTATAACTCTACAAGAGAACTGCTTTCACTTCAACTGTTTCGCACTTCTAAATTTTAATCCTAATCCAAACTGAACCTTTACAGAGTCATTGGGATTATAAATGATTGGTCGACTGTTCTAGGTATGTTAAGTAAATAGTACTCCATTCCAAGAATTAAAATGTGATTACAACTCAAAATATCTCTCTGACTTGCCCCTTTAAACAAAGTTGATGATTTAAATAATCACAGAAGATTTCATGATTTATGTCGATTTATATTTGTATTATGATTATGAAGTTGTTGACAGTTAAACAATTACTGGTTCTATTACTTTTTTCTTTCTTTTTAGAACACTTAAATATCAAACTTTTTATCAGATGCATAACTTGACACAAGCATTTGGTTCTAGGTTAGAATTCTATAAATGTACAGTATAGCAAACAAAGTATTGTTTAGTTAGGTTTTCCCAATAGTGATATTGATCGAGGATCAATATTCCTTCATCTTTCTCTTTAGAATACTTCAGTTTCATTTTATACTTTTGTTAACATAGTTTGAAATATATAGTTGTTCTTCCTTTTCTAATTAATAATGAGTAACATTATAATGAGTAACCTAAGTAACACACAGCAGGGGCAGCATTACTACTTACAGGACTACCACTTATCTATTGCAGCACAAACAGCAGCAGAGGTTGCAGCATGCAGCAAAATAAAAACACAAAACCAAAGTCAGTACTATATACATCAGCAGCGGCATTTCATGCACATATTTAAACCAGAGTCAGTACTATAAAGCATTTCACTCAACACACAGGTTATTGAACTGCTCTCAGGTACAATATCTTGGCAGGTCTAGTGTAAAGTACAGAATTATGTTCTCACATCAAACACTTTTAAACTCCAAAATAACATCAAGAGACACACTATTAGTCTAACTGATAATATAGACTATTAATTTTAAAATTGTTTATAAGCATTTCTAGAAATTTCTTGACTCAAACAATTATTTAATATTTTATCATCATGCTTCTGAAGATTTCTTTGCGTTCTTTAATGTTTTGTATAATTGTTAATTGTTTTTACAGATTGAGATTATTGTGATATTTATATTTATAAATATTGCGTATTACATTTTGATATTTAGAAATACCACACCACACGCCACACAGTTTAACATGCAACAAAAAGCTTACAGCTCTAACTGGGGAATCTCTCCTTGATCTTCGAGGCTATATAGATGGGTGATGGATGGAAAGAGAATTGTGGTTATAAGTACACAATTTGATCATAAACTTGAGTCTATTTATTCAACTGTTTGTAGTGATGGCAGGGGGATGATGTAAAAAACTTCTAATAAGGTGACTTGTTATTCTCTCTCTCTAGCTTGTTTTGTATCCCACCTTCCAACTATGTCTGTCTTGCTCTGTCTGTCTGTGTCTGTCTCTGTCTGTCTGTCTGTCTGTCTGTCTGTCTGTCTGTCTGTCTGTCTGTCTGTCTGTCTGTCTGTCTCTCTCTCTCTCTCTCTCTCTCTCTCTCTCTCTCTCTCTCTCTCTCTCTCTCTCTCTCTCTCTCATTTTATCATATGCAAAGTTTTGAGTCAAACAAATGAAACAGTAGCTAGTTATATTGACACAACCTTCTACATAGCTAGTACCGTTACATGTGACACATTTATTCTACTATTAAATATTGATAGCAACCAATAATGTAAACCTAACCAATATTGACACTATTTCAAATAACCCAACTTCTATTTCATAAATTTTAATGTGATCTTACTTTTCTTGGTGCCATAGCCTTGATTTCACTTTCCTTTTCATTTAAACAGAACACAAGAGAAAAAAATTAGAAAAGAAATCCCACACCATTCAAAATCACTTCAACAATATACAGATTTTGCTTCCAAATCCCTCAGTACATTTGGACTTTGGAAACATTGGCAATAGTTTTTGTTCATTCATGTTTGTGTGAATGACTGCAGTATAAGTTTTTGTCAAGGCCTAAAAAAATTGTGTCATTCCAATTACGCTCAATTTCACAATAGTTGGGGTCTACAGGTAGATTAGATTTTTTTTATATGTGAGTGTCTAGTTCAGGTAGTTATGTTTTCTGTTGTTTTCTATATGGTCTCTGTGTTATTGGTTTCTTCTCATCAGATGTACAGCCATTACAGATTGGAAGAACAGTTTTATATTGTCTTTTTAAGTTAATGGCAGTTGCCACATCCACTATTTCTCATGAGACTTCACAATTTTTGTAATTTTATTTTTTCACAAATGTTTAAAAAAAAAAAAGTTTAGAGTCGGCAGTGAAAAACAAGGTGGGGTTGGGTACCTGGAACCTAACATTTTTTTTAGGCCTAATGTTATGAGACTTTTTGAGTTAAGTATATATGACATTGAACTTTTGTCAGAATTTTTGCAGCAGCAAAGGAAGACGGTTGATGCAGCTAGCAGGAAAGCAGAGAGATGATAATCGTGGGATACAATGAATAAAAGCTACTTTACCTCTGAAATTATGTATATCTTATACATGTATAAACATACCTCTGAAATATCCTAACAAATTTACTCTCTATTTTTAAATAGTGTTTTCTGATATTTCAATCAAATTACACCATAACTATATACCATGTATCTTATTTCAAGTGTAGTCATCACAAACAGCTCACTTTGTTAATATTCTGACACCAAACATTTAGTCATCAGTCAAATGTTAAAACTTGAGTGTACTTGTACTATTCTGAACTCATAACATTTTTCAATCACAGAAAAAATTTTCTGAAATTTTTTCCAGTTGCTTACTTTACTTTTTACTGGCTTCCAGTCATCATTGTGCTTAGCAATTTCAAGAGAAAACAAGAAACATATCAGACCGATTTCTGAATTCCTAAAAGTTATGAGGAACACTGCAGGTATAGTCTGAATTATATTATAACATTATAACATGAATATTAATTAGTTCAAGAACATTAATATCATCTAGGACTCCACTTACAAATGTACAGTGGGGAGACACCAGATTACACAACTATTTTTTTGGGGAAACCCCACAGCATGAGTGATAAAAGCCAACAACACTCGGCAATCACGAGTAGCATTATTGTATGTTGAACTTGGAAATCTACATGTTCTATCATGAGGAGTGAAGATTGAAAACTTGAGAAAATCTGTGGTTAGTTAGTGGTCAATATGTTTAAACATTTCAGATCTAACACCTCAAGATTTAGAATACAAACAAATTATTAGATCAAGTTTCTCCTCAATTCGAAGAACAACTTCACTAAAACAAATGACTTGTTAGTTGAGTACACTGGAAAACACCTCAAGACTTAAAACACACACAAATTATTAGATCATGTTTTTCCTCAATTCTAATGAAAACTTGACTATAAAAACAAGTGACTTGCTAGTTGAGTAGACTGGAAAACACCTCAAGACTTAGAATACACACAAATTATCAACACAAGTTTCTCTGCAATTCCAACTAAAAACTTGACTAAAACAAGTGACTTGTTAGTTGAGTAGACTGGAAAACATGTCTTACATGGTCCAATAGAATACTTCCTGAGTCTGAAAATAACTCATTAGGATTGTCCAGTTTATTCGCATGATTGAACAACTGTAGGTAGTTAAGAAATAAAATAATGAAAATGAAATCATCGTCGCAAACCACAGCCTTTTTACGACACCGTCCATTACGTGTTACCATTTAACACAGGGACTTGCAAATCAGACTTTAAGATGTAAATACTTGCTCATGACTACTGATCATAAAGAACTTTTTTATTATCATATTTAACCTTTCAAAACTCTAATAACTGCAAAATATGTTAATAATGATATCACGACACACATTCGGAAAAAGTTCCATGAAAAATAGTTCTGACTGTTTACGCATGGATTTTTGTAAGTTAATCTCTACTGATCCATTCTAACTTTTCAAAATTCCACTATATTGCATACATATGTGTTACTACATCAAAACAGGATACATGCTTTGCAATGAAACTCTTGGTGTTTTTTAGTGAATACAAATATGTAAGACAAAGTTTGTAATATGAAGGGCACACAATGTAAATGCAATAATTCTGACACAAAACTAAGAACTCAACTTGGTGTTTATATTAGTTGAAAGCACTGCAATGACATGACAAACAATAATTATGTTAATTTTTTAAAAAAAACATAAGCTTACTTGTGCTGCTTCTCCATCGCCAATTTTTTTCTTTGAGGTTAAAAAATGAAATAAAAGCTTGCTGTAAAACTTACTCTTTTTCACCAAGTAATTGATAAGATTTTCAAAACTTTGCAGGATTTAAAATAGTCTTGTAAACCCTGTCTAATTCCATCACTTTGTAAACCAACTTCCTGTGAATTCCAACTTTATAATTATCTCCCAATATCATGCAAAGACATCCTTGAATACCCAACACTGTCTATACTGGATACCAATCACACTAATCAATCCAACCACTGTCATTCACAATGCAAATTCACTGAACAACTGACGTCCCAAGTCTGTGTTCTCACTCCATTCACATAGACATAGCTTGGTATTTTATACGATATGGAAATAAAAGTTGTCAATTTGTTGATCAACTTCAACTTTGTACTTGTGTCTTTTATGCTTAGTACACTCTTTGATACAATTATAACTTCATACAATTTATCCTTTTACTATTTTGATTACTTTGATTACTTGTAATACCCTGGTAGTTGAAACATTGGTTTACTAAGATAAATACAAACTAAAATTATTGTCACAACATGTTGATACAACATAGATAAGCTATTGAACGGATATTGATTTAATTATAGTCTCAGTAGGGAGGCATCTATGAAAACCAGTTTATTTAGTGTTACATGAAGTTGCAGTGCTGTTTTGGGACTGCCAATGTTTACACTGTGGTGATTAGAATCACGCAACAGAGGAATCGATATCGCCCACTCGTGTAATCTACCACATTGAAGAGCAATATATTTTGTTTGCACATATCTTAGTAAACTGAAGGCTGGATTACTAGCATCATATCTATGATACCTATCAGACCACTAAATAGTAAAATTAGGAAATTAAGAACTGCATGTAAAAGTTGATGTGATTTATACCTTTCCATTTAACCTGTCCACTTCATGTATAAGAGCTTCTAGATGAGCTAGCTTCATTTCTGGACATACTTGCAATGCAAGAATTCTGTCTAAGTGTTTGATAGTATTGAATGACTGGTAGCCGTGTTCAGCAAAACTCTTGGCATAAAACACCATATCTGGATCAATATTACGTAACCAGTCCACAATGTTGAAATGAACCTGATAGTCCATGCAGCATTAAAAGTGTGAAATATATGGAGTTTTTATCACTGGTTATGAAATACACACTGTAGTGTGTTTATCTCTTCAGTACCTTTAGTGAATTCTACATTTGTGTTATATGTTGTCCTGAGCCTTTAAAAGGACTTGTTAGTTTTTAGAAATCATACACAGCATAGCACACTAACTTGTAAGTAGTATTTTGTACAAAAGGTTGCACAAAGTATCAAGGTACAAGATTTGTGACACTTGAGGGCATTGTTGCAATTTTAGTGGAAAGTTTTAAGTAAGTTAGATAGCACGCACAACATATCAAACTAAGTATTTGAAACCATGACATGAAACAGTCAATTTGATATATTAATGATGTGATAACTGGAGAAAACATTCAGAAACTGACTCGGACATGACGAGTTAGTGATTATTATAATGGACATACCAATTTACATCACTCATTCACACAGAAAGATTGAAATTATGTCGTTAAAGAAAAACATTCTTATATGTGAGAGTGAATCTTAATGGACTCTGGGTTCATGATTACTAATGAAAATTTCTACAATAGCCCACCCATGATGATGCTGACATGATGTCAGCAAAAATTTGGTATTTGCTCCAAGAATTTTTTTTGACTCTCTGAGTAGAAACTTTCATTAGTAAATTCTTAAATGTTACTATATACTTGAGAGTAGAAATGTTTAATTACAGTGCTCCATTTTACATCCACTGGTTCATCGTCAGGCCATTCCTCTCGCATTTTATGGTAATCCTCATCAGAATACTCTCGTAATTTATCCGTGGCATCCAGACTATTCCTTGGGGTTTGCTTTTCTTTTATGGGATGTGAACGTAATTTTTCCATGGGACTTAACCTGGCATTTTGTGATGGAATTTCGCGAGGGATACGAGGTGACCCTGCAGGTTTTTCACGAGGTACCCGGAATTTATCCAGGGCATCTAACTTGGCATGCTCATCTGGAATATCATCTTTTTTCCCTAACTGTTGAGGGCGTTTCTTGTTATTTTTTCCCGGATTGTATGAAGATCTAATTGGTTCATCACTGCTTTTGGGTTTATACCTATCCTTCCATAATTTTTCCCTTTCTAACTCTTCCATTGTTTTTCTCCTGTACCGATCGGATAGATTCCATGGAACATCCAGGGAATCCTGGTATCTGGGTGTTTTTATGTTGGGATTATCTACCTTTGGTTTGTTATCCCGGGGACTTGCTCTGGAAGCTATGGATCGACCTGACTGTTCCCTCTCTGTGACTCTAGGACTTAATTCTATGTCGTCTTTTTTAGGTTCTGGTTCAGGTTTAGGCGAGTTTCTAGGTTTGGGTTCTGGTTTAGGTTTGTATCGAGGGTTCTCCTTCATATGCAGCATGCAAAAAAGTGAAAAAAAAAGCAAGCAAGCAAAATGATGAAATGTGAGTATTAAGGATGGTATGTTGGATATGAAATATCAAATGTTTTGATGTGTAAAAAGGCGATGTAAAAGGTTATTAAATAAAAGCAAGTATACAAGTAGAAAAAGTCAATTCAGTAATCAATGGCACTTAGCAGAGATTGTGCTGTATTTGTTTTGTCAAATGTGTGATGTGTTTCACAAACGTTAGGATTTGAAATAAACTGAATTTACACATCTGTCTTCAATAACATAGAGGTGGGCAGGATAAGTATATTAAAGAAGTTTGCTTTGTTGTGTTTATATATATTACCTACTTTTTAATAGCTCACAGGAACATACACAAATTATGATTGTAAGGAATGATAATATACTCTTTTGTGTCAAACATGTATGATGTACTGACCGAATGTTTTGCAAATTGAAACATAATTATCAAGAAACCTTTCAGACATCTTACTGACTTCAAGTAGAGTTATTTGTTTGGTTTACAATGCTGAGAATGTCACACACTTAATGCTGAGATTGTCTACTGTGATCAAACATTGACAACTTGACACACACACACACACACACACACACTCACATATATCAAAGCAAACATGTAAACACACATTATATACATATCTCTTTACAACTTCATTGATACATTTGAAATATACCCACATACACAGTGTACTCAACAAAGTGAATTTTGGACCCCAATCAACAGGCAATTCACACAACTTCATCTTCAAAACCCGACTTACCTTTGAAAAAGGCCTGGAGTAAATGTCTCCCTAAGAAGTAAATTATTCATGAAAATACAGCTTGTGAAATAAAATATGCCAACCACACTTTTCAACCCAAAACGGCAAAAATTTTAAGTTTAAATCACTATCAAAACACACTTAATTTTCTTTCTGAATGTTGATGAACTTGAAATCACTTGTCAACAATCAAAAAGAATGAGAAGAAAAACTTTAACACTGAAAAAAAGGAACATCTATTAATGTGCTGTGCTTTTTGTGCCAGTACACACCATGCAAAGGGACACTACACAATAAAACTACAGATCACTCAAAAATGAAAGGGTTGGTGTAGGGAACATAGTAGATAGTATGAATATCACTGCATACATCTTTATTAGTATAAAACAAAAGTTCACACTGTTTGCACGTTGGGGGTGTACGTCTGTAACCACTTCTAAAAAAAGGTTTTGGTCATTTGTATGTTGAGGGCGCTAGCCCAAGCAATAGTTGGTGGGTGTGTGCTGAAGCACAACTCCTCTCGAACACGAGTTTGACATGAAGCTCAAATGGCAAAACCAATGATGTTTCAGTGCAACAGCATGGTAAACTAACGTAACCTTTATACTATGCATTTGGAATTAAACAGAAACAAACACAAAGAAAAAGTGGAAACAGAAAATAACAGTGCTGATGATTATTGCACGTTGAGGGCGCTATATTTGCTTCGGGATGACATCTTAGAAAAGAAAATCATGCACGTTTCAGTGCAATTGTCTTATCCTAAACTCAAAATTAGAAAATCGTATTTATAGCAAATACATGAACACATCTAAACAAGAAGAATAGTTATACCAGTGCAATGAAGGAATTAAGGTGGGTAACAGAGGTTGGGTAATTAATTTTAACACAAAAATAAAATTAACGTTACTGGGGAAAGGGTTAACATCCCTACCTTAGCAGGTTGTATGGGTCGGTCATCAGGATCATTGTCTGTATCAGTTGGAATCTGTGCCTTTACAAAGGGGAGGGCAGAAAATCAAATACAAGGTCAAAGTGCAGGGATGGTTAGGTGTTATATGGTAATTAATAAAATAAACAAATAAATATATGATACCAACATGCAACCAACAACGTATTCAATTCCGTACAGTGTCAATGTATTCGTCTATAGTAATGTAAGTTACAACAGCTACATTTTGAAAGCACTTGACTGCTTCTCTGGTAAGTCATGCAAGTTATTCACATACGTATCATCGGCCTACTATGTTATTTAACTTTCATATCTCATGCAGCGACAAGGGATGGGGGAAGAGGATTGTTGGTACAGCGTCATCAGGAATTGTGTTGATCAAGAAGTTTGACCCTTAGTAGTATGTGTATTCAGGATAGGAGTCACTAGTATATGTAATATATTTTTATATAAATAGAACACAGGGATAATAGCACATCTGTGAACATACTATTAATTAAAACAAAAAAGGCCGCTGTCAATAAATCCCACTGTTTTTTGGGGGAGAGTGGTTTTGTATTGAGGGTTTTTGATGGCACTTTTACATAGACTTGTTCTTACCTTAGGTCTGAGTGCAGGTATTGGTGGAGAAGCAACTCTTCTAGTATTCTGTTGAAGGAAATTAACAATGACAACATTATATAAATGTATATGACCATATGAATTTGCTAAGACTTGTGAGTGGCTCAGGACACAGTATGTTACAGCTCAGTACAGTACGCTACAGTTTAAGATATTTGAGTGGGTTAGCATCAGTCTAGCGCATCAGGAGAGCTCAGTGTTAACATGACTGGCAGTAACAACACCAGCATGTGTTAGGAACTACATGTAGAAGCATTGTTAACATTAGGCTAGCCGATACTAACATCAGGTTGACACTAAACTAGCAAACTTGAAAGGAATTCTTGAACTGTACACTGTACCAACGTAGGATGGCTTGTGTTACAACACTGGTAATCCAGCCTTCAGTTTACTATCCCAGGACAGACACAAACTAAATATATTGTTCTTCAATGTGGTAGATTACACAAGTAGGTGCTAGTGGTTCCTCTGTAGTGTGATTCTTATCACCACATGATCATGATAGTGTAAACAATGGAAGTCCCAAAACAGCACTGTAAGTTCATGGAACTCTAAATAAACTAGTTTTCAGACTATAATTAAACCAACGTCCATTCAATCACTTATAACTGTTGTATCAACATCTTGTGACAATAGTTTGTGTCAATCTTAGAAACCGAAGGCTCAACTACCAGATTAATAACCTGCAGAGTAGTATAATCTCATATCAAATGCTACCACTAGATGGCGCTATTCATGTAAATAACTTCCTGTACTAATGATTGTTTATGTTCAAAATTATATGAATGTTGAAACATGTTTCTTTTTAAAGAAATACTAAAATTAAACATTATCTGTTTCTCTTTTTTTTAATTTCATAAGTTGTCTGTAGTCTGTTTTCTATCTGATAAATTTCATAAGTTACGGAGTTGTCACTTACTTCTGCATCTCTACGCCGTCTTTCCTCTTCTTCTCGTCGTCTCAAATCATCTGACCTTTGATCATCTGCCTCTCTTCTTAACCTATCTTGCTCCTTTCTCTTGTTTTCAGCTTCTTTGGCAAGTTCTTCATTTCGTTGACGGGCCTGTTTAAGTTAACAATGATGAAGGAATACTTGTAAGAGTTGACATAAAGATCAAAATGGCTTTTCTTTAAAATCCATCTTTGTACAATATCTTCTACAACCAGCGACAAGCAAGTATTTACATGTGGGAACTTATAAGAAACAGGGAAAGTAAACACATGAATTTGGCACATGTTGAAAGTAACGAAACAAGTATAATATTTCATCATTTGATGAACACAGTTTCATGGCCTCTTTACCGAATCGCTCACATTCACAGGTGAATTTCAACTCCCCTGGCATTTCATTTGCATGTAACGGGGGGCATAAAACTTCTCATCAAGCCAACCATATCTCTGTAAATCCAACAATAGGGGCCTGAAGCTGGCCATATTTGTTTACAAATATTTATTTTATTTGTTTAATTTTCCATTTTTTTTTAGCTTTAAAAAAATTTTTTTTTTTTCCTTACAAGGTGCCATGTAATAAAGTAATGATTTGAAAAGCTGGTGTTGTGGTTTTTTTTCTAAATCAATTTTAACTGTCCTTTTGTTGGTGTCATCTTGGCTAATACATCCATGGTGTAAGAAACCAGCTTTATCATGACTACCTTATTACTTATTAATGAGTTAGTTCGACTGAGCGCCCTCAACTGCTGACCCTCCCTGGAGACCTCTTACAATGAAAATATTTGTTCTGGTAAATGAAAAACACATGCTTACCTCTTCCTCTTTCTTTCTCTGTTTGTCCTGTTCGAATTCAAATTCTCTTTGCATCTTCAAACGTTCTTCTTCAATGCGTCTATTTTCTCGTTCCTCTTCCTGTCGTATTTTATCTCTCTCCTCTGCCTCTTTCCTTTTCTTTTCTTCAACCTTACAACAGATGATATCAAGATGGTAAAGCACTCCTACCAAGTACTAATTTATCAGTATATTGTGAGTGGAGGTGTAACTGGTAACGATACTGTATAGGAACTAGACTAGTATATTTAATGCAGTGTTCTACCTAGAACTGTTTTCAACCTACAGCTCAATGACCAGTGACAGCCCCTGTAGATGTTGTCCATCAGGCAAGGAATATAATGTGGTTTTGTTGCTGTTTTTTATAACATTTCTGCATTCAAGAATTTTTTTTTTTTTTAAATATGATTATCAGTTCATGTAGAGGAAGTTATAAGAAGTGGGATTTGTGAACTTACAACCTTTTTCAGGTGAAAGAACACCACCACAACCCTGCTAACAAGGAGGCACTGTATGTGCACACACAATGTCACCACGGGGAACCATACACAGAGACTCAAATTCTTGCTAGTTTCAATTAAATCGAAGTATGCACATGTAAGTCGAAATCTGAGCATGCACTATGATGATATTCGATAGCTTCTTTTGTTCCATTAACATTGTGTGTGCCTGTGTATCAGTTGGGGTTGAGAGGTAGTTGTTTATATTTGTAATGAGTGGTCTGTAGGAAGCCTGTTTCTTATCTATCAAAATCATTCTTGGGGAACATAAAATGTGACTGCACGATATGCATAGTCTTTTAGCGATCATTCCGTGTTTCTGCTGTACATGAAGAGAACTATACTTAATACTATACTATACTATACTATACTATACCTGTCTTTGCAAGAACTCTTTGTATGAATCCTGAGCTGTTTTCTGTTGTGCTAGTTCTTCTGGGTCATCATTGAAAATCTTTCCTCTTGCGTGTGATGGTTTAGAGTCATCAGCAAAGGCAGCTTTTTTCAACAAATCAAACAGAAAAAGTTACAGACACAGAACTTTTGTCAGAACGATGTTGCTCCCTGAATACAAACTGTGACTGGATGCAGATCTTGTGTGACACCTATAGAAACACTTGCAGGAGCTGTACACTCATAACACATAAATACAACACAGCAAACTTGTGTACATTTGTATTTTAACACCAATAAATTCCTGGTATAAGCTTCATGGGATGCCCCAAACCAACAAAGGGATCGATTGCTAATTTATAGTTTTAATTGTTGGCTTATTGTCTTTGCAGAAATGGGTGCATCTTAACAGATGGAATGTTTTTTTTTCTAAAATATTAAAATTAAAAGCAGAATACAATTGCATGACTTACATTTACTTTGAAAATGTAATTCATAATTATAATTTATGCATAAAGCAAATGATTGACAGGTTTATAACAATGCCCAGTGTGCATATATTTTGTTATACACAACATTCTATGTGTCACACATTGCATTGTGCAGATTACAATTTATCAAGAGGGTGACCATAAAACACAAAATATTATATAGACAAATTTGTGACAAATATCTGTACCAAATTGCATGCCTTGGCATAAAGCTCTACTGATAGTGATACATCTAATCTATCCATAGAGAGTAAATTCTAATTTTCATGATCTATCAATTCAACTGAGTCAATGTTTTTACACGTAAAACCCTTCCACTACGATATGTTTAAACTGTAAATTGATATGACATCATTAACATCATCGATTTATCATTGGGTACTCATGTACCTCTTTCATGGTATGTTCTGAACTGCTTTAAACTTTGCACAAAGATGATCCACAATTTCTGAAATGTTTCAAACTTTGCACAAAGATAATACACAGTTTTCTAAAATGCTTCAATCTTTGCAAAAAGTTGATACACAATTTCTGAAATGTTTCAAACTTTGCACAAAGATGATACACAAAGATGTGTGCAGTTTTCCTTTCCTGGTCGATAGTGCTGTGCCCGTCATTTCAGGAAGACACACAAAGTCATGCAATGGAAGATATCAATAACTACACATACATGTATATCACGTTTGTCATAAACTCTGCTGTCTTTCAAATCTTGCACAAAGATGACACAGTAATGTTTTCATACATAACATACACTATACTGAGCCTAACTATGTGTACAGGTGTATCTTTTTATTGTTTTTTGTTTCCTTGTACTGCAACATAATCTTCTTCATCATCTAGAAAGTCAAGTTTCTTTGTTTGTGCAATTTGAGATTTCAATTCACTGCAATGCTGATTATTACTTGAATTAAAGTCACAAAACCTGAAACAAAGTGTCCTCTGACTTGACAAAAATCTTACTATAAACAGTGCTACATTTTGTCATCCTGCTCAACAAAAACTTTATTACTGCTATATTTTATTGCCTGCCTCAACAAAATCTTACCAACATTGCTACATTTTATCTTCTAGCTCCACAAAAATACAAGGTATCAATGTTGGTATGAATTTTAATGAGCCAGATGATAAAATGTAGCACTTTTGATAAGATTTTTGTCAAGTCAGATTATGTTTTGTTTCAGGTTTGTGATTTGAATTCGTTATCGTATATAAAGAGAGAGAGAGGATAAGATCTTTACATTTTTAACATTTACAAGAAAGTACTCAACAGACACAAAAACACACATTTGATAAAAGATATAATAATTATGTCAAGTAGTTTTTTTATATGTCATTTAATGTCAAGCAAATATGAATTCATGTTCAATGCATTTATTGAATCTTACTCAATGTGTAGTAATAGACTGTCAGATACATCATGACGATCCACCCTCACTTTAACGTAGTATAAATTCAACTTATGTCGCAATTGACATTAAAAAACACATAAACTTACAATCGTTACATTTACATTTAACTTAAATTTAAGATTTATAAAACAAAGTGTATTAATCATACAGTGCCTGGAAGTTCTCTTATGGCAAAGATAGCTGAAGACATCACACAAACACACAAAAGAAAGTTTTAACAAGAAGCAATAGATTAGTGTGGGATAGCATCTACTATGACACCATTGTTACCCATTTACACCGTGTACATAATTACCTGCCAAGCTTAATGATGGTTGTTGTGTTGATTGTTGTTGTTGTTGCTGACTAGCACCCGTATTGTCGGCTTGTGTGAGGGGAAATAAATGGCATCATATGTTGAAGGGGGGCAAAGTTGAAATGATGGGGGAAGGGGAGTGGAAGGGGGAGCATTGTTAAGTAGGATTTTGAGGGTGATATTGCACCATGGTTTTATAAAACTAAGCATTGTAGAAATCATGCTACGATATAAATTGCAGCTGTCCTTCAACTGACACATCATATAACATTCTCACATGCATGTTGTCATCACCACCACACAGCCATGCTAACACTGGCCTTCACTCCATCTGCAACTTACAATGCAAGCTGACAAATCTAAATCTATCAATAATCTAACATAATTATCATGTTATCATTTACTAGCTGGGAAAGTTAGAATCTCTTCTTGTTTATTAGTTTGTGTTTGTGAAATGTTACCAGTGGTGTAACATAGGATAATTGAAAAGAGTGATTATTCAGTAATCAATCAATCAATCAATCAATCAATCAATCAATCAATCAATCAATCAATCAATCAATCAATCAGTCATTGTTGATGTGCATAAACTAGGCCACTGCGCCTTTTGATCGATCGATCGATCGATCGATCGATCGATCGATTGATTGATTGATTGATTGATAATTCATGAGTCAATAGTAACAGTGCAATACATTTTTTGACCTATACATACCTAATTGCTTTTATCATTAAATTATTGTATGAAGTCTTATACTTAATATATACTAGTAGTTGGTATTTAAGAGTAAATGATTCTGGCAGCATTGAAAACATATCCCTGCTAGTAGCCTTTGCTCTGACTCTACATTTTCATAATACATGCATTCAAGGACAAATAAATGGTCAAGTGACAAAGTTTAAATATATGACTTCAAATATCTGACTGCAAAGCTGGTAAAAAACTAAGTTCTTAATTCAAGCTCTGTTGTGCTAAGACTTTCACATATTGACCACCTAGTAGAGTTAGATGAGGCATAATAATTGAGATAATACTTACAAGGTCTGGGTGTTGGAGCTTTGTAATCCGAATATAATTGTTTACTTGAGGGATCCTCATTTAATATATGAAGTTGTTTAAGATCAGCTGCAATGAAAAGTACGAGAAATTACCATCCAAGAAGTTAGCAAGATCATGGTAATGACACCCAGGGTTCTAAGACAGTTATTGCAGTCACTTTCACTTCGATTTTACCTACATGTCTAGGGATAGTGTACACTTTTACTGTGTCTAAACTAGCCATGTGTTCAATTTTACTAAGGATAAGTTCTTCCTACACCTAAAACAATCCTCTTGCTGAAATTACTGAACATTTCTTCTTCGTTTATTTAAGGTTAATACCTTGTAGTGTTCACTTCTAAAATTGGTCCACCAGAGACTATTACCTTGATGTGAGCATTATGCTGCATGTAAATTACATACCCGATGTTGCTTTGGTTTTTTCTACCATCACTTTCCTTTGACATTACATAACCTTGCATAAGATACTGCTAACATTCTCTTACCTACGACGTTTCCTTTGATGTCTTTCATGGGAGCCCCTCCACCACCTTTACCCCAAGGGTTATATGATTGTATCTGTGCTTCAAGTTTTCTGTTGTACTCATCTTCCTCCATCTTTGCCTTTTTCTTCTTTTGATCATTTTCTTTCATCTACAGATGAATGTAAACATATCACAACATTTTAGTGTCTGTGATGAAGGGTTTTAATATTTTCACATTGTGATAGCTAATGTCTAGTAATACCCAAAAGAATATTAATTCTCGGTACCTGAAATAGAACAGTACCATCTATATGTGCGTCATAAAAATAATGAATTTTCAATTTCCTGGGTCGACACCATAACTTACTCACCACGCACTTCACATGTATTACTATAGGAGAGTCATTTCAAGATTTTGCATCACATAATTTTCGCTCCGCTGTAAAGAAACACCCAATTGAAACTCTTCTTCACCTCTGTTGTTCTTTAATTGATACACCATTGCATTATGGGTCTTAGCAGATATTATTATCCATTAGATGCACACTGAATATTCATGACTCGTAAGAGCTTGCTTCCTTTATTTATTGGTTGCAAACTGAATATTCATGACTCCTAAAAGCTTACTTCCTGCCATGTATATTTATTAGATGCACAATGAATATTCATGACTATCTGAAGGAAGTAAGCTCTCAGAAGTCATGAATATTCAGTATGCATCTTATGAATATTCATGTCCACTAAGACGATCATGCAATGTTGAAGAGAGATGAACAATATTTCTAATTTGGTGGTCCTTGGAAACTGAGCAAAAATTCATGTTATATGAAATCATGAAATGACTCTCCAGAAGCTAAAGTGACAGGATTTCATTCGTTTCAACTGAACAGAGACATACACTACAAAAGGCAGAACATTTACTATACAACATTATAAACTTTCAACGGTGAACCTAAATTTAGTAATAATATGATATTTGACAGTTTGACGATTACCTGGTCTAGGAGTTCTTGCTGGTAGGATCTGCTGTCAATCTTTTTATTCCTTGGACTTAATGCCTCATCACCAATATAGTTGAGAATGGAGCTGTCACCTCGTAAGGCAGCAGTGCTGTAGAAGACAAATACTAACGTTATATATACCATGTAGGGAAATAATTCACGAACTGTGAGAAAGGGAAATGGCAAGTTTTTTACTAATCAACGTATTGGTAAGTGCAAAGATTGTTACAGTTTGAAAATGTACACTATAGTGCAGCTCAAAGATCACTTTTCAACAGAACTAGTATCAAGCTAGCTCAGTACTAACACAGGATCAGAATGGTATTAACACTGGGTGGGCACTAACAATCTCACCAGCATGTCACTGGATGGGTTAATGCCTACACCAGCCAAATATAAACACCAGGCTAGTTCAGTTCTTACACAAGGATGGCACTAACATTTTACCAGTATGTGTTAACAACTAGAAGGGTTATCATATGTCTGCATCAGTCTATTGCTAACATCAGGCTAACTCAGTTCTAATACTTGACTGACAGCAACATCTAACCACCATGTGTAAGTTAGCAACTGGAAGGGTTAATGCCTGCACTAGCTATATTTTAACTCCAGGCTAGCTCAGTGATAACATTGAGTTGGCACTTACACTTCACCAGGATGTTAGCAACTAGAAGCAACCCTATGTCTACAACAGGCTAGCTCAGTGCTAACACTAGGCTGGCACTAACACCTCATCAGCATGTGCTAGCAACTGGAAGGGTTAATGCCAGCACCAGTTCTATGTTAACACCAGATTAGCTCAGTACTAACTCTACGCTGGCACTAACACCTCACCAGCATGTGTTAGCAACTGGAATGGTAAATGTCTACACCAGATATGTTAACACCAGACTAGCACACTGGAATAGGATTCTTTTGTTGTAATAATATATGTCAATGAAAGCTACCCACTCTTGCTTAGAGAATTCTGGTCCTCTGGGTTGATAGATACTGCCTCCTACCCCAGGAACACCAGCTGGTGCCATAGGTACACCACCTGGCATCACACCTTGAGGGTAACCCATCTGTGGTACACCAAATGCAGGGCCTCCTAGGAAGGTAATCAGAAACTCATAGTTGAGAAAAGTTTAACGGTAATTTTAATATGCAGGACCACCTAAGACAACAATAAGAAATTCAGTTGATAAAAATTTGACATGCAGGCCACCTGGGATAATAATCAGAAATTACTAATTATGCGACAGTATGTATGAGATAGTTATAAACCCATGTCTACCTTTGAAGTGTTGGCTCAATACAAATTATCATTTCTTAAATAAAACTAAAATTTGAGTTGTGTGTTGAAAATTAATTCTACATCATTACAATCAAGAATGAACTACTTTTTTCTCATTTTTATGTTCATTCGAAAGAACTTTCTTTAAAATTCAAAATATATCAAATTGAGTGTACATTCTAATTCCAAGCTTGGTGTTTGTGTTACAGATTGACATTACTTGTAGATGTAAGATTTTCTAAAGCTACATAAAATCAAAACTGTAAGATTCAGAATTTAAAATCCTGTATTAAATGCCGTCTTGAACAACCAGTCCAATATCAGTCCTGAAACTGAAGGTTTGGAGAAAAGTGGTACAGATGCAAACAGAATGTAAACTTTGTCTAAGATAGTTAAGTCTCTTCTTGTATCATAGTCCAATAAAATTATTGATTCAATTGGCTATTCTAAATAACTATTCCTTTCCTGTAAGTTGTTGTAATAGACAGGACTTGTTTATACACGGTACATAATGTATGTTTTCAGTCGTCAGTCCATAAAACAGGCTCAAATGAATAAATTCAGCTGCAAAAATAATGACAGGGCTAACACTTGATTCATCAATAACTACTTTGATATACTGATACATAGGATATACAAAATATATATGGACAGCCACTTAGAGGGAACAGATATCTTGTGAATTCACTAAGTTTAATAAAACTTGGATGTTAAATGAGATAAAATGGAGTGGTTTTATTCACTTCACTTATCTATATCAAATTGGCATCAATCTCAACTTTGGGGAAAAATGACGTACAGGCCTTGGGAGGCAACTTCTGTTTACATTAAAATGTAGTGCAATGTTGGCCTCCTTTTCGTATTACAATAATGAAAGAAACAGTTGACATCGTGATTAATGTAAGCTCACGAGTAAAACCTATATGTCACTTTCAACTATGTTTTGATCAATGTCAGCTCAATATTGAAAAGTTATTGCGAATGAAATCAGCTAATTTTACATCTAAATTTTCATCCAACACAGAGAAGTCATAAGGTATCCTTTCCCCTAAAAATGAAATTTTTACAAGTTTTCAGTATCAACTATTGTCACTTTCATGAAATATTTTGTATTATAATGTAGATCTTGGAATGACACTGAAATTTGACTTCTCTCTCAAAAAAAAATTCATCTGTCAAGCACTGATAAAATGTACATGCAAACACCACTATGCATTTAACAACTGATGTTCTTCCACTTCAAATCCATTCTGCATATTTCTCTAGCCTACCTCCAACACCAACTACCCCTGGTTGATTGCCTTGAACAGACTGCCCTGTCTGTTGTAGAAGTTGTTGCTGTGCTTGAAGTTGCTGTTGCTGCTGCAGAGTAAGTTGCTGCATAGGTGCTGCGACAGTAGAAGGATTAGCACCAAGCCCTGGAGGTGCTGTGTTACTTTGTAACCATAGCGGCAGAGCAGAGGCTGCAAGAATACTAACTACAGTCATACAGATGGCTACGATTGTGACCTGCACTTTACAAGAGCGGTTCTTAGTGGTCAGGATATGTTGAACTTTGACATAATATCTTGTTATAGCCAATCATAAACAAGCTTGTATTGTATGTTAAGAGTTCAGTCAAATTGTCAATTTTCAAAATGTCTATATTACTGGCCAAGTAAGCAATCCTGTGATTGACTAATATTTAGATCACAGTTGAATAAAGTGATAATTCAGCCAATGAAATAAAGATTACTGTATCACACCAGTTCTTTTGGTTCTTTTCCAACATCTTCATAGAAAGTGCAGGTCTCTTTCAATTTGTCTGATTTAAGCTGCTAACTCATTTTTTCCACCACCCAGAAATCTGCCATGCAAACCCTTACACCATGCTTAATTAAATCAATGCAAGCCAGAAAATGCTTTGAAACACTCAAGATGAAATATTTGCATGCATTAACAAAAATTATATTCACAAAAACAAATGGCTTTGAATAGCTATATTCATAACCTTAATACATTCTGGTTGATAAAACATAATAATTATTTTTTGTATCACGACAAAGGGTTATGAGTAACATTTCTCCTGTTCAGGTAGACAGGCTTTGTCAAACTGTCTGTTTGCTGATTTTAATTAGAACCCTTGGTCATGGTACAAAAACTGATAGTTACAATATACATAACTGTTATGTTTATTAATTATGAGTTGCCCAGTTAAACAATAACTTGTATGAAAGACAAAGTCATGCATTATGATGTTGATAAATTTGGTCAAATTAACAGAACTTAATTGGTAAATATTTAGCTATGAATGAATTGCATAAAACACCCATGCTTGGTTAGAATGTCCAGCAGTTGGGTAAATCAGGGTTATGTATTGAGCCAACACCCTTGGATAACAAGTGCTACATGTATGCCAGGACTTGTATGCAATAGAGTATGGTTTGGTGATGAAACATATACAGCATAATGGTTAACATGTATACAACAGTGTAACACTGAATACATGTATACACAAATCATAATGTAACACTTTTCCATGCACCATATACTTCTCTCACACTATAGATCTACTGTTCATTTGCATTCACATAACTGATGACATCATAGATTATGTGTGACACTGACAACATACATGTATATGTACAACAAACACCTGTGCAGGAGGGGGCAATTTCCTGCCTAGGACATATACTAGTATGGACATACATGTACTACAATACTTAAGGATATAACACAATACATCATAGGCTGAGGGACAAAATAGCAATACCAGAGATCTTTGAAATATTAGGCACATGTTTTAGAGACACAGAGAGAGAGAGAGAGACAGACACACACAGACAGACAGACACAGAATCAAACAGAGACAGAGAGACACACACAAAATGATCATACACATACACATACACATATACATATACATACACATGCACATACACATATACACAAACATATACATGTACACATATACATACACATACATGTACACAAACACATGCACATATACATACACATACATACATACATACATACATACATACATACACATACATATATATGTACACACACACATGCTAAAACAGATATTACAAAATTAAAGTACTGGTAAAATATCACACTTGGTACAGTGTATGAATAACTGAGAAACTTATTTCACATTTCACAGTGAATATATACCTTACTTCCTACTTAACAACAACCTACATATCATGCTATATACAGTCAAATAATTGTACTCAGGTGGCACCAAAAAAAACAAAAAAATTCAATTTTACCCTTCTTTTGATTGTACTGTTTGATTTTCTCACTCCAATATGCTAGCAATGTAATTAGTAGGTCAGATGTAGTGAGTTAGTACACAATTTAGTACAATGTGGTAAAACTCCATAACACATGCAGAATGTTCCATTTAACCCAACCTCTGAATTCCCATCTCTCTCACGTGTTCACAGCCAATACAAAACTGAGTTTCTCTAATAGTGTCATTTGTATTTTTGTATGTTTCATCATTATTGGTACTTCTTTCAATGCATGCTATACATAGTTCCAAAAATGATGCATACAGGAATGTCGGCCCAAAATGATGTTTCACTGTAATGTACAGAAAATATACATGTACTGGGAACTTTCCAAAACATGAATATTGTTAAAACAAAAGTACTGGCCCCTTGCCTGAGTGAGGGCGCTAACACAGCTTAGTAAAGTATTTATTAATCTAGGAGAATAGGTTTGCACAATCTGGAATTAATGTGTTGATAACCAGCAGCTGCACACAAAGTATTTTTTATATAAATCTATTTATTTGCTAAGCTTAATATTTTGTGTTCATGGAAGAAATAGGTTAAAACAAGTTGGGTTTATATGGAACATTCTGGTGAGATATAAGATGTGAATATGAAAGCATTAATTTCAAACCGTCACAGTGACAACAATGAAAACTACCATGCATGTAAACTAACCATCTATTGGTTCTAGTCTAAGCTACAGCTATACTATCTACATTACTACATGCTGATGACAATGCTGGGGGTGGTGTATATGATGTTTGGGATGGATGGATGGATGGAAGGGTGGGTAGGAGAATGGGTGGATGGGTCACACAAAAACAGTGGGTAAAGCAAGGATATTTACTTGGTGAGTTGGTGTTGCCATAGTCTGCAACCTTCTTGTCTAAGAACTCTTTGTAAACTAGGCAGGAAAAAATTCACAGTATTATGAGTTTGTTAATAATGTACATCACTGTTTCAAAGTGTAATTCTTTCCATAGTTCTATGGTAGCAATCCAGAAAGCACAAATATAAAATTTGAGTTCAGGTTCATATGATTACATGTATGGTAAGGGCATCAACTCATGATCTGACCACACGAAAAATCTATGGCATACCATGATTATGCACAAATATGCCTTTACATTGTAGACTCTTCACTTAGGGTAATACTGGTGTCCACAACAAAGTTACAAATAGTTTTCCATTATTTACATAATCCTTATAGTTATACACGAAAATATCAGATTTATGGTACATATATGTATCTACAAGTACACTTAGAGTGCTAGTAGTGCAAGGTATCATTATGTTACATAATAATTCTTTATATTTGATCTCATTATGGATATTCTTTTTACATTCTCTTACAAAAGAACATTGTCCTGTAGGGAAAACTGAGCCATTTCTCTTAAAGCAGCCATATGCACGAGGATTGGTATAATTTATTTTGGATTTTTAATTTTCAAAACAATTTTATCATGGCTTCCTACTTCAAAAATCAATTTGAAACAACAAAGTCTGTGTTTTTAATTCAAAGTCTGTAAAAAGCTAAAAAATGTGTAAAAAGTTTGTTATTGTGTGTACAATAACAAACATTTTACATATTTGTTAATGTTTTTCCATTTATTGAGTCCCAAACAGGAACTTTGTATATGTTGTTTCACATTGATTTTCCAAGGAGGAAGCCATCATAAAATTGTTCTGTAAATTAAAAATCCAAAATAAATACCCAATCCTCATCCATACGACCACTTTAATCATGTTTGCTTACAACTAAAACTTGATCTCATTTAGTATATTCTATTTCTCATTGGATTATAATTCATATGTTGGTATAAGGAAATTATCTTGTGGACAATAGTCACGTCACTAAATACATTCAATGATACTACTAAAAAACTTGAACACAAGATATTAAACAAAATTTACCCTCATAAGTACTCTTTGTATCAGGAACTGGGTCTGTCATGCAAATTGATAGCAAAAAAAATCAAATAAAAAAATCATAAAAAAATCTTGTCAGGAGTAATTCTTGGTAAACAATGAACCTTGTACAACAAAATATTGATAACATTGTGAGGAAGCTACAGAGTAAAGACGACTGTTCAGGTCAAAATAAATTTCGGAAAAGTTTTTTTTTTCTACAATTATATGGACTGTGAATGTTCTACTTTACTATGTCTCAATCTTTTTACTGCAGTTTTAACATGAATATTGTACAGGAAAAAGTTCAAATCAGGATTTCTTGTCTGTTCAATTCTTTATCTATGACCACTCACTGGGTTTATTAGCTGCACAGCAAGAACTAGTAAACTATATACTACACATATCTATACTACACTACACATCACACTACAAGGGACACACTTGTGAAAGAAGTTCAGAGCTAGTCTGTAAGGTGCGCCATGATGGGGCGCCCTCAGGCACTGGCCAGGAGCAAGGCCAATGCTGTCTGAGTGACATGGTGCATGTATCTTAAGTATGGTGTAATTCAGCACATGATCAAGTCATCTATCATTGATATACTGTTGTCTACATCTTCCAGTATACATGTAAGACTGTTATTATGGAAATATTAGTGGCAGAATATAAATTAGATAAATACCAATTTGATTTTATGAATCTCACAGGATACAAGGGCAAGAGTGTAGACAAATTAAAATATTCTTAAGAATTCAAAGAACAAACAGCAAAAGAAATACAATACTGCATAGAATATTGTATTTGTAACATAAACAAAATAAGAAAGATTTGATGAGATCACCTTGTTTATGATCCATTAATTCTTTTAAGAATGAATTCATGTGTGCTCCTGGAGTGAGAATTATCAGAGAGATTCTGTGAGTATATTTTTATGCATGAAAGTAGGGTGTAAAAGTTATCATTGTGGGTACACACTAGCTTAAAGTGAGACAAAGGCCCCCCTATTAAACTTCATGGGGGTTGTTGTCAAACTTGAATGCGTACAGTGAACAATGCAGTGATTTCTGACAACAATGAGCGTCTGGTGATTTTTGGTAATAAATTTGATCTGTCTTTTAGTCTAGCATGGATGACGTTGTTGAAAATATTTATAATGGGAAAGCATATTCACTCCAAATTGGAGTTATAAAGTTGCTGTAAGACTTGTACCATACATCAAGGAAATATGAAGTAATGTGTACTCTATTGGGTCGATCATGGATAGTTAAATGTCTCTGAATGGTTGATAAAAATATCAAATTCTACTCCTCAATATTAAAGTGACACAAGCTAAGTTTAAAAGTCTTTTACTCAAAGTGAAAATACTTGAATAAAACCACATTCCAGTATAATGTTAATGTCAGTGCATGCCATTGTCTTCTGGTATTGTTAGAACAGTCAACTGCATAGTACAGATATATCTGAACATTTTTTGGTATGTATCATAAATTACATCATTGGATCATTTATGAGTTATATCTTAATACCAGGTTTGATTTCAGTTAATTGCAAGTGATGGTTAAGTGTGCTTCAGTAAGTGGACACTAGAGGGCGGTATACTAATTATATAAATTACGTCATCGGATTGTTTATGAGTTGTATCTTAATACCAGGTTTGAGTTCAGTCAATTGCAAGTGTTGGTTAAGTGAACTTCAGTAGATACAATACTGTGAGTACCTTTTAAATATGCAGTAAAATCTACGCCTAAACTTATAAACTCAGCTTGTGACCCTTTAATAACTTTACTTTGTAGATAAAATGATCAACTTGTATACAAAATAAACAATTTTTTATGGTAACAAACTAAATTGCTAAAAGCCTTTTTCTACTGATCTGACTAGTGTCCACTATATCGATACGGGAAGAATTTTACTCTGTACATTTTAGTCAGAGCCAGAAGAGTATTCAATCTTATATTTAGAACAAACTCAATAACAATGCCAAGTGATAGCCTCACCAGTGAAATCTTCCAATTTTTTGAAAAGTGAAAAACCAAGAAATTAATTAATACTAGGATAGAATTACTTTGTTCTGTGCTTTTTCTGTTTTTGGCAATCTCCTCTAGTAATGTTTTGTGAGTATTTTCCAGGGTGTATTTAGCAGGGTCTGGATAAAACAAATATGTCATTAACTTGTAACTTTAAGATTTCAAACACTCAACCAAAGTAAGTAAGTATTTTGTTACTTAAAACTCACACAGGTTATTGGAGATTTGTTAGTACGAGTTATGTGTACATACAAAGTAGTTATCATCAAATTACACATAACACTTCTGTGATTTATATATTTCTTGTTATTTAAAGTCAAAAAATATAATATTAGGTCATGAAAAAAAAAGGACTGGAATTAGTTATTAACTGCATATATAAATGTTCACCTTAAAGTTTTCATATTATAAACCAAGCCATTAATTCTTATAAATAGTTAGAAGATATTGTTAATGTTTCACAAAAAGCTTAAAAACAAGCAAAATTGGGATGCATTTTGTAATGACACATATAAGACACTTGACCATCTTTGTGCTAAGTTTAATTGATATTATTCTTTGCATGACTGAGAAACTGCTCTTGACTGAATGATGGAAAGATGTGTACATGCATGCATACATAAGCCCCCTTTGAAATGCCTGATTGATACCAAGATACTAAAAAAAGACTAACAAATATATGTAACTGTTCCTTATCATATTACATTCTATAACATGCATTGAAATCTATTAGCAACATTTCTTCCTCATAAATTAGTATTTTTAAAATGGCAAAATAAAAATGTTTTATTTATCAAATCTAAGAAAACCTAAACCAAACTGAGTCAGGGTAAATGCATAACCACACACCAAAGCATTAATAATCAGCTAATCCAAGGATTAGTAAATTCAAAACACACATAGTATCATGTTAGTTACACTTCATTATCAAACTAATCAAAGGTAGTGTGTAAATGTATATTAGATGCAAAGCGAGGACAATGTTATGACCCAAATATCTCTCAATCAACAAAAGTTATAACTAAATGAATACGTGGGTATAATTACTTGGATCTTCAAAAAGTCTATTAGCACCTAGGGTTTGCTTTAATTGTGTATTAGTCATGGCATGTAAATCTGGGAAGGGTAAAAAAGAAATTAATCAAATTATAAATATCTTGTTTAATCACTGATAACAAAT
The DNA here is from genome assembly GCF_964340395.1 of Glandiceps talaboti. Lineage (NCBI taxonomy): Eukaryota > Metazoa > Hemichordata > Enteropneusta > Spengelidae > Glandiceps > Glandiceps talaboti. The sequence continues at coordinate 8,650,562 of NC_135562.1, forward strand.
TAGCATGTATAAGACCAAGATACAAGGTAATTTGGTGAGAAACACGCTGAGGAATTCATCACATATGACTTATTACTAGATGTATGCATATTAATTGCAGGGTAATGTAGTGTCACCAGGTGAATTGCACAAAATCAAACATGTCAGATTTTCTGCAATTTGTCACAAGTTGCTTCTCGCATTGCTGGTGACTTGATTCGCTCCATATACACATGTAGTTGCTAACCTGATTTTGAATAGGATGTTCTCAGTAGGGGGGCTTACTTATATTCCTATTATTAAAATCTCTGTTTCACTCCTTCTTTATGCACTACTTGCTAACCTGGTCGTATGTGATGAATTGTTCACCAAAGTGCGTTGTGACATTACCTTGGCCCATTCACTCAAAACAAACTATCATAGCAAACAAATGATGGCAAAGTTACAGCCTTCAACCCCATTGAGACAAATTTGTGGAAGAAGTCTGTTATAAGATGAAATCTTACTTTGAGAATTCAAACTATACACAAACTGTGAACACATTAAGATGCTGAGTAGTTGTTTTTCATTCAATGGCTCATTTAATAAGAAAGACTGATAGGTACATATGTCTGATTTAAAACATTTACTCCTACATAGTAAGAAATACCAGTGATATGATGAATGTTAATTCACAAATAACAGCAAGCACACAGAAAACAATCTCTATTTTTGGGTTAGGAGATGACTAAGAGACACAACCAAAACACTCTTGAGTTGATGTACATGTATTCCTACTTTTAACAAAATCCACAAGACTTGTATCAATGTCTGTGTTATTGTTTTCTTCTGTTTCTGGTACTGCAGCAGTATGGGGTGGGAAAGTAAAGTCATGTTATCAGAGAATTACAATCAAATGTTTTAAAAGCATACCGTAATTGTCTAAGACTTATGACTATACATTCACTTCTAACTCACTCACTCACTCACTCACTCACTAACTAACTCCCTCCTTCACTCACTTGCTCCCTCCCTCACTCACTTCCCAACTCACTCACTCACTCACTCATCAACTCACCCACCTACCCAATCAACCTATTAACTCACTCATTAACTTATGCATTCACTCGTGTCGGTTCCTTTCTGAAGACGACATGTTAAGTCTTTCTCTTCAACCATGTCCATGCAGATTTCACATGTGATAACTATTTCTGTATAGATTGATTTGTCACAGTGGTCATTCTAAGATATCGTCATGGTAAAAACAAAATATAACGTGTCTAATAAAATCTGTTTAATAACTCATTTGATAATTTTCATTGATTTGACTGATGTCTGTATAGTTTGTATTTCAAGCTCTCTTTGACAGATATCTAGGAGTGTGTTACACTTCAACATTATTTCTGTGTACTGGAGAATCATATAGTATGCATAATTACAATGTACAATACACATATGTGTTGTACCAATCAACTGAAACTTTATACTATAGTCACTCAAATGAAAATAAAATATTTACAGTTAAATTGAACTTTCCCTTTAGCTTTCCTTGGTGTGGTTGCATCACCAGGTTTACCTGAAGAAAAAGTGGAATATTTTTTGACACCTGAAGGCTGTTATTTTCTTGATACATTTTATCTTCCTCTGTTAACATATGGTAATGATGCACATAATTCATTCTATATATGTGAGGCTATATATAACACAACACATCACTATCATCAATTTACTATCACACAAATTTTAGATTGTTTTCCAATGAAATTAGTCTAGTTCCTATATAACACAGTCCCTCATAAAGTTACTGTTTACTGGGGCAGTTATGTAATGTCCAAATATGGTATATTTGTCAGCTTAGGATGCTACTTTCACACTTTTTACATCACTATAACAGTTGGGTTCACTGATTGGATAAACAACTTTTTGTGCTGATTGAGGAACTCTGACCAGACATGGTTTAGTTAGAAACCATGTTGGCATCCGGACTAAAATCAAATTGACAAATTGTCAAAAAAAGTATCCCATATGTAGAGCTAGTTACCATCATTTGGACCGTATCAAGAACAGAATCCACACTGGTCAACACATATTCATGTAGGTAATGATTATATTTTACACAATCAAAAACCCAGTTAAAACTAAATAAAACAGATAAATTTAATATTTACTTAGTGCTCCCTTTGTTTTTGCTCCCTGTCTTTTCCTAGTTTCCTCAAGTGAAGCACTGCTTAAGTCAGCTATGAGTTTGAAAGTAAAACAAACAATTTTTTTTTATATACCACCATAACACCAAAGTAAAGTGTTTTCTGTATGTTTATAGCATCCATATCAAGTGTTAAAGTATACTGTTGCATTTACTAATTGACCACATTAGAAAGGCCACATGCTGGGCTTGTAAATAAACCAATTGAAATATACTTTTACACTTGATATGAATGCTATAAATGAGTGTAGCACATAGAGAAAGTGCTTTACTTTAGTGTTACTCATTGTTAATGTGAATGCAATAAATGAGTGTAGCATATATAGAAAGTGCTTTACTTCAGTTTTACTCATTGTAATATGAATGCTATAAATGAGTGTAGCACATAGAGAAAGTGCTTTACTTCAGTTTTACTCATTGTTAATGTGAATGCAATAAATGAGTGTAGCATATATAGAAAGTGCTTTACTTCAGTTTTACTCATTGTAATATGAATGCTATAAATGAGTGTAGCACATAGAGAAAGTGCTTTACTTCAGTGTTACTCATTGTAATATGAATGCTATAAATGAGTGTAGCACATAGAGAAAGTGCTTTACTTCAGTGTTACTTGTTGTAAGTGTTGTGGAAAAGTTCTCAGTTATCAGTACACTTCAACTGCACGCATTGTTAGTAAACAATATCAATAAGCGATGTATTTACAAGGGTATAAAATTCAGTATTTTCAAATGTTAATTCTGAATGTCATATTTCCTATTAACAGAAAGTCAGAGTAATATCTTAAAATTCTGAGACTAGAGTATGGGTTAGATGACAAAATAATCACAGCAAAACAATCATAAAACTGAAAATTTGAATTAATTTTTCATACAAACTTTACATACAGCGAAACCACAATCACATATTAAGTGTTTAAGTTTAGTACAAGAAGTGAGTGTTATGTTTTAAGGACTGAGAGAATATTGTGGAGGAATATTTAATAATTACATGCAAATGGTGTTTGTAGCTTAGTTTTATTTTTCTTCTCGTTAAAATCCCTGTTACCAGTTACTAGAGATAGTAGGAAAGCAAAGTAACAGAGATCATATTAATTTTGGACAGTGATGCAGGAATTCTGTGTTCTGGTAGTTAGCCAGGAAATTAAATGTAACATGAGGACTCTCTTCCTACTAGTATAGTACACAAAAACATGTAGTCACACAAATTCTATGTCAATCTTCAAATCATACAACCTAGTTAAATCATATTTGTGTTCTTTTACATTATAAAAGGTTGTATACACACTATGAGACTTTAAACTGTACTGTACTGTGTTCAGAATGCACTTATTAAATTTTTTCAATGGACAGTGCCCTCTGGTGGTACATTGTGTCAATGTTTAACATACATCAAGTTATCTTTTTAAAGTTGTGTCATCCTGAATAATTAGCAAAAATTAGCAGAAAAGATGACCCAAGTGATTCACATACACTCTTTTGAACCCTTTTAACAATTTTTCATGAGCTTAGCAAAACTGCACTTAAACAACCTTAATCTGCACCGACTTGTGTTTTATTCTTTGTTAATAATCCTGTCTTGGGATAATTTCATTGTTTAAAATGAACCAAAACAGGAGACATGATTCTCTCAACAAAACTAAACTAGATAGACATTTTTGCAAAGTATCACAATCTTTTTGTCCTGTTCTCATTATCAGGTCAGTTTGTTCAGTTCAAATGCTAGTTCCACTCTGAATAACGTAACACTTTAGAGAATAATTACATTTTTTGCCATGGAATGTTTTGGGGCCAGTATTCTGACCAGCAGGCATCTGTCTGGGAGATGCTTGTTTCGCTGTTTGTGTGTTGTCTTTGTTTCCTGCTGTACAACGGAAAGTGGAAGGTCAATGAACTTTCGCTGCTCTGCAGAGGAAGGCAACTTTAGAGGATATGATGGGTTGGGTTGAGGAGGAGGGGGGGGGGTGATGCTACACAAATTAACACAATAAGCTACAAAAGTTAAAAAGGAATGATTTCAGAATTATATATTTTAAACTAATCAAGAAATACGTGTGGTTTGAAAATGTCAGTGTTTTCGTAGGTGAAATGGCGTCAGTAATCCCCAGGTATTTTTCTGTCATATACTGTTCCCCACCAAATCTACCATACAAGGCATGGATATCTCATGCAAGCTTTACCACGTTTACCCCTCTCTGTGTCCATGGTTACCAAACCTTAGCAAAAAACACTGAATCATTTCTTTAATCATTAAATCTCGCTATTCACATGATACAACGATATACATGTACAGGAGATTTCGTCTTTGCTTGTAAATGGTATGTGTTAAGATCAGTGAGACTGATCACCATGTTTCATGTTGAGAAAGACACAATAAAGATAACACACAAACATCCCATGTGTGTGCTCTGTATTTTGTTACAGTTGTATTTGTTTCCACGAACAAAATACAGAGCAGACACTATGTAAGGGATGTTTGTGTGTTATCTTTATTGTGTCTACAGAGCAGACACCATGTAAGGGATGTTTGGGTGTTATCTTTATTGTGTCTACAGAGCAGACACTGTATAAGGGATGTGTTATCGTTATTGTGTTTATCTCAAAATGAAACCTTGTGATCAGTCTCCCTTGATACATTGTTTAATCACATTTGCAAGCTAAAACGAAATCTCCTGTAAAGCTAATTGTAAGTAAGGTTAAGTGTGGTACCACACTTCTGGATACTACTATGTATTACTACAGACAACACACATATACAATAGGATTTTCAATATACTGTAACAGTTACATTAGCATTCCTTGACAATTGTACACAAAATATGACATTTAAAACGGAATCATAAAATACACAAACTAAGATAATTTGTAATATTAAAATTTAGTTTTTTAGAATACAACTAAATTATACCAAGTTTTGTTTTACCATCATCCTGCTCCAACTTCTTCATGTAATCTGAGCAGCATTTGTGAAATGAACAAATTCAAAATGATCAACATGTGTGGATGACAGAAATTTAAAAAAAAAAAAATTTAAAATACCAATAATAAAAATGTAAATTTTTTGGTAAAGTTTATCATACCATAACTTTTTATGGAATGGTTTGTATCAATATAACAAAAATTGTAAAAAAAAATTTAAATAAAAGAAAAAAAATTAAAAAATTTACGGTACATTAATATTTAGTAGATCAAATAGTAATATTGTGTTTAGCAACTATGAAATATTTACCACTTAAATTGTCCTTTCTGAGGCTGACTGTAAGCATGAATGGGGACATAAAGAAAACGTTTTTTTTTTTAAATGAAAATTGTAATTATCAAGTTGATGATTTACTAAATATGAATAATGTAATAATTTTATGATACAAAGTTGTCATCTCAAATTACCACCATTATACCGGTAGTATACCATTACAAGTACACATACTGATGTATACAAGTGTACAGACATACATGTACATGTACACACACACCACAAACATGTGCACGCACACACCCACACACACAAACACACACACTCACCGTTATTATACAGACAGACACTGTCACTCACACACCCTTATTATAGACAGACAGTCACACACACACTGTTATAATACAGATAATACAGACACTGTCACACACACACACACACACACATTATACAGACATACACTGTCACAAACACACACTCCATTATTATACAGACAGACACTGTCACACACACACACACACACACACACACACACACACACACACACACACTATTTCTCATTCCCTTGCTTTGAGTAGATCATCAGTTATATTACGGTTAGTGTAACCTTTATATCTCAAAATACCAGATATTTTTAGGAGAAAAAAAAAATTGAACAGATATATTAGTGAAAGTATACCCAAGAACAAATTGCATCAACACAAGAAATCTAATACTAATAGTGAAGAAGATTATAGTTGTAGAGGAATAAACAATTTGACATCAGATTTTTTTTTTACCACCAACTGTGTTTGAATCCTGATTCAGAAGTACTCCTGGTTTGTTGGCATGCAAAAAAAATGTATAATATTTCTATCAATCGACAAAAAAAAGCTACAAAAACACTAACTCTCTTGAGTAAAAATTTCATTTTTTACGATTCAATAAAAGACAGACGATAGATAAACTGATACATGGAAAGACATTAATACAATTTTTGTAGAAATAGATATTATTTATATTAGTTGCATTATCAAGTTAAGTAGAGAGTTTGATACAGAGATAGCAAAATAAGAAAGACATTAGAAAATCAGAGTTTAAGATTAACAGTAGTTCACAATTTCTGACAAAAGACACCATTTTAAGTTTGTACAATGTATGAATACAGTACTGTCCTGAACCTTTCTGTGACTTTCTACCTTGTGGGAGTGTGCCCTCTGTGACAATTTGATGAGACACTGACATGCAGCAATTTCTATTGATCAACAAAAATTGTGTGTTACCCTATCCCTTATCCCTTAGTTATATGCAGTGACTTGCAAGAATTAAAAAAAAAATTATTGACCACAACAAAACATGTTGTCTTCTAAGAGAAGGCCCGCTAATGTGTGGATGCCTCACACAATTTGTCATAACTTGTTTTAGTACACATCGGCAGGTGTTACTTGTAAACTTTAACCATGTTGAGTGTAACCATCCTACTTACAGAAGACTTATTAAGTAGAGTATGTCCCCAAAATACATACTATGTGAATCTGGCTGTACAATCATGATATTCACAGAAATGATATGTACCACAAGGGCAGTAAAAGAATCAAATCATAATAATACATTATATCTATTGGTCAAGCAGTATACATGTAGTGTACAGCCAGGTGTACATGAAGTTAATATGTAAATTAACATTTCACAAATGTATGTGTACTGAGAGTGATTATGTTAAGTGTTAAACCAACAACATAAACATACAAATATAGTAGAATATAAATAGATTGATACTGGACTCCAAGAAGTATAGATAACAGTTACCTGAAGACAACTTAGAGAAATTCAGATGAAAGCTATAATACATGTTAACATGTACATATAATAAAATATCAGATCAATTCAATTAATGCACACTTTAGAAATCTGTTATTACCCGTTGTTCTGTTGAGTGAGGTTGCCATCTCATCAAACCATGTTCTGCCAGTGTTTAAATCTTCTACAATGTCAGCGTTTCAATACAGGGGAAATATTCAATGGATTACTTTCAAAGTTCCGGATCTCTTAATAGTACTTTTTATGTGTGCATGGTTTACAGGATTATGGGATAGTTTACAATAGTTTTTTAAATCTATCGTTGACGATTTATCTTAGACATTCACACATTGCTTAATATTTTATCATTTCTTCTCTGTGACTTGGACATTACAGGTGTGTAGACAAAGTCACTTCTAAAAAGCCACCATTTATTCACAGTTATTGTGTGCTCATACACTAGCATACATGTATACGTGTAGACAGTTTGTAAGAGCTTTTACCATTGTTCACATTCAGTTTTACTGCAAATTGAAATGGTTAACAAGTGATACCTACTCTCAGACACTTGTATTTCTCACACATATCACACAATGAGGTAAGGTGACTTAAAATGTATATAACTTTGAAATGAAATACATACATATGATATGATATGATGCATACATGTAGCGTTATTACAGATATCACACTGTCACAATCCATGCATTATATATAAGTACATTCACCATATTTGTATGCTGCAGACACACTTAGTTATGGCATGCAATTACTTCACTATCAATATTTTTACGGGTTTCTGGACTTACTTTTTGCTGTTTCTGGGTCCAGTGGATCCCGGAGTCCATAATATACATAGGGGTCATTAGGGTTAAGTTGACTGGTGGGGTAGGCTCCAATGTCTAATGGTCTGAAATGGAAACAAATTGAATATATGTGTTTCAAAAAAGTGATAAAAATACAACTCATAACATCAGAGTAAAGTGTTTTCTGTATGTACTACAATCGTTTATAACATCCATATCAAGTGTAAAAGTATACTGTTTCATTTGCTAATACAACCCATAACATCAAAGTAAAGTGTTTTCTGTATGTACCACAATCGTTTATAGCATCCATATCAAGCGTAAAAGTATACTGTTTCATTTGCTAATTCACTGCATTAAAAAGGTCACATGCTTGGCTTGTAAATAAACCAATTGAAATAGTATACTTTTACACTTGATATGAATGCTATAAAATGAGTGTAGCACATAACAGACAAAGTACATTACTTCAGTGTTACTCATTGCATTTTTTCCTACATTTCAGTCATTCTGAATATTTCAACAACACAAATACTTACAGCAAATGACATTTACATGTACACGTACATGGCAGTGTATATATGCTGGGAAACATTTTACAAATGTGTACATGTATGAAATTCACAAACATAAATGTCACAGCTTGAGAACTATCTGTAATCAACTGAGTATATACTATGACACAGGCTGTGACCGATAATTCTGTAAACTCAATTCATAAAATCTGATCTGTTACAGTTACAACACAATGTATTGTACTGCAGAATATCTTAACATAATATACATTGACCTGGGCAAGGCTTCAGTAACACATTTCTCCATGGGATCCTTTTAGTCAACTTTTCTGATTCATGTTGTGAGGACTGATAATATTTTTTTCACAATCAACCAACCTTCAATCAATTGCAGAGTCTCAATCCACCTTACAGTGGAATATCACTCCAGGAAAAAGAGGCATTAATGAACTTTTGGTGTTGGGGAGTCTTTTCATGATTACCTATGATTTCAGAGAAACATCAAGTTGATCATTTGCCTTTATAGGGTATCTTTGCTATGGGCTGTTGCATCATGGGAGTCTGCAGTGACCAACGAATTTGTATCAGAGATATTTTACACTGAAGGGAATAGGCACTTAGGAGTCATGAATATTCACTGGGCAACCACAAGTACATTATTTCTGTTGACTCCCATGACGCAATGGCCAATAGCTAGCAAAGATATCTTATAAAGGCACAAGATTAAATTGATGTTTCATGTAGTTATAGGTGATGTAAAATCATGAAAAGACTCTCCCGAACCCATAGTTCATGAAAATGCCTTCATTTCCTGGAGTGGTATTCTCCCTTAAAGTGGCAGACAATCCATCATTAAAATAGAACTGTTCATTTACTCTGGTTGTACTCAAGTTCTTTGTAAGTAGACACACAGTATTTAGCTAGACATGATGACAACACACACTTACTGTTCAAGGTATGTGGAAGGCTGTGATCTGGCATAGGCTTTGGATAGGCCTAGATTAGGTGGTCTTTCATCTAAGTATGAAGGACGTTGTACTTGAGCTTGGGGCATAGTAGTTGGAAGTGCCTTGCCCTCTTGAGGAGGTAGATTTCTTAATCTGTCACGCTGCAAGGTAATGGTACAGTCAATTAATAGCTGTAGAAATTGATTGTAAAGCTTATTACCATAACATATTTTGAAGACTTCAAATTTGCAATGCATATACTTTCAACAACTTTGCACCCCTTATCTTGAATAAGCATTTACAATTGCCCCCCCCCCCCCCTACCATTTACAATTGCTTCTGATAAGAGTAAAAATTTGGTAAGCCATTGATGGTGACACTTGCATTTCTAAGAAAGCACTGCATGATGAAGACAATACCTACTTTTTAGCCAATCATTGACGGTGATACTTGCATGTTTTTCAGAATCAACCAATCCTTGATGGTAATACTTACATGTTTTTCAAAATCAACCAATCATTAATGGTGATACTTAATACATGTTTTTTCAGAATCAACCAATCACTGATAGTGATACTTAATGTTTTACAAAATCAACCAATCATTGATGGTGATACTTACATGTTTCTCAGGATCAACTGCACCAGAAGCATTGACAGCAAGTTCAGATTCCTTCTCTCTGTAAAGGAAATTATACACCAATACAATCAAATAACAACACACATGACATTGTATCTCTCACATTAGTCCATATTCCTAGGGTTAGTTAAACCATAGCATGTAACTTGTTTATTGTTAATGCAACAAATCTACTATCTACCTGTATTATAATTTGGTTTTTCTAGTTTCATATTTAACTTATACTGTATTAGTCCTCTACTGACTACCTATGCAAAAATTTAGCACAAAGTCGAAATCAAATTAGTACTTAAAATGAAACAGAAGTCCTAAATTAGTAATTTTGCTAGTCATACTGACTTTAGTTCATTTAGTATATAGAGATTTAGCCTTAGAAAAAACCAGACAGGAAAGGTTCTGCGAGGCATTTTTCGATGATTGAAAAAAAAATCAAATATTTGATAGGTGTTTATACATGTACCCTTTGAAAATACTTTCCTGGGACATTATTCTTATAGTGGTATTTCATCCTAATCTTAGACATAATAAAATTTTTGCATTCCTGACTACAGGAAATCAAAACCAAATGAAACTGGTTTAAACTTGAAACATCATATAATTAGGTGCTAACAGTGAATAACTCTACCCTCATTTTCAAGTCACAATTTTTGTTATAAACCTAAAATGAGCCAAAAATCTTTGAATGACAAAAAGCCGATCAGAAATATGGATGGAATGGAAGCCATACGATTTTATAATCTAAAATAAAATAAAAGAACGAGTTTCAAAAAAATCACTCATTTTGTTTTTATATAAAATAATGAAATAAAATTTATGGTAATCGTAGTCAAGGCTTTTTTTTTTAGATGAAATATTAGTATCAGGTTATTTATTGTCACACACAACTACGATATGTTAATTTTAATCAAAACGACTCAAATTGAATTCAGCAATGCTAACAATTTAAAAATCTATCTTCACATGGTATTAGTTATTACAGGAACACTTTTACAAAAACATATAAATTTGAATCTATGATTATAAATAAAATATTAGTTACAAAAAATGTTAGAGTCTAAACGTTAATACTATTTCTACAAACTTATTTTTAGTTCAGGTTATTATAAAATATATGATATAATATCAAATTCTCAACATAAATACTGCATGTTTACAATGTACTTTTGTTATTTAGACTTCTCGATTCACTGACAAACGTAAACTGAAAACTGACATGATCATGAAATACAAACCACTACGACATAACATGACATGACATGACATCACACAATGCTGTGAAGAAAGGTGAGTGAAATGGTTGTACATGCAGTAACACCATCACAACATGCATTAAGGGTAAAATCACACGTTACCATGGAAACCAAACAATCATGCATAATTACTGGTATTTAAATAGGAGTAACAATTGTGTAAGTGTAACTCAGAGGAAAAGTGTTCAGACCTAATTTATGTAAATCAACCTCTTTGATTTACATAGTGTACATTGCAAGGTATTTGAATATTATTCATTTACATCAAATCATAATCATTTTATAAAAGCAAAGCTCAGCACTTCAATGATGTCATACCCATGAATGAAAAACAATTTACTTTGCATTGTGCACCATGCAAATGTATTCTGATGAGGGAACCCCCCCCCCCTCCCCCTTTAAAAAATCAACATGTACAGCTCTAGACACTTTTCTCCCATCTAATTCAGTACACCCAAAATTAAACCATTAACTTCGAAGACCCTCAACTGAGGGAAGAAAAGTTATTTTTTTTATCTATAGTGGTCTTGAACACTTTCCCAATAATTACTGTACACAGATGTTGCTACAGGCATTGTACCTAATGTACTTTGCTCTCAACCATTGTCATAAATGCAGCATTTGATATTAGCCATCACTGTTACCTACTGGGTTTCTTTTCATGTTTTTAGTTGTTCATACATGTACACTTATGACTTTGGTTGTACAAAGTAAATATAACTACTATCGACCTTGTTCATTCCCATGATATATTTCTATGCATGCATGTGACTAGTACCATAACATGTGATATATCTACAAAAAGGCTACCCCATATACCTGAACACAGTCTGTACCAATATAAATTTGACAGCTCCGATTTCTGAATGACTGCTATTTACAGCATTTGATGCTTACTATTGATAATATTATGGATACACAAACAAGATGGTTGAATTGAGTTTGATTTGATGAGTATGATGGCATGGAACCATTGAAAGTGGTATGAAAATTGAATTTTCAACTAACAGGTTGCTGAAAAGATTTCTGCAATACTGCACATTATATTTATTGCCTCCGGTCATAAAATGTTTTGTGATCATGTGTTCTCCCTGGAATATTTTCACAAAAGGTTTCAGAGATAAATTACAGAACAGCAAAAGTATAACTGGGTCTAGGGGCTGGTGTGAGTGATACCATTTTTAGCATAAAATGACTGTTTCTGGAATGTGATTTTCATTTTATCGAGGGTGTGATGTCCTTTTTGCACATGTAGAATGTACATGTTGTTCAGGGAGAACACTGACTGTATGTAAGTGACTGCTTCTATAATATCTTATACACACAGTTCTTTATTATACAATCGGTTATTCTTTTTTCAATATCCAGAAAATTTCAGCAACCTCTGTAATGTGGGTTGAAATATTACCAAGCATAATTTAGAGCAGTCAGCTTTGGCACAGACTATGTCTAAGACAACTAGAACACCATGTGTATGAATCTGGTAGTTAGACAGTAAATATCACACTGGTTTAATATATGGATGGTGCTGGTGGTTATTGTCATGGTTAGTGTGCTCTCATATAGACTGCATGCAGTGTGTCTGTACAATGTACAGTGTACAGTTAGTGGATTAGAGATAGGTTTGGGTTGGAATCTTACCGTTGTTTCTCTCTGTCAGGGAAGATGGTGAAAGAAAAACAAAATGGGATTGTGTACATAGAATAATAATATACACTACACTATACTACAACAGTGATATACAGCTGATGCATAAATGGACTGAATCTTTAACATTAGTGTGATTTATAAGTTTGATTCCCTATGAGGCACAAACATCTCTAAGGTCATCTAAGGTCATGAGTTCTGACAGGTGGGTCATTCTGTTGACAATAATGTGTTCAACTGAAAATTTCAGAAAATTTTATCTCGTATAAATAACAATGCAGATATATATTTTACATGTTATATACCATACACATACCACATGTATGTACCATTTCTGTGTCATTTATTTTATTACCCATAACACCAAAGTAAAGCGTTTTCTGTATCTCAATCAGTGGTAGCATCTTTCTCAAGTGTAGAAGTATACTCAGTCTGTTTCGTTAGCTAATTGACCACAATGGAAAGGCCATATGTTAGGCTTGTCAATAAACCAATTGAAACAATATACTGTTATACCTGATGTGAATGCTATAAACAAGTGTAGCATATAGAGAAAGTGCTTTACGTCAGTGTTACCTGTTGTATTATGGACAGATTTTTACACCCTTTTCATTTTTATTTCAAGATCTAAGTACAAAGTGCTGCATTGCTTTACAACTCTCATGTTCTCAAATATATGTCATCGAATGTAGTTGTACAGTTTTACTGTGTTTGTTGTATTTACATTCATGCTAATAAGAAATGTCCAAATATGGTCATTTTCAAAGCTATTAAATTCAACCACTTTTGTAGAGAAAATGAAATGATAACATTTTGAACACACCTCACCATTTTTCAGTTGGTGAGGTACAAAGAATAAATTGTTCAGCCCATTTATGCAATGTTTATAATCTCCCATTACCTTCTAAGTTCTAGCATCACCCAAATCATATTAGGCAAGCTAAAAATATGTTAGTTTCTTGTAATCTTGTGCACAGATTAAAGGCAAAATTAGATACCGCTCTATTCTTTGAAGCAATTCTACACATTTCACCATTGTAACTATACCACTAATATAAACACTCAGAAACCATAGAATAAATAAACTTTATACCACTAGGAGAAACACAGCCAAACAAGTGCAGATACAGAATAAACCCATCTATAGATCTACCAGTATATACAAACAAGCTGCAAGAACTTTTGTAGAAAATTACATGAAGGAACAACTCGTAGTTGTAAAGTACCACCCCTAGTTCATGTACTTTGAAAAGAATTAAAGAACACACTATTAATAGATTACAGACTTGGTACACCTATGTGTACATAGTGGTATATCATCATATATGTGTGTACATTGTACATACCTTCTTTTGGCTTCCTTGGCCTCTGCCATTTGTTGTTCTAATTCTTTTCTGTATTGCTCTTTTTTCCTTTGTTGGGCACTCGCAGTGCTTCCACCACCTGTCAAATATCAAGAAATGTAAGCTAAAAGTATTTCATCACATAGTGTAATCGATTATCCAAAATCACTTTAATTTCAAATTTTAGCTAACTTGTGCCAGAAACTTTTACAATAATAGTAATTGCATGAAAACTAATATAGCTGCCAACATCAGACTGTGGATGAACGGAATGAGTTACAAACAGGGAAAGTAAGTAACTGAATTGGATTAATAACACTGACACAGCATGTTGGAAGGACAAAGACTTGCATTACATTCCATCATTTGATAGAACAGTTTTATGGCCACTTTACATAATACTTCACATTCACAAACAAATTTCCAGTTTCCCTGGCATTTCGTGTACATGCAAAGAGGCCATAAAACTGTTCTTATCAAACCATAGTGTGTAATAGCAATTCAGCTGTTCACTTTCCCTGTTTCTAACAGGTTCTGTTTGTCCACAGTCTGATGTCAGCAGTTGTACTGATATGATAAGTACATGACTCACCTAATAACAGTCCTGTTGCATTGTCATCTATTGGTGCTGACCTGGCACCTGGTCTGACGACATCACCTCTAAGTCTGCAGAAACAAAACTTACATTGTGTAAACTGTCTTCAAAATTTGCACTAGATGTTATCTAAGAAGTTACTTTGTAGTTTGTACATGTTATGTTTCATGGCTTTTTTGTTAGACTCTCTAGCACAGATGGCGGAAGGGGCATTTTACTAAATTGGATCTAGGGAGTTTAAGAATAATATTAAACTCGCTTATAATATGTCTGAATTGGCGAATCATTAGTATATGGAAAGGTCGCTACTGAGCAAAAATAAACACCCAAACATTTTCCACAAGACTGTCAATAGCACAGATGGGGGAAGGGGGCACTTTGATAAACGGTTCTAGGGAGTTTGGGAATAACAATTCATTTATATGAATTGGTGAATCATTGGTGTATGGAATTGAAAGCCACTACTGGGCAAAAATAAACACCCAAACCTTTTCCAACATATTTTCCACTGCACTGAATGGTATTTTCCTCTAACCTTCCTAGGACCTTCTATACAGTCTACTACTGTAACAGTGACTTACTTGTTGTCTATAGACATGTTGGCAATATTTACATAATCATTTTAATTAGTATGATCATTGTGTAAATCAACCATCCAAAAAGAATCAAATTCTTACCTGTCGGACTCACTCATACTACTTCTTCTACCCATTCTACTTTCTCCCTATCAACATAAGCACATAAAGATGTTAATTAATACAATTGTAAGATAGTCCTGTTCACAGTTTTGCACCTTGGAGGCTACTGGCTTCTACATCAAATATAGCCTAGTTCCTATACAGTATCGTTACCATTTATACCTCAACTCACAGTATAGTCATATTACTCTAGAAGTCCTGCTTACAATCCTGAGGAAGGTGTCAGAAGGGGTAATTAGTCAAGTGAAATTGTACTCATGTCATGAGGAGGTACCCTCACACATTGTTCAACCCCTTTCAGAGCAGAGCAGACCACCGAAGGTAGAGCAACATGACATATCTTACTGTCTAGTGAAATTGGGGTTGTCATCTTATCCTAAACTCTGAGTATTTCTGTGTATACAAAGACAATGATTTTATGAAATGTACATTCTACACTGTTAAGTTTCATTCATATTTTGAAACATTCATTGTTCTTTTTGTGTCGTATATATATTATATATATATATATAATCATATATATATATATATATATATATATATATATATATATATATATATATATGTGTGTGTGTGTGTGTGTGTGTGTGTGGAATATTATTTGTTCCTCCTCTGGACAGAAAGTCTACACTTTTTTGGGTTTCACACTGGATTGATCATGTTCTGGTACAATTTGTACATAAAAAGGAATATTTACTTACATAGTAAGGGTCTCTGTCTCTGGGAGGATCTCTGTATCTTGGTCTTTCAAGGTCCCTTGTAAATCAAAAATGGTGATAGATTTTAAGCAACAATAAAAATGGAGAGTTAAGTTTCAAGCACTACTTAATGGTGCAATGTATTAGGAGTAAGTTTGAAAGTTAAACAACCATGCATGTATAGCCTAGCAAATAAATTTAAAAAGTTGCCAATTGTCGACAACAAAAAAAGAAAGAACCATTTTCTGTGCAAGCTTTAATATGAAAATGAATCTATTAAACCGATATGCAGGCATGGAGATCCCAGCTGTTTCTCTCAAGCTCATTTCATCATTCATGTCTCTCCTGAGATACATGACAATAACCCATTGTAGTACATCATGACAATAACCCATTGTAGTACACTCCTGACAATGCTGGCGAGACCTAAGCGAAAATTTGGGATTTGCTTCTACGAAATGTTTTGATATCCATGAGTAGAAATGTTCATTACTAATTATGAAAGTACTAGTTTTCATTTCCTTTCAGAGTAGGAAGGGATGTAGAATGTGAGAGAGAATCAGAGTTGAAACACAGGTACATGTAGTGAGGATCTACTCTTTTATGTTTTCGTTCACAAGGGACTTCGTAACAAACATGTTTTATTTTTTACCTGCTACTGACCATGCCACCTCTTATTGCCTCATCTCTGAAACGTACTTTCCTGCAGGGAACAGAAAGCAGATATTTTTGTCAGTTGCCACATTTTTTTAGTAATTTTCAAGCAAAGGAAACTACATAGTGTACATTATTCTTGTTGAAGGGGTAAGTGAGAAATTCTACCTGGGTTCATTACCACTGTCATAGTACCAGTGTCTTTATTAAGGGGAGAAAGTGTAGGTAAAATGTACAAGTACTCATCTAGTGTTTCCAAGTTATTTAACCACAATTTCCTAGTAATAGTTTGCTTGAGACAGTAAGTATTGTTAGTTAAAATCAAGCTGAGTTAACCAGTTTTTTTACTGGTGTCTTGTATACATGCACAAAATGTAGGGTAGTATAAATTCTTGGTAAAATTGAGTTCTACAGTCACTTTACCAAAGTTCACATCAAAATTAGGATACAAGTAAAATCGTAACTCAAAACATTCCCAACAGCTTGGTGATATTGAAAGAATCCAGCAAGGATTTACTTTCTTGAGTCTATTGTAAGTAACTTATCAATACATGTGAATTTTGTTCTCCACTTCACCACTAGATGGCGTTGTTTATGAAGCAATCGCATGTCTAGGAAGTACAGATACTATTACATACTGAGGCCCACAGGTAAAGAAATGTGTAGATATATATTGATAACACTAAAGTAGCTACTTTCAAATGTGTCACTGTTAGTAACAAAAAATCTTTAAATAAGAGTAGCAGGTCAATTAGAAAGAGAATAGCTGAAATTAGAACTTAGAAAGTAAACTCACTAACCTTGTATCATATTCCTGGTCAAGGTAATCCATCTTGCGACCTGCCAATCTTTCATCCTATTAGTTATAGACAAAAAGGTAATTTCAGCCTTGTACATGTATATTTCAATATATTGAAAGATGTTAGTATATGGAATATACATTAAACTTGTTCTGGTTACTAAAATGTCAAATATTATATTTAATTAAAATGGCATAAGCTAAGGTTATATGTGTTGTTGTAGTAGCAAAGTTAGTGTGAAGTTTAGTAGTTACCACAATGCGAGTACCTTTTAAATGCATATTTGCAGTATTGTACAATGTACCTATAATAACACACTTAACCACCACTTGTAACTGACTGAACTCAAACCTGGTATTTAGATATAACTCATAAACAGTCCGATGACATAATTTATATAATTAATATACCGCCCTCTAGTGTCCACTTACTGAAGCACACTTAAACCATCACTTGCAATTAACTGAACTCAAACCTAGTATTTAGATATAACTCATAAATGATCTCATAACATAATTTATGATACATACCAAAAAATACTCAGGAAATCCTACTATGCAGTCAACTGTTCTAACAATGCCAGTAGACAATTGTAATGTTATAAGACATGCATTGATATTAACATTATCATGGATTCTACTTCCAGGAATATGGTTAAATCAGTATTTCTGCTTGAGTCAAAAGATAATAAACTCAGCTTGTGGCCAAGATATTGGCTACGCAGAAACATGCCAAGGGTAGCAGTTCCATACCTTCAAAATCCCTTCCCAACAATTTTTGGATTGTATGTCATAAGTAGAAATATTTTCTTACCTCGTCATAACTTTTACTGAGATGTGGATCACTGTATGCAGGTCTCATACCACCTTGCCTGGCATAGTATGGATCATCATGTCTGTAAAAAAATAACACAGTTGTAACCTGTGATAACTTTTTCTTCAAATTAAGTGTATTCTCAATTAGCCTGGAGACTATCCGTGGCTTTGAATCTCATCTCATGTCTGGCTCAATGAGGTACTGAGATGAAATTTCAAATTCATGCAAAGCCATCCACACAGTCATTAACATCATGTTGATATTGCTATAGTAATGTACACCATTTGTTTTGTACTGTTTATGATAGAATGTCGTGACTGTATTTCGTTATTTTCATGGCTAGGAAAACAGCTGCCATGACGACAACTGTTTACTACTTTTCAGAAAAATGCCAAAAATGCGAAATGAATACTCAAACACAAACTTAGTTAACAATTAGTAAATAACGATAAAATAAATCATGAATTAAATTATTCATGGTTCCAAAATAAATCTGGATATCTGTAAAACCATTGATAATCAAACTCATACCTGTATCTGGCTTCCTCTTCTCTTTTTCTTCGCAACACATCATCATAGTTATCAATCGGTGTTTTCCAACCTTGTCTAGGGGGTACTGGTCTCTCCCCAAATGTCAAATCTCGTTCCCTTGGTGCTGGAGGTGGAAACCCTCTGTCGTATGCTGGCTCGGGAGGATGCGTCTGTGAATATTCATCTTTTGTTGGTTTGCGATAATCAATTTTATGATCATCGCGAATGGCTTTGTGCTCCTGTACATCATGGACAATAGGGTTTGTGCCTACTGCTGTATGAACCTTCCAATATGGAAAGGAATAAAAACAGCAAGCGAGGGAAAGAAAGAAAGAGAAAGCCGTGATAGTGAGATGACAGCATGCATGGGACACCCTACCCTTAGGATGATGCAGAGCCTGGTATTGCTATCACACCTGCATGCCAAGTGGCTTAACTCCAATGGAAATCAGCAGGGTATGAAACTTAATAGGTACAATGGCAAACTTAAGAGCTTCCTTGTGACTCCTAGGTGACTCTCCTAGGCGACTAGTTGAGAGACCAGATGATACTACGTGGGTCTTCTAAAAGATTGATCACAAGTTGCAAGGCGCGTGCGATGAAATATAATATTGTCTGACCTAAAGACACTAATACCATCTTGTTTAGATTTGATAGTTGTGATATTATCCACCATTCTCATATTTGTTAGTTAACATCCGATGCTAACATGCAGTTGCCCATATTTGGGCAGTAATACATATTTAACTTATACTTGTCTCAACACTAGCAGATTAAGCACCGTACATCGTGCCATGGACTCAAAATAGTCATGGATACAAAATGTGGGTACACTAAACTTCCTAATCTACAGTTCCTAATGTACTACCAAACCAGAGTGACTGGAGGTGTTTTTTTTTACATTTCCCTACAAAACAGAGTAAAACAGTGGATGGCGTGAGCTTGATAGAAGAATCTGAATACACATTTCAATTGTTTTAATTTATTTTTCATGGGTTTTATTTTGTTGTATATTTTATTTTATTTATACTTTCTTTTGTTAGATATGATTCAGATCGTTCTCTATAGTATGCAGCATTTAAGACATATTCCTTACAGACAGGTAAGGCTTTACAGTTTCATGTATGCACATAGTGACACATGTAGTCTAAGACCACCAATGCTGTTATAAAGATGAAACTGACATTCAAAATGTATTGTGCATTCTACTATCTAACCATATTTGATGTGAGGTCACAGAAATCTCATGAATTGCTGGGAAAACTAAAGGAAATGATCATCCATTTGAATTTTATCACCATGGAAATAATGATAAGCTCCTCATAAACACTGTAAGAACTAGTCTGTGAGGTACGCCGTGACGGGGCACCCTCAAACACCGGCCTCCTCTCGGTGAGGGCGAAACATCACAACGTATCTTACAGTCTCTGTAAGAACCAACCAGTTATCAATGCATATGAAATCTTTGGTGTGCATTAGAACACATGTAAAAATAACACCTTTCAAAGTTTTAGAACACAAACTGGCATACAGTGTATGGTTAACAATGGGTCTTTTTAAAACATTCCATTATTAGCATGACATAGGGGGAATCATGGCTTCTAAAAAGCATGCATTAGATATAATATGTCTAGGTCTGTTATCAGTTAACATGCCACACTCTTTTCACCAGGCTCTGGATATTAAGTATTGCAATTAAATGAACAAACATGATGATAATGAACACTTTGTTAGTGGAAATTTGAGCAAGAAAACAAGGTGTTCGTAAACATTTGTTAATTTCAACACAACAAAACAAACATGATTGAACTCAACATCAGTACTTTTTTTTAGACACAAACACTGACCACAGAATCTTGGGTGTGAAGAGCAAAGGGTGCTTCTCCCCTTTGTCTTGGGGTTTGGGTTTGTTGCCCTGCTCTGGGAAAAATAGACTCCAGAGGGAAAACTGAATCCTGGAATAAAGGCACAACTTACTATATACCTAACCACATGATGTGATCAAACTGTATACAAAATACATGTATATAATGACCTCGACATGATATTCCATTTTGCAACAAATTTTATATCAATCATTATGCAGATCAGTATGCAAATTACGAATGTTATTGATATGTAAATAATTATGCAAATATATTATCTTACAAACTACTGTGGGGGAATAACACTGCAGTGGGTATCAAACTTGGAGAGAACAGTTAGCAGAGGGATTATCTATTGCAGTTATAAGTAGTTTCACATGTAAATCTGTAGATTCCTGAGAAATCTAACAATCACCTCTGCATATTTCAAGTACATTTCGCTAAATGCATATTGTCAAGAGTGACATGAATATTTGATCATGTCACTCCTTTCAAGACTAAATATCAAACTAAATACAGATTTGAGATTGCTGTATCATAGTTCATACAAAATGTGGTGATTACAAAATGTGTTATATCAGGTATCATGCCAATTTCTTACAATCAAAAAATAAAACCTGCAAAACGAGTTTACTAAAAGTGTGAATAACTTCAAAATAAGACAATTTACAGTAATACAATATATCCAGATTTTAATATCTTATAATATAGATACTTACGGCTCTTGCAGAGACATCAGGTTCACTTTGTCCACCTCGTAAACCCCGCCGCCTTCTTGAAGCTTCTTCTTTTTGTCTTAAAAAATCATTGTATTCTTGATTTCTCTGTTGCCTCATCCTCAGCTAGGAATAGAAAGAAAGTGTAGGTTTCTTCACCTTATAATTCTGATGTTACGACAGATTCTCAAACAAATGTAACTCACCAAAGCTTTCATTAGATATCCAATGGTTAAGTCAGTGTATTGCATGCATCATAACTTCACAAAAACACTGATGAAGATATGATGGATACCTGGCATAAGCTTTGGTGAGCTGCTAAAATTTATGGTGCAAAATGATACTAAGTCTTTGAAAGTAGAATAGATAACTAAGCAAAATTTGAATGCTATCAAAACAGATACAGGATAGCTCATTTTTGCTGAGATTGACAATCTATAAACAGACTATACTAACATATAGTATATTTAGTAAGTTGTAGAACAAATTGTCCTGACTGTTGGAGTCCTGGAGACTTTAGGCTATGCTATAAACAGAACTACAGACTAGCATATAACTTACCTTGGCTGAATCTCTCTCCTTCAGACCAGGAATACTGTTCTCCTCCATTGCCAACCTTTGTGAGTCTAATTTTCTCTGAGAAGGAAAATCAAGCAGGATAATATAATCAGTGAATGCTTAAAATAATAAATGTGTCTTTGTCCCCTTAATAAATCTTCTTAATGTGAAGTCTTCCAAACTGATGTACTGAAGTACATAATCTCATGTCTACACAAGCACTTACCATGCAATGTCTGCACTCTTGAGAGAACGCCATCACCATGTGTCACCGCATTACTTTACCTCTGCATGATTACATTTTATTTGTAATGTTTAACCTGTGCACTTTGACCTCTACATACAACTATTAACTTTTGCACTATGACCTCTACTAGTATCTTTATTCATTGCCATTGACTTCAAGCTGTACATGTAACTTCAACCTTTGCAGCACTTTCACTACATACATGTATGCACATAAGTTTAACCTTTGCACTATGACCTATATTTAACCTTGATCTACATATATTATACAAAGTCGCTTATTCCACTATTCTGTGACTTCGGTACTTAATAGTGTTGTCGACCCATGTACGAATGATTGAACTTGCATGTGAAACATACAAATATGTAGTTTAGCTGCTAGACCTTGGGCTTCCTTCCGATAGACATGAGGGTGGAACTATTACCCTCACTACTGACCTTCGGTCACCTTCAGTGCGCCCAAGGGGTCTAGCAGCAAGACTATGCTGAACACACTGCTACGAGAAGGTGTATCTTCATACATGCCACTGCAAATTTCAGTGTGCTTGCAGTTTGTAATTTAAACATTGTACTTGACACATGGGGACGAAATGGTAGATGTTGACAACTTTGACATTACATTGAAAATGAAATGACGCAAACCAGCTCATGTACATGTGTATGGATCAACTAAAATAACCAAAATGAATGTAATACGCATAATTGAAATGTACATGCAGGCGACACACTATAAAAAAAAACGTGCTGATCAAAACTTACCTGTGACATACGTGTAATATGACAAAATATGATTGAAACTGATGGTTGCAATAATTTGATGAGTTGGGACAAGCATGACAATGATATATCAAACAAGGAAAAGACTTAGTACATGTACATGATATGAATATGAGAGTGAGAAAGGCAAAGGAGAAAATACCTCATTATGGTATTGGTTCATAGTAACTGCCCTTTCGACGTCCATCTTGATGCCGCTCTAGGGTAAAGGTGAAACAAGCAACATGCACACACATACATACTGACATTAACACAGATGACAATTGGAGAGGGGGGAGAGGGGATGACACAAAGTAAGCAAAGTACTAAACAATTGACCTCTAGAATTCTGAAAGTTAACAGGGGGTATTCAATTCATTTTAGTGGTTAACATAAAAGTGCATGGCATGTTAACATTGGGAATAGGGTTAATGCTGGAATCATGGAAATTGTTCAGACTGCATCGTTTGGTGTCAAAGAATTTGCTAAGAAAATTGATTGTGATATTTGTGTGTCTAATATTACACCATAATACGTGACTATGATTTTGTGCAAATAATCATTTTCACTGCTGGGTGCCATACGTTTTGAAATTGTGCAAAATCATACGAATTTCATTCAATAGACAGCTTGTCAATGAATTTTGTGAATTAATGTTAGCCTGATTTCTGAGGTACATATATGAACCATGACATGACCTTAAATGACCAATTGTCAATATGTTAGGATGAACACAATGTACACCTTACATGACCAATGCATATATTATAAACCATCTCATTCACCATGATGTAACAAATCAAATTGTAAATGTACCAGTGTCTTTTTAGTTTTATTATGATAAAATGTAATAATTAATATACTAACAGTGCTTAAAGTTTTATATATTTGTTAGCTTAACTTTCTGCTGTGTTATTGATTAAGTTATCAGTTAGAGTGATTTAATGTTAGGGAAAATGAGCTGTTGTGTTTGTTTTGTATTTGTTTGTTTGTTTGTTTGTGTGTGTTTGTGTGTTTGTAAATATATGTACATACAAATGTATGTATGTATGTATGTATGTATGTATACTATGTATGTATGTACATACGTACGTACGTATAAATGAATGTATGTACATGTATGTATGTATGTATGTATGTATGTATATATGTATGTAGGTACGTAAGTACGTACGTACATACATATGTATATATGTATGTATGTGGCCGTAAGTCTGTCTATATTGATGTACATGTATACATCATTTACATGTATGTTTGTTTTAACTTGTATGTTAGTGAAATGAAGAAGTTTATCATAATTTTAATACTGACCAGAAGTCATTCAATTAAAAGATTCAAAACTTACTAACTACATATAGTCTACTAAATTATGATATCAGAAATTCATGCATTACATAGCACTGAGATATCAGATTATGGCGACTACTCAACAGCAGCAAAATTCTTGACAGGCATTTTGAAATATAGTTACAAAGTTTTGAATTTTATCAGTTTTTACTTGGTCTCTACAAAAAATTATCATACTTTGAAACAGAGAAACCAAAGTATAGATGTTCTAAAATACTAAAATCATTTTTTTAAATTTCTGTTTTTTCTTTAATAAATGAAAGTCATGAAGATGATGATAATATGCAAGAAATGATGAAAGCGTTTCTATGGAAATATTTGAGGCAATTACATGAATGAACATGCAACTTGCGAAGAAGTTCAGGAGTTAACTTGGCATAACTCTAAGAGCCATTTATTAGGTACTTTGCTTATATCATGTCTTAGTGACTTCACAAGCACACCCACACACACTGTACACATACCTCTTCTAATGCTTTATTATATTCTTGGCGACGTTCTTCGTTTAAACGACTACGCACTCTTTCGTAACTACCCCGTGGTATTGGTCTAGGTGATGGTGGGTCTCCTGCAATTAAGAATTTTCATATATATTTTTTTAGAAATCATATTTTTGTACCAACTTCTGCCATACTCTATAGCCTGGGCCAGTGTGCCCTCTAAACCAATGAGGGATTTTACGTCTTATTGCAGACCACCCTCACATGGTTGCTATGGATGCAATGGCTCATGCGGGATCTCATGAGATATGCCGGGAGACACAAAACAGCTTATTTGACACGCCACTGACGCACACAATTTCTAGTGAAACACCAAAATTTGGTGTTCCACTATCTCTCACAATGTAGTGACTCACAAGAAATGCCAGTTTTTATCATGTAGACCAACAACAACAAAATTTGGCTATCATTAGAGGGCACACTGGTCTGGGCCATTTTGACCCTTTCTGACGCGCTCACATGGTGACACACAAGTGTGCATGTTCTTTATATTTTGACATTTAAAGTAGTTCAAAAAGTCTGATGCAAGTCGTAGCAACCCGTAAGTAAGGTTATTTTATGTATAACAAACTTGCTGAACCTGGAGATATCAACTATTGTAACCAGGGAATCATATATTTAACTCCTCTAAAATGAACACTCTTGTGTAGTGATTACACAAATACACAATGAACCAAAATACTGATTTATTGAGAGTTGTGGACTGTCGGTAAATCTAACACTTTGGCATGTTCCCTAACTGGTTGCTATACATCAGTCAGTGATATCTCTTTCTTAACAGAGTACATGTACTCCTCACTAGACAATGTGTTACACTGACAATGACAGTAATGGTTTTGCGATAAACCCTACAATTACATTTAGTCCATATGATATATTATAACTGCTCTTTCATATACCTGAATAGTAGTAAATAGACAAACACTAGAACTTTCATATTTATAACTTAGTTATTTACTTAGATAATTATTAAATTTATTTCTTTGAAATACCAAATTAGAAATGTAAAATTTTCTAAACGGTTGAAATAAAGTTTTATCTTATCTTATCTATGTAGTCCATATAGACATTGGCTGGAGTTGTACACTTCTATTTGTATGCATGTACATGTACCTAACCTGTCTATGGATATTTTTCCAGATCTGACACTCACATTACTCTTCCCACACTTACCCTCTCTACAACTTAACAAGAGATAGTTGGGATTTGCCAGGCAACTGGCCAAGATTTGACACCTTTCTGCATGTACATGAGACTTGTCTACAAGTACACTATACCGGATTGGATTTGGCATTCACCTTCTTCACATGTATCTATTCAAATTTTGTAGAAAGCAAATGCCAAAGGACAGATACATGTACACTTCAGATGATTTGAATGATAAACTACATGATTTTACTGAGAGGTTTGATGTCCATATTTGGGGTAGGTGATCCATTAAAGTTGTGAGACATTTTTTTTAATAATACAATGCAGACCCAGTTTACCTTCTACATTCCCAGCATACTCAGGTTGATCACCTTCATCTACAAGGTGTGCAAGCATGCAGGGAAAACAATATAGTGAATGTTGAAAACAGCATAAATAATGGCTGTAAGCATGCACGGAAAATGATATAGTGAAAGTTGAAAACAGAACCAAACATTGCTGCAGGCATGCATGAAAAATGATGTCGTGAAAGTTGAAAATAGAACCAAACATTGATGCAGGCATGCATGAAAAATGATGTCGTGAAAGATGAAAATAGAACCAAACATTGATGTGCACGGCACACAATATAGTGAAAACTGGAAACAGAACCAATTGCTGCAGCTGCAAACATGCTGTTTCCAACAACATACAAATGAACATGAACTCACACAGCAAAGAAAATGAGGAAACAAAACCAACTGCAAAAGCAAGACATGCAAAGAATGTAAGAATATGGTCTCCCATATGGTATACGTGTACATTGTACATATTATAATGTATATCAACTTCTGGCAAGCGAGTCGGATTAGTGGAAATGAATGAAAGAAAAAGCAAAAGCGCACAAGCCAATCCCACATGCTACGTGTATATAAATTTATATTATGAATAAAACTATACATGTAAGAAAAAAGAACACCCACACACAATTATAACTGATGTAAATTCCATCATTCACCTACCTTTTCTAGAATATGTTGGTTCTTGAGAACGAGGGGGATAACCATTCTGTGCTCTGTTTGGCACCTGTAAAGTGTAATTGCCAAGAAAATTATTAACTTCATCAAGATATCTACAATTTGTACATTGCATAATGTATCTCATTGTTCTTGCAGTGAGAGGATTGACCTGAGGTAGAATTACATACAGTGCCTTTGTATTGCTGGGCGATGCCAGTGATCTATATCTGATGCATCTAACATTAGTTCCAGGGAGTGGGGTGGGTAGTTGTGCAAGGTTTGTAGGGAAATTGCATTTTTGTAGCATTTTTTATTGGTGAGGTGGGATTGTGCATCTGTTATGCTGGGTATTAGACAAACATTATAAACTTTGTGGTCACTTTTTTTATCTTTGTATACACTTTTTTTTTTCATTGGAAATTGTATGGGTAATGAGACATTTACAAAGGTACAACATCAACTTGATCAAGTCATTAAAAACATCACTGAAACTTCAAATCTAGTGAAATTCAAGTAAAACAAAGGCTTACCCTCTAAATGAGACTACTTTGTCCCATATCTTGCCCATTACTAATCTTCAAAGAGTTTCACTTACCCAAGAGTAGATACTAAGCTACAAATCATCAACATGCTCACAACAATGTTTATGTAAAAAGAATGCTGAGCTTAATGCAAACATGTATCATAAATGGATGACCAGCACCCACCTGGGGCTGGGTAGAGCCCTTAAAACTAAACATTAGACTTCTCCATAGAATATTTCACAAGCGGGCTTATTTAAGAAACTGGCCTTTTTTTCAGAGACTGAGAGAGGACAATGATGGTTGATAACACATAACCTTGCAAAAATGTACATTACTTTAGCCAATTTTTTATATAGGTATCAGAATTAAATACACAATTGAATCCAATACCCTGAAATCATGGAAGTTTTTAAATTATATTACATGTAGTTGCTATTTACCAAACATGACTTCCTGACAACAACCCACAACACAGCCCTTGATTGACCCCCATCCCTCTACCACTGTACCAGTACACTGACAAGAGGTACAGACAATAGTGACTGAGAGGTCAAAGGGTAAGTGCCCTGTATTCATTGATTCTAAATCCTTTAGTGTTCCGGTGAATAATTGACCCAGCCTCCATATGAGTCAGCTAATACCACCTTAGATTTACAACAATAGAAAGGTAAATCTTCTATTGTCCCGAAACAATACTTTAACACAATAGGTGCCCATGACTGTTCAGTTGTTTGCAAATCTACATGTACATGTATGTTGGTAAGGTGCCACAACATACATGTTTTGTTTGATGGGATATTATTCACTTAATTGGCTTTACTAATTGTACTTGGCATTGACCTTGAGACATAGGTGACTCAATTTACTAGCACTAGTAACACTGGCAGTTCAATCATTGACAGTCTCCACTTTTTAGAGGCTGTTTTATGGAATAAGTACATGAATTGACATGTGACGTATCTCTATATACAAAATGTACGTACTTGGTAGTCAGAGTGTACTGCCACAATATTCTCGAACTCCATTGATTGGTCAGTATATCAAACTACCACATTCTATTAAAATTTGGTGGTCTATGTGTAGTATGTGACATGTCCAACTAGTTTATGGACCTTGGACTACAGCTAACTTTGAGCTTTATCTGAGCTTGTGTGTGCACTGGACAGTGGATCCAGTATTGTACACGTAGGTATGGTAATCATAACCTTGCTTCAATTGCAGATTCATAACATCATCCTAAACCCACTCACATTGAAGATAGATAGATAGATTTATTTCAGCAAAGGGCCTCATTGAAGCCTCTTTACAACTGTGTTGAATAGATACCCCACAAGACACATAACTAAAACACCAGATTAGTCTCACGTAACATTTTTCATTTTGGTAGATTTTCCATGTCTACTAACATGAATCAGAGTCCCCTCAGTATCAAAGTGACACTCTAGTCTAAGGTCAATACACATAGTCAGATAACTAAGTTATCACCAACACATCCTCCATTAACCATGGGAAGGGTATAGAAAGGTATACACTTATGTGCTTTAAAAAAGGGTCACATCTTTGTGAAAACATCCCTAAACATGGCATGATGGGCCATCCTTTCACCTGAAAATTCAACAATCATGGGGTCAATAACATGGAAAATGTCTTCATTCTTTAGAAATACCTTTAGAAATACCTTCACAGTATCGGATCTGCAGAATAAAGGTAATTGACCAGATGATTGTGACTGAAATCCCTAACAATAGGTCTGGCTTTCGGATTATACATGTACATGACTAGATGACCATGTTTTGAACTTAGGCTGCATGCCCCTCATCTGAAAATTATCAAGGGAGTAATCACCCCCCCCCCCCCAGTGAAAATTACATTTTACCATAGCCTAAGTTGCATGTATAATAAACAACATGTTTGACAGTATGTCAGACTCACATATCATCATATGACTTTTCTACAATGATCCCAAGATTTCTTGAAAAATATGTGTTTTGTATATCAATACGTGGAATCAGTGTACAATTGTATTTTTCTCAGTTATTTGTAGATATGAATTACAAAGTACACAAATTGTTATCTGACCCTACTTGAACTACAAGAGATTATACAAAAGTTGATAACTGTACTAGGATTATTTCATATAAATGTCACTTGTCATAACTATTAAACCAAACATACATGTAGCAACTTTTGTAGTACAGAGAATTCCAAACATGTCAATTTATAAATATACACCATCCTAAATTTTGTTCGTTTTTATTAAAGTTTTAAAATGTTACTCATATTCCAATTTTGCATTACAACCCTGCACAATTGTATACTGTACAAACCACTAGCTTACACCAATGTTAGATTTACATCTGATAATTGTAATTCTATACCTGTTCAAGCATATAGGATTAAAGCATTCACATAGCAACCTCTATCCTACCAGGTAACCAGTTATACAGTTGGGTTTATTGGGGCACAACTGTGGTTCAAGCTTTGCTCAAAGACTTTAGCCATTCAGAAATACATGGAAGCAATGAGGCTCAAACCCAAGTGTATCAGTATCACTCTAACCATTTGACCACCATGACACCACTAGTCACCTCATAACTGTAAATATTTGTGTAGAACATATTGGAATTTCTATACCCTACATTTGTTGATCACTAATGATTAGTTCATACGATTTACATCTTATAACACTTCAATACTGATGATAATACAAAAGAAAGTGTTTGGTGTCTTTCCACACGGTTTCAGGATCCCAACAACAAAGACTTCAAGCTTCAATGTAGATCAGGTTCTCATCTTTACCACAAATATACATATATGTATGTGTATGTCTATACTGTACTGTGTACATGTAGGAGTTTACATTTTTCTTAGGGAGCACTGGTAATGAGTCTGTGGAATGTGGATATATGTACATTGGTTGCATTACCCTACATGTACATGTACCCATGTGAATAAAAACAGAAGTTTACATGCACCCACTACATGCTCGTATAGAGACTTCACTATCTGGCTTACAACTGTACATGTCTTCTGGTAAACGATATTGTCAGGCTAGATATACATGTACCTATAACTGCTGACATCAGGCCATGGACGAAAGGGAAAGTAAATAAATTAACTAGATCAATAACACTTGGCTCAGCATGTTGGAAGAGCAGAGACTTGTATTACACACCACGGTTTGATAAGAACAGTTTTATATTTTATGGACTATTTATGTGTACATGATCAGTGCCAGGGGAACTACTAAAGAGGCCATACACCTGTTTTTATCATATTATATCAAATGTTGGAATGTTATACAAATCTCTGTTCTGCCAACATGCTGTGTTATTAAGTTATCAGTTGTTTATTTTCCCTGTTTGTAACAGGTTCCGTTCGTCAACGATCTGATGTCTGCAGTCTGTATATTCCAAGTCTCAGTGCTGAGTGGAGGTGGGGGGGGGGGGGGATAGGGGGCAAAATAAGTCATGCATTCATTTACAATCTTTCACATCTGTATGGTACAATCAAGATAATTTATAACAGTACATGTATGTGTTATCAGACACAAGTGTAAATATTACTGGTAGTAATTAAAATGATAGATTATATGAAAAGGGCAAGTCTCTACTGTAGTGTACTGTACCACCAAATGTACAACAGGAATTCCTGCAGACCTACATGTACATACTGACCTCATCTAGCAATTCAATTTTGAAATGGAAATACTGATGTATGAAGTTTTATAAAGTGCTGTAATAATAATAAGTTCAAACAGATGTTTCCTGAAAACACTTTACCATAACTATGTTGCTGTGAAACAAAGGGCAACCCATCCTTATTACCAGAAAGAACACAATCTAGAGTCATTATATACTGCATATTAAAATCATTATTTTTCTTTCAACTTAATATACCAGCTTTACCATGCATGGTTATCTTACATTAGTATCATGCCAAAAAATTATCTTGGCAGTTATGTGTCATGAAGGTAAGCAAAGCCTCTAATCAAATATTTCGTCAGTAAAATGTACCTTCACTTCCAAACTTTATCAAGCCTATTTGGTGCGCCTCTGGCACAGTGGTAAATTTCTGCTCCTATGGACCACATAACATTTGATATTCCTGGCCCTCCTTTCTTTTACTATATTACATGTATATTGACCCACAAGAAACATTATTTTACTATATCTTCGTCATTTTACCCATGACAAACTCAAGAAAGGACACACTTCACCCAACCCAAAAATGATATGATTTACATAAATTTATATAATATACATGTAATACAAACACACTAATATTAACATTAATACCCCTGGTAATTTCTCCTTTACGCTAATCACACTAATACCAGCATCTGATACATGTACCATCCTCTGTTACATTAACTCTGCTGTAATTATAGACTCCTATGCATTCCCATCATAGAAATGGTTGCACAAAAATTAATTCTTGATGATATGTTGTCATGTAGAAGTAAAAACACTAATTGTGACCATAGACAGTGGAGGAGAAAGTCTTTGCTATTGTCTATTATTTGTGTATTGTTATTCAATTTAGTGAAAACATGTTAACTCTAGCATTGACACTTAATAGACAATAGTCTACTATCTGTGACTTGCCCAAGCTGTGAAAAATTCTGAAACACCAAACCTACATAATTTTATCTGCAATACGACTAGTAGTAGTACAATGTAATATTTGCATAGACATTGGAGAAAGATTTATCTTGACTCTAACATCTATGGTATTTGCTAAAGCATGCGGTACATCTTACAAGTACTTCCAATTCCATAGTACTAGTAATGGCAAAAAGGACTTCAAATAGTAAAAACCAAAAGATGAACACTAAAGTCACACAAAATGCATGCAAGATGCTGAGTATGGAGTTGTTTAAGAGCAGATTTCTGGAAATCACCCGGAAAACAACTTCCAACACTACAACATACATGTACATGTAGGTGTGTACCATACCTGTGGAGGCAATGCATCACGTCTGTCCAGCTGGTGTCTATCTCTCGCTAGTTTGGATTTCTGCTCAGCAATAAAATGTTCTATGTCTTCGGCTGTAGCCATGGTATTACTTTATATACTTTCATAGGAGACTACAAGCAGGGTATATGGATATTCAACTCTCTCCAAGTATGGCTATTGGATGAATTTATAAGTTTTTTTTTTTATAACTTTACAAGATTATGCGAAGTGGTTTGAGCGAGGTATTACACGTTATTTTGATGATCAGTGCGATTGGGTGATGATGAAGCGGTGCTTTTTAACTTTACTAAGCTTTCAGGAAGAAACAAATTAGTAATAAACGAATCGGTTGCTGGTAACATTTATGTGCGTTACAAAATTCTGCCTAAAACTTGAAATTTCACGTGCACACATGACGGTCGAAGTCACCACAACACGTCTGGACGTGTACGGTGGTTGAACAATATTTGGATCGATACCCTTTCGAATAACGATTTTAAAAAGTGTTTAAATTGTGGTTAATTTCAAACTTTCACAAATCCAAATTTACCGAAAGACCCTGAATTGTAGGGTCGCTTTACGTCTTCACAGCTTTCTCTTGATTGTAGTTTGACACAGGAGAACAGTGACGGTGACACTTGACCCTAAATGGCAACTCAAGGTAGCAACATGTACACAAATCCGTTCTCACAGTTTTCTTCACAAACTCCGATTAAAACTGCACAGAAATTTGATACACAGTACTCGAAAGTATCTACATTCTTTCTGTATCCATAATCCGATGGAACTCTTTTGACTGGTCCACTTCTTGTGGAAAATATTCACTACGAGCGGATATTGTTATGAGCTAACAAAAATGTCGGCAAAACAGATGCACTATGGGTAATATTTGGGACAGTCTCGCGAGCTTTCACGGATTTCATGTTTCGCGTGAGTTCACACACGTACGAATCCGCGCCGACCACAACTGCATATCAAATCACTGAGCTCGCTGCAAAAATTCCGATTTTTTTGTGTGTCTGGGTGTTTCGTCCAATAAAAACGTATGGATACGAGTACATGCCTAATCCTGGAGTCATAATTTACGGCGGGGGGGGGGGGGGGCATGAGAAAAAAATAAGGGTTCAAAGGGTAGGGGGATGGAAATTCTGATGGTCTGAAAGGGGGGGGGATATATGGCTCATGATTTGAACCAAAATTAAAGCTGCATTTGTGTAGCTGCAATAGAATAGTGTAGAACGTTGGAATAAAACACGTAAAATCATAGACCCTACACGAATCGTAATTGTATGGTCAGCGCAATGCGTAATCAACTGTTTATTTTGCGTAAAAAAGCACAACTTTTTCTTGGACTTAAAAGAGCAATACGTAAAACTGTACCGTAATTGTACGACTTTTGAAGAATTCAACTTGATAGTAAGTCAAGGTCCTATTTCGCTGGAAAATGGTTCTGTAGGCTTTTTTGGATAAAAGCCGGAAGATTTTCTAGGATAAGTTGATGGTGCCGAATCCAAACAAACATGCCTTCCATTCAAGTGAAATTTTGTAATTTTACCAGTCAAACGAATAAATTTGCATAAAATTGACAAAATCTAGACAAAAAAAGAACATCTTTGAGTAAAAACATTTTCGCAATGCCCTTTTCTTTTGATTAGGCCTAATAATAAAATTATGTGGTTCCGATTTCGCTCAGTTTTAGAATAGGTGGGGTAGATAGATTTTTTATCTTATTTTTTTTCTGTGTCTAGTTCATGATCAGGTATGTGTTTTCCAAATGGTCTCTTTATTATTTTGGCCTAAATACAGTTCAAAATGAAGAGACAATCACGAATTAAAGAGGCAGACACATTGAAACAATAGAACAATGAGTTACTAATAATTCCTGACACTGTTCAGTAAACTATTAATTATTGGTGGGGTTTTTACCATCTTTAACGGCTATATTATTGGTTGTGTGATCGAAAAAGAAATAATACTAGTTCAGCTTAAAAACCCCCCGATTTTTGCAGTTTATTCCTGAACATTGAATCACAAATTGCCAACGACTCTTTACTAAGTGAAAATATCCTCATTTCTGACATCAGATACAGCGTCTGGTCTGTTGTCCTCCTTACATATTAAAATTAAAAACGAAGGGAATTACAACTATACTCTTGATGTTGGTGGCGCTGTATTAGTCACTGTATATAACATCAACGAACAACATTGGTTGTGAATTGAACATTATTTCACCAGAAAGCGCAAAGAGATACATGATACAATCGGTGAAAGTAACAGAGACAGCCAAAAATTACTTTGAAGGCACGTCTTTTAGATTGAGAACTGTTAAATTATTCAAAAAAAAAAGAGTTGCCTTCCAGCTTTTTACAAAAACTGCTGCCTACATCATGTACATGGCCCTGACTACACTATCAGTAGTTTAGCTTGTGTATAAATAGATCAACAATAACCTCCTGCAATAGAGGAAACTTTGATAGATGAACACCCTGAAAAAAATCTTAAAAGCTTATACAATTATTTGGTTACTATTGCACAGAAGTCTACAGATCATATAGAACAAACAAAGGATACATGGCCGCTGTATTCAGCTTTCCCATGGTCCGCACGAGACCGTTTCAAATCAGCTGTCTTTCTTGGTCAAAAGATAATGCACCACGTGACCTGCAAGAGGTGCACATCAAGTGACATTATTCTTACAAATTTTTACATCATAACACATCTATACTTTGGCTTAGTAGATTGAGATCAATAGTTCAATGTAGGATATAAAAAAACGTGAAATCTTTTAATGGGGTGGGGAGAGGGGGAGAGATAAACCACTTTAGTTCTCATCCAACAAAAAATGGTTTATTTTAATTGAAGCTGTTTTGTGTGCCGTAATACAAATATGTCTAGAAAAAATGTAGTCCGCCAAAACTAGAAACGGAAGTATTTTCGCGATAGTCATTCTCGCAAGCTAGAGTACGTATTACTGCTGAAGCAACGAAGTCTTGGACAGTGCCGTAAAAGAGGCTGTGGTTTTAACGACGATGGCTATAGTAAGCTTTCATGCATGACACTGTGAAAATAGCAGTTTCATTTTTTTCACATACTATCTACTGGTTTTTTATTCTTAATAAGTTACATACTACAACATATTGATTTGAAATTGAATGTGCTGTCTTAAACAATTATCAATATTGGCCAATTAATTTAGAAGGGGATGGCGGGCGGTCTGCTGTCTAACTAAAAGAATTATATTTTATATATTCTACTTTGAATTATGATCTCGCTCCTTAGTCTTCTATATTGACACATTTAATTGGGTCATTTGCATACATACGATATTTGCATATTTTACCAAGATTCCTTACCATTCTGTCTGAACTGAACGAGATATCTAAAGACTTTGAAAACAAGAAACGTTGCAAGCGTTATCTATATACCTCTAAGCACATTTTGTGAGGCATCTTATTTCACTTTCTGCTTTGCAATAACTAAGCCTAAAGATGTGCTTGAGTGAGCTTAAAGACGCATCTGACAAGCAAATTGAGCAACAAAGTATGCAATTAATGCTTCTTTTAGCTCACAAACGGTAAGATTAGTATCTTAACAAGATTACGTATTCCCGAGGTCTGCTTTGTGAGAATCACAGAGAGAAATTAGCGTCTCCAGGGACACGTAATTAAAAGTTATACCGTTGAAATTATATACGGTGAATTCGAAAGTTGAAGAATCTGCTCTGTATCTATATGCGGTATGCATCTTCCATGAATTAGTCATCATTGATTCAGATGCAGAACTCCGTCATTAGAGGTAGTTCCTCTGTCTTCTCCTTGTTCCCTGTGGAGATGAATGTTAATATGTAGACCGTCTTAGGGCATTGGTGTACGTTGCTCCATATTAGACACAAGTATTTAAGTTCATAGTCATCGTAATACACAAATTAACTTGTTTTGCGTCAAGTGAATTGTGGATATCATGACTCGGTCAAACGTTGTCTTTTACAATACATACTCTACAATCAACTAATTGTATAGTAGAATTTGATTCCACTCATAGTGTAATTCCTGTTAATAGATATACGTGATATGCAATGGATTATGTTGTAACTAAACATGCAAACTAGTACTGTCATTGCTTGTATTACTCAAAACTTATCAATCAATCAATCAATCAATCAATCAATCAATCAATCAATCAATCAATCAATCAATCAATCAATCAATCAATCAATCAATCAATCTATAAATCAATCAATCAATCAATCAATCAATCAATCAATCAATCAATCAATCGATCAATCAATCAATCAACCAATCAATCAATTAATCAATCAATGTAACTAATTAAAGAACTAACTAATTTAACTCACTCACTCACTCACTCACTCACTCACTCACTCACTCACTCACTCACTTCCTACCTCCCCCTCACACTGACTGACTGACTGACTGACTGACTGACTGACTGACTTCCTACCTCACCCTCACCCTCACACTCACTCACTCACTCACTCACTCACTCACTCACTCACTCACTCACTCACTCACTCACTTACTCACTCACTCACTTACTGCCTGCCTGCCTGTATGACTGCCTGCCTGTATGACTGACTGACTGACTGACTGACTGACTGACTGACTGACTGGCTGGCTGACTGGCTGACTGGCTGACTGACTGACTGACTCACTCACCTACTCACATGTTCTCACTCTGAATGACTCCCTTTCACCCTTTGCCCTATCTATACAATTATTCATTCACCTAGTACTCTCAGGAGTACAGCATATATTTATATATATCAATGGTGAGTATATTTACAAAGGAGCAGCATATTCAACGTATATGAAAGGTCTTCAAACCAGTCTGATAAAGTATGAAAAGCCTACAGTGGTCGGCAGATTTCAACCTAAGACTCTTCCAAGTAAACAGAATAAAGAAACGTCCAAAGTAGGATTTACTAGTAATACACAGGTGCAGACAATCATTTTCACATTTCAATTCCATGTAATCAGACAAACGTATTTATACACTGCGTAACCAAATCCCTATCTTG
Organism: Glandiceps talaboti; assembly: GCF_964340395.1. Classification (NCBI taxonomy): domain Eukaryota; kingdom Metazoa; phylum Hemichordata; class Enteropneusta; family Spengelidae; genus Glandiceps; species Glandiceps talaboti. Next base: position 8,688,289 of record NC_135562.1, read on the forward strand.
GCTTGTACATACACACGGCTTTAAAGGGCTAGTTTGAACAACAAGGTATTGACGTATCTGTATCTGGATGTTTATAAAAACATACCACGGTATATTGGAATCTGTTGAGACTGAATTAATACACACATTCGTGTAAACTACTTTAGTTTCAATCCCAGGGACGTCTGTAAGATTAGTTAGTGTTTTCGTCACGAGGCCGAAGACAATTATACGTCTACAACGTTAACCTGGGTGAATGATCGACCACAAGCCACAGGTCAAAAGCTATTTGCAATTTCTACAAACATTAGATCATCTATCACAAATGTCACGATGGAGACATCTTGAACACGAGCAGACATATCTTTAGGACTTTGGACTGTTGACGTCATATACAGTCATGTCGGCGGCGGCGACACTCCACCACCACGAACAGAGCATTTCTTTGAGGGAACATGACAATTGTATAGAGAAGCTGGGAAAGGGTTTGTTACCAGGAATCCAATAAACAGAAGATAGAGAGGAGAAAAAAGGAGAGGCAGAGAAACATGATTATTTTTTTGTTTACTTTTTTTTCAATCGATCGACCGATCGACCCATAGTTGTAATGAGAAACACAAAAAAATAGGGTCATGGTAAACATATGTAACATATATATACGAGAAATAAAGATGCAAAGTGAATACATGTATTTCTTAGTGTTTCTATGGTGATGATATAGGACTTGTTCCTCTCACAGGCGTTCAATTGGGTTATCTTCCGACTTCAACGTATAGCTGGACTGATTTCCATTTTCACGTCTGATCATTGTAATTAATTGTTCTTTAAAATATTGTGAAAGCGTGTTATATCATGCACATCGAACGCATGTCTACCAACGTATTGAATACCGGCAGACTAGCAGCCTGGCACACTAGATGTGTCCTAATACACATTATCTCAGACCACTATGATATTGAGAGTATATTGAGTATTGGGGTATACTACAATGGGTTTGTTGAGTTAGCAACAGAGAACAAGTCCTGCATGGAAATCTCAAAGCTAAGCTCTAACTTTCAGCCCAGACGATATCTTTCTGAAGACATATTTGAGACTTGTACCATAATCTGTTTTGACTCATACATGAAGTTAGAGTCTTGGGGTTTATACTTGGTTCCAATGAAAACGAGATTTTGAATGATTGAATCAGACATTATAATAATACTATTACAATTCAGACAAACTCAGACATCTAACAGGATTTTGTTTGGCACAAATATTTGAGCTAACCTCATAAACTACGCCTGACTATGCTTGCAAATGTATGAGAGTATTCTAACAAACAAACAAACAAACAAACAAACAAACAAACAAACCCACATTCCTAGATCTGTGTTGCAGTCTCTAGAAAATAAATACATTTTTTCTGCTTTTTTTCTTGGTAATGTATTCACTTTCTTTCTTTTGACTTACAATAAAAACAATTTAAATAAAATAAAATAAAATTGAAATAAAATATTTGTTACGAAGTTGTAAAAATATAATAAAATAAAAGATTGAAATGACTCAAGGGATGACCCCTTATATATATTTTTATCCAAGTCTTGTTCTTAATCACGTGATCATAATATATGTTTACTTTGATACAAATTGAAAAGTATTCTTGGCATCATGATATATAAACATTATGTATTACCTTGGGATCAAAGGGATTTTGCGATCGCTCTATAGATAGTCACTATTGATTCCATGACGCCGTTAAGATGATCTTTCATCTTTTTTCATCACGGTATTATGGAACGAGACCGCAAAACATGTCGTGAGTTGGATGTGATCACCACTAAACTTGGTGTGATGGGATACAACTGCTGTTGTAATTAATACTGTAAATTATCTCTTTGCACTGTGTATGCTGTTGGTCAGATCAATCTCAGACCAGTTTGGTGGTCTGATCGAGGACAAATATACACGTAGATGACTTCACGTAATAATTGAGTACTAGTAGCGAACGTAGCCATCAGTCGTATGTACCACTGTTGATCTACATAGTCAGATGAAAACTTACTCAATGTGAGCATCTTCAATACTGAGCATTCATCACTATCTTGAGCAAATTTGTGTTAGCTCATTAATAGCTTTCTTGACAAAGCTAAACGCCATAGCTTAGCATAACTGAACTATTAAATATTCCGTTATCTCAGTGCTGTAGGCATGGTGAACTGCTTGTGTGTGTGTGTGTGTGTGTGTGTGTGTGTGTGTGTGTGTGTGTGTGTGTGTATGTATGTATGTATGTATGTATGTATGTATGTATGTATGTATGTATGTGTGTATGTGTGTATGTATATGTGTATGTGTGTATGTATATGTATGTGTGTGTATGTATGTGTGTATGTATGTATGTATGTATGTATGTATGTATGTATGTATGTATGTGAGTGTGCATGACTTTTTAATAAAATATAAAGATCCACCCTCACTCTGACGTGATATCAAATTTATTTTTATTTTTTATTAATATGTCAATAGTACTGTTGATTTTGTTATTTTATGTCTAGTGAAGGGGGAGAGACCTAGTAGTAGTACACGTCTCCTGTAATCAGAAAGGGAAATGAGCTTAATCCAATAAAGTCATCATGTATAAAGAGAAGTGACTGAACACCAGCTTGTGAAAGCTAAAAATATCCGTCCATTTATAGTTAAAACGAAATCACAGCTTTAGGTTTTCGAAGTTCGTGAACATGTATGTAATGTTATTGTTATAGCGCCCCCATGGGACCATGACCTTTGTAAGACATCGCGTGAATTCTACACCCTGTGTGTAATGCAAGTTGACAAGGCATAGACTTGTAAATGAAACTTAGGACCCTTCTTGTTTGGTACATAATACGTCTTATTTATCACTAATATATGGAAATACTTACTAAACGCCCTCTATGCAATGCTTGTATAATCACAGTATGAAACCAATTACATTCAATATTAAATTATTCACCAGCTTTGTGCCTATTATGTTACACAGTTCATCAATTTGAATTCTGGAAAAGGAACGAGTGAAAGACAAGTTACGAATTGTCAATTGACAGCAGATGCATTTTGGAGTAGTCGACTTTGATTGGGAGTAAAGTTCTTGTGTAAACTTTGTTTCGAACCTCGGTAACAAAGGGTACAATCTTGTGAAACAGGCACACTTTCCCAAACAGTATATTTTGGTGGAGAACTCCACTCGAGGAACGCAGGTAGATTTTACTTACTCATACTGTCCTTTACAAAATCACTGGTATAGTTACAATAGCCCACAACGTTCCAAACTAAACCATGACACATATCAAATAAACAAACCTAAATTCAGCTATTTTCAAGTTACGTTCTTTATATTTCTTCTCTGTGTCTGTGAATTCTGTTCTAGTATCTCGGAAGAATTCCCATCGAGATATACACATAAACTAGAGTGATTACCGAAGACATGTTTTGACCTAAAATATATACGCAATGTGGGTGCCAATTAAACGGAGAAGAAATCTTCACGGGGCGCAGTTTTGTCCACATCTTAAAAGTACACAACCGATTGCACCACGTGTTTCTCGTTGTCAATGAATATAAATATCACGGTCTCGCCGCGTGTTGTTCGGTGTCATTTGAATTTATGGGGAAAAAAATGCAATTTTACGTTTTTATACGTTCTGCTATATACAATATTCACAGTCCTAAGGGCTACATCATTTTGATCTCTTGAGCACATTTAGCATGTCTGCACCTACTTTTATAAAATCAAATGAAAGTACAGACGTTTTCCAACCCCACGATCATGTTAATGTCTGCACTGTAAATTTTCCACCTAACTAGGCAATCACTCGTTTTGTTACCTTGTGGACTTTCACTCATACATTCTAAATTAAAGCACTGACTGTATATGAATAGGTCATATTTTCACATGGCTGCGACGAATTCTTCACATCGAGACAAATAAAAAAATTGACATTTTGAACAAATATTTTTAAATGTAGCACAATATTTCATTTCATTAGACGGATAATAGAGTGGGTGTCTAGACTCTAGGATGATCATTATCAGGAAACACTTACTCGATATAAGTGGACTGACCTCTGAATGAAATTGCCTGTAAAATGTGAGGGTACGTAGAATTCTGCAAAGCAGCTAAATCGAAGCTTGAAACTTTATCTTCATTGTATGTATGTATGTATGTATGTATGCATGCATGCATGCATGCATGCATGCATGTATGTCTGTCTGTCTGTCTGTCTGTCTGTCTGTCTGTCTGTCTGTCTGTCTGTCTGTCTGTCTGTCTGTCTGTCTGTCTGTCTGTCTGTCTGTATGTATGTATGTATGTATGTATGTATGTATGTATGTATATGTGGGTGGGTGGGTGTGTGTGTGTGCGTGCGTGCGTGCGTGCGTGTGTATGTATGTATGTGTGTATGTATGTATGTATGTATGTATGTATGTATGTATGTATGTATGTATGCGTATGTATGTATGTATGTATGTATGTATGTATGTATGTATGTATGCGTATGTATGTATGTATGTATGTATGTATGTATGTATGTATGTATGTATGTATGTATGTATGTATGTATGTATATGTGGGTGGGTGTGTGTGTGTGCGTGCGTGCGTGCGTGCGTGTGTATGTATGTATGTGTGTGTGTGTATGTATGTATGTATGTATGTATGTATGTATGTATGTATGTATGTATGTATGTATGTATGCGTATGTATGTATGTATGTATGTATGTATGTATGTATGTATGTATGTATGTATGTATGTATGTATGTATGTATGTATGTATGCGTATGTATGTATGTATGAGACCCAATGACCCAATCTTTTCTATGTGTGTGGAAGCTGGTTTACTTCTGGTAACCATAACACTGAAGATCAAACACTCAGAGGTCATTACATTATATCTAACAATATACACTGACATTGTTAATGCTGTCATGTCTTCCCTCATGTATAGTTTACACTGTGTTGATGGAGAGTTTACGTTATTGGCATTGATGTTAAACATATGTAGTGAACCGTCTTGTACAAAAAGACCATAACATATACGGTCATACAGCTAAAACGATGATGGTTTGTTGTTTCACTTCTCATGTAACATGACATTTTGTACACACACTCGGAAAACTTCTAATGTAAAACAAACAATTACATACATGTAGGTGCCGTGCACAGTGGGGATGTAGAAGTAGTCAAGTTGGTATTTTCAGAATATAAACAATTAAAGGCATCAAGTCAATGTGTGATGTTTTCATTTGACGCCTGTTTTTACTGCACTGTAAAAGAATAGCAATGCTTCTCACTGTTCAGTGTGACTGGGCAAAGGATCCTGCTGTGTTTGTTGGGTCTGTGTTATTGTTAGTTTAGAGTTGAAATATGTCTAGCTCTTTGTCAAAAACGTACTGTCCCATGGGTGAAACACCAAGCCTACATCATTTTAGCTGTAACAATAGTGAAATGTTTACTGTACACCAACACTTAAAACGATATCCTATATCATTTCTATTCAACGTCTTTCATTCATAACATAATTGGTGTGATAACCGAATACTTCTGCCATTGATGATGTAGTGAACTGGCTGGTACACGTAGTAGCAAGTTTATTCGTATCTTCATCTATGTTACTTTACTGTTGTAAATTCTGATTAGGCCATATAAAAAAAATAATGTTTCCGATTACCCGCCCGACCCCAGATTAAGCCGCCGACCCTGAACATTTTTTACATGCAAAAAGGTAAAATTATGACAATTTACTTCTATTTTCCTGTATATTTTTTTCCAAAGTATCTTCGTTATTTAAAAAATCACATTCTAGAGAGAACCGATGTCTTTTTTAGCCTATAACAGCACAGTCTGCATATAATTGTGCTTGTCTACTTCTTAATCATATAATTGTTTACATTTTCTGCTTTTAAACCTCACCAACTGTTACCGAAGCATTGTGACCAACGAGTATCTTGTCTTCGGGTCGAAGTTATTAAAAACAAATTAAAATGTGAAATATAATAAAATCTCGATCTACTTACACCTACCCTATTTTCTGAAGTCGTGTTATATGAAACAAATATTTTTTTTTTAATTTTGCCTTATTCATTACAACCGTTACATACGGTTAACCATGACAACGTTTAAAATAAATGCTCATTACAGACCTGGTAAAAGTGAGGAGAGTAAGGGGTGATTTTATCAAAACCTTCACACTCTAGTAACTATATAAACATAATTATGATATTATAAGGAATTCCAGGCGTAATCGAGTGTGAAATTGACATACAGTTTCATTGCTATAATGACGTCATGGGCAGAGGTCAAGCCTCGTCAGACATGGATGTCTCAGCTAAGTCATACCACGTACAAACTGAAACATGTGCGGACGGACAACCTGGAACTGATGACTTGAAGCAGACCTAACGTTATTTTGTCGGAGAAAAACAGAAAGATAGCCAAAAGCAGAGAAATGTGAATGACGATCCGACAGTAAGAAATAGACACAATGGAACAAACACAAATTATGTACATGCACCCACTTTTTAGTACAAATTCTGTAATTATTTTGACTACTGGATAACATTCAGCCATTAATTGTTCTTAGTTTTAGATAACCGTTTTATAATTTCGCACTTTCTTTACATTAATAACAACGAAAGTGAAGCTAAGTTAAAATACAACTTTAGGCTACAATTTCAACAACAATTTATTTGCAATATTAACGGTTTTTTTACTCTCAATTCTTTAATGTTGTTTATACAGGCCTTCTATGTAGAAAAGTACAAAATCTCTAGGTATCTCAAAAGTAGGTACACTTTTGTCCTAGCAGATAAACCAGGATTTATCAATTGAAAGCATCGCAACCATAATAGTATTATGTACACAGCTGCCAACCAAATTCAAAATCGGAATGATTGGAAATAATGAGTTGTATGGGAAGATGTGTGATGCATCTTGGAAATGGCAACAGGGCTATTGTCAACGTGTGTAATGTTGCAACACTTGATTTGATTTAGATAGTTCCACAATTTCTTTACGAGCTATCACTCCTCGGGTAGGGATATCGACTTCACATCTAAAGTGTTTCAATCTAATCATAATAATTAATATCACTACTAAAGCTGCCACATTAAAAAATACGGTACATGCATGGGCAATCTTCTGAAACAAGCCTAGCTGATCGCTGAAATATTACCTCGATGGATAATGTCCTTCTACTTTCCCATCAGTGGAAGAGGCGTTTCCATCCTCGATCCCTAGAGCGAACTGCTATCCTTAACGAGACTCAGGGAAATGATAGTCCCAATCCTGGACTATGTCTGTAGTGTCCTGTTTTGAGTGACTTCGTATCTTACTTAATTGAAAACAGAGCATATCTATTCTTTCACTATCTGACATAGCCAATGTGTAAAGTTTAATTACTTGGAAAGTCGCACCACGCTTTTCCCCGCCAAACGCCGTTGTTTTTGCGTTGTCATGTAAATGTTTGGCAAAACCTCTTGACTGTATATGTTGAAATCAGAGATAAGAACTTTATATCCATTAAACGGTAATATCAAGTCATACGTTCTAGCTGGTTATATTTACTGTAGTTTGTCTCACTTTTTCAAAAAAAATCAAAATGGCGTCATCATAGTTTGTTTTTCAAACAGATTTAACAAATGTTGCGCAACTAGTTTCAGCATTCAACGGTTATTTAGTGACACCACTTCAATGATAATGATTTGGTTGTTGTTTTTACCTCACTTTAACATCGAGTTATGGTTTGCCTATGTTGATAAAACATCCGAGTCTTTCAAATTCAGTGTCGCGAGATGAGTAATAATGAAGGATAGAAAATGATTATGAAACAGGAGTCCCACTCGAAATAGTCACTTTAAAATGACACATTAAAATGTCGCGTGTTTTGTCACACTTATTGTATAGTTTGGTTATTTTTTTATGTTAAAAATCATGCCACAAGGTATCGAAATCGAATTATCAGGTTAAGTGTTACTATCGATACAAATATTGATCTTTGTTCATGTTTACGAGATTTTGCATCGACTCCATAGGGAGGTATTCTCTAGCTAGATTAACGTTGTCTGGTTTACTTTTAGCTGACGACAATTAGGCGCACGACACAGTACAAACCACTACGATCCGAACGAGTTCTCACCATGTACACTGACCATCAAGCTGTGTTTGTTTCGGTCGGTAATAATGTGACCTTTAACTTAAGCTGCAGGTCACACTTGAAGTAAGATCATGGTTCCATTCAACCGGTGTGAACTTAAGAAGACACGCGATAACACCGAGCGTCTCAGAAATTTACGACGTGTCCCTTCTGACGACGATACTTAAGTGCTAACAGCGTGACATTTCCCGGGTTACATCAAATCCACTTCGTCTTAATTACTTGATGTGTAAATTCTCCATTTTATCACCTCAAAGGCACTTGGAAAAATGTCCTTTGTAGTTAAACTCAAAACATGCGAGTGTTTCGAAGCAACGCTTTTAAATTTCTCTCATCGCCTAGACTCATTTGCCTAATTGGTGACCTAAGGTTTCCTACCCTTTGGGACAAGGTCTTTCGATAAACGGTATACGTCCCCCAAGTACCAAGACATAACACTAATAATTAGTCACAGGGGGATGTGGGATATGAGATACGCTATTTAAATTGTAACCCGAGCTTCATCTTTTGCGAGCTTCTCTCCTCAATTTTCTAGTTATTAACGAGTTCCTGGTGATTTCCTTCCAGGCATCTGGCCCTGTGTACAGTAGACAGAGATCTCTTGGCATGATACCACCATGCTGAACATGTTACCCGATTACGCTTAAATGTTAACTTTGTTATGTCAAGGTTATCTCCTTCTGTATAAGGCGACTCGACGCATTTAGAGAGAAACATTGAATTTTAACTTGTAGTACGTCTAGACGATGCACAACTCGGCGATACGAATGGTAAATTCAGGTACTCAAACAACCATGATTTACGTTGCATAATAAAAAGGAAACCTAAGTTATCATCATCATCATCATCATCATCATCATCATCATCATCATCATCATCTTCACCACCACCACCACCATCACCATCATCATCATCATCATCATCATCATCATCATCATCATCATCATCATCATCTTTTCAAATGGAACATTTATTCGCATTTGGCCTATATACAATGAAGTACTAATCTATGTACAGACAAGGAGATGTAGCAGAATACGAATGAGTTGTCTAAGTAAAAGTAAATGTTATAAAATTAAATGAAGTGAACTTAACAACTGTGATATATATTTCAGTGTGTACATTCTGAACATCTGTGTTCGCGATTTAAACATGTTACAAAGAATCAGAAGTATGGATAAAAAAAGTGATTTGAAAAGCGAAGTGATCATCATCACCTGTTTTAAACGAATCGACGGTTCAACAAAACACAATACGACAACAAGCAATTATTATACGTAAAAAGCATATTTACCCATGTATTATTTATTAAACGATCGGTTTGTGATGTCTACACGACATGAAATGTTTGTATATCCACGTGATTATATCAAAATGTCTGATTTCAGCCTGTAGGGAGTAAGATCGGATGTTGTACTAATCACGTGATTAATGTAATGAAAAACTACTGGCTAAGTATTACTTGGGACGTAGACACGCTCTCTACGGTCTTTGTACTAGCTCAGTCATTCAGCTGATAATGTTTCCACATAGCTGAGAGAGTTCCGGAGAACAAGAACAGGGAGTCAATCGTAAATACAGGACGGGGAAGAAATCTACCGAAGCCTTTGTAATTGCTTTAGGGGTTGGAACTGTTACACTGCTTCCAAAAGTAGACATAGCAGGTAAGATATTGAATCTAGTAATGATGATTTTTCAGTACCTCACTAATTTATTTGATATATTCTCGAATATAGTGAGTTAAAACTAGTCTCGATTAGAGATCTTTACATTGGCAAACATCAATCAATCAATCAATCAATCAATCAATCCAATCAATCAATCAATCAATCAATCAATCAATCAATCAATCAATCAATCAATCAATCAATGAATCAATCAATCAATCAATCAATCAATCAATCAATCAATCAATCAATCAATCGCTGGAGCACTCTGATTAACATAGTACAAAGGGAGTAGAGAAATATACACAAAAATCAGACATTATGATCAAACGTCACAAAAATGTTAGCCAAACAAAGAACTCTACTTAAAGCTGGAAAATGAAAAAGCGCTAGCTGAACTAGAACAAGAAACTCGGGACAAGCGCATCAATCTGGGGCTAGCTTATATAGGCTCAATTCCAGTAGCACATATACAGTGATTGGCACGCTCCTTACACCATGACATGGTAGAATTGCACGGGTAGATTGACATATATATGTATAAGATTTATGAATGTCAGACATGAATTTGTAATGTAATAAAAATTGAAACTTTGGATTGGATTGAATTATGATCATTTGTTATCTGGAAATGTATTGTGTTGCTCTCAGTGCTCCCAAGTCGCTGATTAAAAGAACGAGGCGACGGTGTATTTCATGTTGTTAGTAATTACTAGTAGTTATAGAGGCAGTGAAATAATTAATGAGTTTTTACGACATTCATAGAACACCAGACGCCACCATAAAATATGTAGTATTATTTGTACATAATCTATTTATATGTAAATTAAATATATGTGGTCCACACTAAAGATAAACAATTCATGAATATTGTAAACTCAGGAAATGTGGTTACCATGATCCACACTTCACCCCCCCCCCACACCCGCATTGTCCCATAAACTGCAACGATTCACAAAGAGGCCCCTCCTCTGCAATTTTTGGTGATTACCTTTGAAATAATCTTATATCGTTCAAACTACAAACAATTATATGAAGTCATCTTTAGCAGCTGGTGGGGCCCGAGCGAGGTATTTAGATATGATTTAAGCATGGTATCCTATTGTTGCTAGCTAGGCACCAACAAATTCAAAAGAGTTTACATTTTGAGTTACAAACCTCCCCGTGCATACTCGAATTCCTCTACAATGCTGATTTGCGCCTGAATAAGTTTTTCTGGTGTATAATGTATTTGTATTGTGTGCATTGTATTTACAACCCACTTCATGTTAGTGTTCACTGACTCTATTTGATACAACCAGGCAGAAACTATACAAAAGTGCACATTGTACACTTTCAAAAGAGCAAGTTTGTAACTTCTTGCTACATTTTGTATATGTACTGCAACTAGATATGCAGACAAGCGGACGCCAATGTTTTGATGTCTGCAATTTGATGGCTGTATGTCGGCATATTAGTACATTTCATTTTATTTTAAGCAAAATATCACAAAAACTGTATTCATTCAATCTTGCTATCTTCAAATTTAGCATGTGAAGTTTCTTGTTGGTAGTATCAAACAGACAAAATGTACATTAATATGAACCAGGCCGTAGCATAAATGGGGCCTCAATAACAAACTGTGCTACTTCAAGTTAATACTGGTTCTCATCCGTCTGCACGTTATACTACATAATGTATGAAAGATGAAATACGTGTTACTCAAGTCTTTGCGAAGATGTCTTGTGGTTCTTGTTAAAAAATTGTAGCTTGATGCGTGATTGGCGGGCTAGGGTTGACTGCAGTGACGCAATTACCTTAATTGAAAATTAAGATCAATAGACAGGGTATATTCTGGTCAATTAACTTCCCAAACACTCAAAAGCAACGTGATTATTCTTTTTGGGAATTCTATACCCGTCACTTCGTGTAGATATGGGGTCTTGACAAAATAAAAAAAAATGTAGAAGAAAAATTAAATTTAGAAACATTCCATCAGATTCGCTGATTAGATCCGTCGACAAAATTATATTTCGTCCAGTTACAAGCGTTTCATTCTCCCGGTCTGTCATTAATATCTCAAATTTCAATCCGATCGGGAAATCATACTTTCCTTCTGTTGAAGATTACTTAAGTACGTCAAACGCTTATCTCTTTACGGTACGTTAACATTTTCATTTTTAATCGAAATGTTGTAATGCTTTAATGTCTCCAAGGCTATGTTGTAATTACCCCGGTTTGACGCCTTAGATGAAATTGTATTAACTGAAATGCATGCAACTACAACGCCACGACTCAAGATATCTTTCAGAGACGATTATCATTGTATGTGCAAAATTTAATACGTGTCTCATGTTTTAAGCACATTTAAAGAAAGACTTTGAAACATGCTATAGTAACTAATGTAATAGCCAGTTTATAATATTCGTCGTCGTCGTCGTCGTCGTCGTCGTGTGTCATCATCATCATCATCACCACCTCCGATCGCGACCATCATCACACAGCAGAAGCAGCAGCATCACCCCCACCATCATTATCATCAGCACCAGCTTTCACCACCACCATCACCATCGACACCACCACCATCTTCACCACCATCACCACCAGTACCAGCACCAGCACCACAACCACCAGTAACAACGGCAACGACAATAATAATAATAGTAATAATAGTAACAGAGCAGAAACAACAACAACAACAACAACAACAACGACAACGACAACAACAACAACAACGACGACGACGACGACGACGACATAACATAATGTAAAACATACTGAAATGCAGAGTGAGCAAAGACGAAACCGTATATAACTAATAACTTCCCATAAAGGAGCATCAAATAGCATCCAAGATACACACGTCTACCACCTCATGTAGTTGCTTGACAATGCGTCCTTATTCTGCATGAGCACTGCCTATTTGAGAAACATTTTCCTTATACTATACACACCTTCGGGCAATAGTAAACCATATCTCTCCTACGCTAAAATGTAACCACTAGTATAGATCTACGCACGACACTGATATGAAACAAATACTTTTATTAATACCATGTCTCGAAGCATTAAATAAAATGATAGACACAAATTAGCTAGTTTCACATTTCAGGCTTTTAGTATATCAGGAAATTACATTAACTTACAGGATGGTAAACTAAAGCATATTGTATGAACTGCACCTTGAGAAAGGTTTTTCGCAAATATTTAATCGGTGAACACTACAAAAAATACACGATCGCTATGATGGTACAAATGCTTGAGAAAGAAGCCAGACTGATGGCTATAAACCTCGTGGGTCATAAGGGAAATGAGCTTTACAAGAAATACAGTCTAATATCCTGCAGCATCACCATTTAATGCGTTAGAGCAGTGTAATAATTTCTTAAAGTTACCCACTGAAATGGATTAGCTGAAATCAAAGCAACGTCGTACCGACATATCACGTTACATTTCCTTAGAGAAATCTCTTTTTCTGTATACATTACTAAAACTCAAGGAGGAAATAATACACGCAATATGCTTGGGATCGAGGTATTTGGAAAAAAGCTCTTCTGGTTGAATGGGTACAAAACTGACAAACTATGATTGAAAATTGTGTGGTTCAATGTTAACTAGAATTTCACACCAAACATTGTGATTTTTCAATTAATAGGAGTCATTCTCATGTCCTAAGTTTTCTTAAGTACTCGATGGTTGGGTTTTGAGGTCAATAAGACTTCACTTAAAGATTGTAATTTATTCGATGCGACGAGTATATTTTAATAGGCAATTGGATGGACGTAAGCATGAACTAAATCTGTATGTTGTGATTCCAAAATGGAAAACAAAATGCAAAAGAACGTACGTTTAACTTAATATGATAACGCCGTAACTTTGCACCTTGCCGTTCAAGCTGTCAAGCTTTTAAAATCATCATATTGGGTAGCTGAATCATTTGCAGGGTTGCTAAATCATTTGCAATTGGTTGGCTTAGCCAACTTGGTTATCTGGATCATTTGATTGGCTATCATAGCCATTTGATTGGCTATCTCAGTGAATCACTTGAGAGGTTATTTGAATATTGATTGAATCATTTGATTGGCTATCAGTTATCTGAATACAAATTATTCAGATTGATTAGGCCAAACACAAGGAATTGTGCGGTTCTGATTACGCTCAATTTTAGAATTGGTTGGGTAGGTATATTTTTTATTTTATTTTTTAAATATATATTTGTTTTTCATATGTGACAGGCTAGGTGTTTTCCGTTGTTTTCCATATGGTGTTATTGGTTTCTTCTCATCAGATGTACAGCCATTACAGATTGGAAGAACAGTTTCATATTTTCTTTTTAAGTTGATGTCAGTTTCCGCATCCACTATTTCTTGCAAGACTTCATAATTTTTCGAGACTTTATTATTTGTTCCTAGTTTGGAAAACTAGGTGGGGTCGGGTAACCGGAACCAAACAATATTTTTATTAGGCGTTATCGCAATTGTCTTCGAATTATGACAATCAACAACTCCACCAGGTTCACTTCTTTATATATAAAATAATTTCGATATCATTTTAATTTCATACAGCGCTTGAAGCTCTGGTATAATCTCCGTGACTGTGTGTAGCATGATGTTAACATGAACAAAATGTCATTATGCTGCAACGTTCCTGCGCCGTACCTTCGCATGCATTACAAATAGACGCAGCCATCTTCAAATGTAAGACTATTTGTCAATGACGTCATAACTAATCACTAACCACTAAGCCATGTAGGGGCGTGCTACATACACATACATCACATCAGTTCCTTCAGGGGTGTGCATGGAATTAAAACGAGGCGTCGTTAGCCAGGATACAACTATGTATGTAGATGATGAAAACTGTTGGTGATGTAGTCATTTGTAATCTTTATGCCTCATCACGCCATATCTTTCCGATATACTGATCATAAATGATTACCACAATAAACACAATGTGGGGACAGAGACGCTTCAGAGAATATTAGCTTATCATATATTTGACACAACTTTACACGACGACGTCTTCAGAGATTATCTCCCTTAAGACATATCGAGATCATAACTTGAATTGAAGTAAATTTCATGAGTTACAACCATGTACGTCAGTCAACAGAATACAAGAATTACAATGTAAGTTGTATTAATATAACACACAGACATGTGTACTATATATCATGTACATAAAAATTCTTGGCATTTGGGTCTCGTACATAAGCTTACGCAGCTATTTTTATGTAGAATACTGTGTAAACACATACACCCAGATTATCACATACATGGAACATACGATCCATGGATAGTGCAAAATAAACTAGGTAACATTCAGGCAATATTTAAAGGAAAACCCCTAAAACTTCATTTTACCTTCTGAACATGAAGAATATGTTAGCTGTCTGTCTGTCTGTCTGTCTGTCTGTCTGCCTATCTATACCTGTATGTGGACAAGATATTTATAACTACTCCATCAATTTTAATACAACATTTTACATATATTTCTTATGGGAAAGGTAAGAATATGTTAGTTTTTGATAAACATCACATGAATATTAATGAGTAATTTGCACAATAAATAACGTTTGGCAAATAGGCAAATAATTTTTTTAATATCTTAAAAAAGTGCAATCTTCAAATTTCATATCAAGTGGTGCATATGTCGATCATAACAAATCACACGTGTCCGATCTAGCTTGAAGATGTCGTTTTTGTATTTTAAATGAGTAATTTGCATAATTAATGTTGTTTTAATTGGACGATATTTTAAATGCAAATGTCATATTTCATCTAATTTTTAAAATATTATTTGACGTTGAAAAAACGCGCTTGTCCTTTATTATAAAGCTTGTTGATGCAGCTTTTGATTGCAATGAGTCACTTGCATGATGATTGAGGTATTTAGGCAATATCTTAATTCACACCTCAATTTTGATATGACGGTGCATATATTGTCAAAAGGCAAAGGCCTATATCTTATCTTTTAAACATTTATACGTTGATGATAACTAAGGATATTTAGAAACATTAATCCCCACGAGTGAAACAACAATTTGAAAATGAATGTAATGAGAAATTCCCCCACTTGCCTTAAGGACACTGTTCTAAGTAATAGACACCATTTTACGACAAGTCAGTTATGGCTGGCTTTATGCAAACTGAATGAATGCACATATATTGTTCTCGCTCATTGCAATACTCCCCCCCCCCCCCGCCACGGAACTAACCAACTATTTAGATGTGCGACCCAAGTTCAAAACATCTACTAAGATGTTTAATCCAAAAAATAGACAGATTTTTAAGGACAATATGCTGGTCAATTACCTTTACTCTGATGCTGTAAAGGTACTTCTAAAGCATGAAGACGTTTCCCAAGCTTCCCAAGGATTTTTCAGATGAAAAACTCGACCCATGTTCAGGGATTTATTTGTTAAAAAGTAACCAATTTGGGTGACACATATACCTTTGTATCTTTCTACGGGAGTGCCCCGGGCTATAACCTTCCTGAATTCAATAACTCGACAAGCCTATAAAACAACTGGATGTCTTATAGGTATAGAAAAATAGATTTGACGAAGTGTGAACGTTTTTCATTACACTGAATTTAGCATAACGCATGTATATATACCATGGATGACAATGCCACTTTCCCTCACGCTATAATACTGTGTCGCTATTCTGTCAAGTCAGTCAGCCATGTAATCGAAACTGTGATGCCGTCATGATAACTGTCGACATACAGTGTATTTTATTTGGATTTATCAATTGGTTATTGTCGACAAAGGTATACACATCTCAGTATCGCATTACTTAGTCTTTGAAGTTCATTGGAACCAAATACGGTAGTAGACGTGGCAATTGTCAATACACAGACTGTTCTGGAATGAAATGATGGAAGGGATGGATGGATGGGGTTTGGGGTGGGGGGACGTGATGACTTGATTCGGCCATGTGCATATAATAATAACGTAGTAAACATGGAAACAATAATGGCCACATACATACATACATACACACATACACACATACATACATACATACATACATACATACATACATACATACATACAGAGACACCTTCATTGTTAATATAGGCAGGCAGACAGACAGACAGACAGACATACGCACGCAAGCACGCACACACACACATACATACATACATGTAC
Organism: Glandiceps talaboti; assembly: GCF_964340395.1. Taxonomy (NCBI): domain Eukaryota; kingdom Metazoa; phylum Hemichordata; class Enteropneusta; family Spengelidae; genus Glandiceps; species Glandiceps talaboti. The sequence goes on from NC_135562.1 coordinate 8,705,237, forward strand.
ATACATACATACATACATACATACATAAATGCATACATACATACATACATACATACATACATACATACGTACGTACGTACGTACGTACATACATATAGACAGACGTCCAGTCAGAAAGACAGACAAACAAACAAACAAACAAACAAACAAACAAACAAACAAACAAAAAGACAAAAAGACAGACAAACATTGAAAAGTTAAGCGAAAGTTAATCAGAGCAATGTCCACAACGTTTTCAGTATAAACTGAACGATTTTTCTACTTTTAACGCAATATCTGTGCTATGGACGACTTTACCTAAGACCACAGTGTGTTGAGATTGGAATTCGATGATATTAACCCCTCCATGTCTATTATTTCCTAGCTGAATTCCTGTTTTGCATTTTACCGAATATTTATTATCATTTTGATTCCTAAAATCGTGATGGAGGATGTGTAAGAGCACATAGGTCGTGAGACTGTTTATATTTCAAGACGTTTCACGCCAGTTTCAAAATCATATCCAAACATACAACATTGTTTGTTTTCTAGTGGTTTTCAAACCGAGCGTAAAACATCGACTTCAACTCATTTGTATATTTTAATGAGGTGTGTCGGGAAGCAGTTACTATATAGCGGGGTATCAATATTTTAAATTTTTAGCATGTTTATTTAAACTTTGACGACTTTGATTTCATCAATCACTGGAAGGTGGGTGAGTTATTAAAGTAATACTATTAGCAGCTACTCTACTGTCTTTTCACGCTGCATGGCGTGTTGTACTAAAGCCCAGTGGAGTTGAGAAATTGCTCTGTAGACGGTACAGAGTCAATGCAATCGAAGTGTATAATACAACGTGCAAACACTTTCCCCTCTGTGTCCTATCAACAAAGACGGGTAAGTAGGTCTTGAATAGGTTTTAATAGTATTACAAGGATACAGCACAGAATTTGAACTAAAAGGTATTTTTGACGATATCAAACACAGAGGTAAAGATGTTTCCATGGCTCAGCTTACTGAGGATTCAGCTTTAAGCCTAGAATGTAATTCACATGTGTGTATACGTATGTAATTATACTGGATAGATAATCCAAGGGCATATTAAACATACCACATTAAAACAACACGTCGTTAATGAAGCTAGTAATAATGGAGTTGTACGGATGCAAAATGAGAATTAACTTAAATTGCTTATTGCAAAACCGATAGCTTTCCGTTTTCTTTAGGTATTCATTACACAGTATATCCAGGTGGAGTAATTGACCTAAATTTGAGTATATTAAATAGAATGTATGAAACAAGCATATCCAGGGGTTGATGGTGAAGGAGTAGGGAGAGGTGGCACAGGGCAAGGGTCTCTACATTGATATCTGAAAGCCTGAGTGGGAACAGGTTTAATAATGGGGCGGTGGTGGTTCTCATTGATTGGAGAAATATGGAACAAAACACCCCAAATACTTAAAAATGTCTCCTAAGCAAGGATAAAAGCTTTGGCTGCCCTTGTCAACGGGTCGTGTTATTGTAGTTCTACTACTCTTTGTCTCGTTTCCATTGTTTCAGCCATGCTCTAGTGTCTAGTTAACAGGACGCTTCAATCTCAAGGCCAGTTTTGACACGATGAAAGTGTTCGCAAACTTGTTAACCACCAATGAAACTGTCCCCAGTCTTGTTAATCAATATGAAATTGTCTTGATAACTACCAATATCACTCTGTCAAATCGTAAACACACAAACCTGCCAAACTGCTGCTAAACCCGAAACTTTGTTTTCCGTTTTGCATCATTCTGTTCTCCAGTAAAGTGTGCATAAACATCCATCTGTACCATGGCCGGGTCTCAAACTACAATACCGCTCTGCACAAAGACCGAGTCTTTCACCATAGGGACTGCTTTCTGAAGCGATTTGTGAAATTTAGGGTTTCTATATTAATGATTATTAACACGGTAAGGAGCAAGTGTATTGAGTTACATAACGGAGCTGTATGATAATAATGACTATATGTTGGCGTAAAAAAAAATATTAGTAAAAACATGACAAATTCGAAGTATTTAATAGGCACGTACCCTACTTATACTGAGTAATGTAACTTGTAATACGTGTAGTACTTTTACAGATGTAATGTTCCCAATTCATATCACCAAGACAACCATCCAAAATGTGAACATCATATTCACTTTCATAATCACTTTCTTTTCAGTTTTGACAATGAACCTTTCTGCAAATTTAACTTGTTTCCTCCCCAACATGGGTTGTTGCTAAGTTGAGGTTTAAGACGAAACTATTTCTTTGTTCACTCGACTGAATAGGAAATTTGAAAGGTTTGTTGCTAAGTTATCTGATGTACTAGATGTATAGAAATGTAAAGAATAATAGACAGTTCAATTTAATGTATTATCCTTGGTGAAAACATCACGTTGCCATGGTTACCACCTCTCGCTTGAGCCACAGTATATGGGATATTGTAGGAAATGGAACGACATGCCTTTTTGTGAGATATGAGCAGTTTCAGCACCGTTAATCAGGTACAAAACAGATCAATATATATCGATCGTACAACGTATGGTCGATTTGCCTCGAAAGATTGGTGATGGATTGATTTTGAGGAAATTGAACATACACAACTTTGATATATTCGGAACACTGTTTCACAAGGTGTTGACCTTTGACCTGACCTTTCACCCATATTCAATTTTGATATATAGTAAATAGAGTAAGAGTCAAACCCAATGATTTGTGTTGTAATACTCAACGCCTAAAGGCAGTGAATTTCATATGTTTGACTTTCTAACTCTACGAACCACAAGTTACTTAAAATGATTATAGGGAAAGACTATTTGGATATGAGTCGATAAATAATTTATGCTAACATGTTTGAGTAATTGTATTACATTGAATGCAAATCATACACAAATATTGAGTATGCACAACAGAAACATTTCATAAAATTTCACCTCTATTATATTTCTGGCATTGACGCAACTCACTAACTGGTGACAACAGAATACCAATCGTGTTAATTTCTTGATACAATATACCTGCAACAACGAAGTGTATATATATATATATATATATATATATATATATATATATATATATATATATATATATATATATATATATATATATATATTAAGTACATCAACATCTCCTGACGAAACAGGCTTGTAGAGACGAAAAACCCGACTTGATTTTCTTCTACCCTCAACATATATATATATATATATATATATATATATATATATATATATATATATATATATATATATATATATATATATATATATATATATATATATTCACACACACACAAACACACACAAACACTTAAAGTATGGTCCGTAACCTTAGTATAAATTAATAGTATCCTTAAATTAACGATTTTCACTGCAGTCTTCGTTTTTCATTTCCTACATACATTCCTTCCAAGCATTAGTTTGCCAAACTGTCATCTCAATTTCTGACTCTGAGTTCATATCAATACAATTTTTTATCTTTTACTTTTCCCTTGTCAGCGATTGTTAAGAAGGAATAGAGAGAACGGTTGATCATCATCCCTTTTGGATGCTGTGATGTGGAAGACTCAGAAAACTGACACGTCGTTATTGTTCAACGATTGTGTGCATAAGCATGACTGACTTCAAAATTTAATATATAGAATTTCCTATTTATCACAGTGTACATAACGTGCTTGTCACGTCTTTGTTATCTTGTAATCGAATGAGATGTTGGGGAAAAAGACAAATAATGACAGGCAGACAGACAGACAGACAGACAGAAAGACAGATATTGACAGAGGGTCGGGCGGACAGAGGAGAGTGGCGTACAAGTTATTCGAAAACTTTCTTGGAATAGCATAGCAAATCCTTTCAAACGGAGTATTGTGTTAGTTGGACCAGTAGTAGTGAAGTGGTGTCTCTTTCAGTCATCTGTTTCCATTTGTCTGTCTGTCTGTCTGTCTGTCTGTCTGTCTGTCTGTCTGTCTGTCTGTCTCGACAAAAGATCACACACATTCCGATAAACAAGAATTCCGCAGGCATTGAACTTATCAAAAAAATTACCCCTTGGCATTTCAAGACGACTGAGCAAACTATCTCAAGTGTCAAAAACTATTAGAGCTACTGTCACAAATCGTTTAGTATAAACAGATAGGTGTGGTATCCTTGAGACAGGTCGACCCTGTAAAATTCGGATACATATTTTTCATGCTAATTATCGACATATCAAACACCGTATGTGCATTCCTACATGGATTACTACAAACGCCTGTTCACGTCTCACAGCTGGGTGCTTGCAGATGGTGTGAAAACAGTAATATTTGGCATATTAGAGCAAAACGGAGACAAGAGTATGCACAGGAATTTACATACAAGTCACACCGATGCCGTCATCATGAATTAGGATCTCAGAAGTACATACACATTAAATTGTCCATGTTAATTATAAATATTTGGTTTCTTGCCCCTGCTTAAACGAAAAGGAGATATTAATTTATCGCAAAACAGGAAAAAATCGTCACATCGATGCTTAACAGCACAGTGCCATTATTGAAAACACAACGACAAAGCCTCAAAGTTCAGAATATGGCATGTCAAACCAGACCAGACCATACCATACCACACCACGACACGACTCAATACAATACATCACACACACACACCACCACCACCACCACCACCACCACCACCACCACCACCACCACCACCACCAACAACAACAACAACATTAACAACAAACAACAACAACAACAACAACAACAACAACAACACAACACGACACAACACAACGCAATACCAAACCACGACATATCACAAAACAACTCAAAACAATACCACATAAGAACACAATACACCCACGGCGAAACGACTCGACACGACACGACACGACACGACACGACACGACACGACACGACACAACACAATCCAGTACAATACAATACAATACAATACAATACAATACAATACAATACAATACAATACAATACAATACAATACAATACAATACAATACAATACAATACAAAAATGATAGCGTAGTCTATCAGACCCAAAACAAAGACTCAATACATAACCAAGCACTTTATAGTATAGTATAGCATAGCACAGCGTTGCAAATTACTAGTATAACATACAGTATCACGACCAACCAGAAATACAAAACAGGAAACTGTCACAAAAATAACGTATATATGAGTCGTGACGTTGTTCACCACACAGAATAACACGGTCCAATGCAAGACAGCATATCAAACACTTCGCACACTTCACCATTACACAATGATTGTTGGCATGTCTACTTTGCATTTTACTTGTTACTTCTGTAATAGGTGCCGATGGCTATAGTAAATTCATCTGGCATCTACGTAATACTTGCATAGGTGAATAGAACGTAGTACAACACAACCCTATACATGTAATGTACATTAGTCGTCCCTAGCTCGACTAATGGCTTTAATACTGTTACAGTGCTTACAGATAATACCAAGCCGTGTTAAATTTCATTCAACGAGAAGACCGTACTGAATATAGCCTTTGAAGTCTTCTAAGTGTATTTACCTTTCGACTTTCATCCCCGAACCACGTAGCAAGCAGAATCCGATGCATTTTTACGGTTAGCTTCATGCCGTGAATAGGAATAACCTTTCGACACATGTAATCCACGTACATAAATTTAAAAACCCGACATCGGTGGTGACATGACGAAAACACAGCTGAATAAATATTTACACGTTTCGACTTATGTTTTCCTACATTGAAAGGTTCATTTTTCTTGGGAATATGTACACGTTTCGACTTATGTTTTCATACATCGAAAGGTTCGTTTTTGTTGGGGAGGATTAACTTCGTGTTACTTTTAGCTCGAGTGACGTCATATGTTTAGCCAAAGAGTTCAAGGGTCATGGTAAATAGTCACCAAATTGAAGATAGATTTGGGAAACACAGGGCAAACCTTTGCTCACCGCTGTAAAAATAAACCCAGACTATTTGTTCATATATTTCATGATCAGCCAATTCGACCACCGTACAACTTTGTTCACTTATAAGTTCACCCGTGTGTTCACATATATATGACACAGTTTAGGATACTGTGAAAATCGAAATCCATGTATGTCACCCCATGCAACAAAATTAAAGTCATGCGACTTTGATGGTATAAGGCAAACATGAAGCCAAATAATACACACCGTAAAGTTCCAACATCCTGTGGTCAAGGACATCTCAAGGGTAACATATATCCCAAGGTGTAAACACGGTATTGTGTATTTGAATATGAACTTGACCGACAATACATGTTGTGCAGGACAGGTTAAAGCGTCAGTTTATAAAGTTCCTTTTAGACCTTGATCTTCCTGGTTTATCTCCGATCTTTAAGTTAACCATGAACCTTACACAAGTACGGTCTATGATTTGACAAGCTATACCCCCGGCAAATATTTTCGGCCATATTCGAAATGACGTGCGAATTTTAATCAAGTTCATTATCAATGCCCTTGATGTATGTGGTTAGAAGCAAACACACAGTATACTCTATAGCAAAAGTGAGGGCTTCATCTACGGATACCTTATATAAGTAGATACTACCGATTTATATATATATATATATATATATATATATATATATATATATATATATATATATATATATATATATATATATATATATATATATATATATATATTTATTTGGGTAGTTTTATGTACCACATATTGCCACCCAATGGAAATTGGAACTGACATAGGATGCTTTTTCTAAAGTCTCGTTGTTACCATGGAGATAAGATTTGCCAGTCGTTGATAAGTACAAATCAGGGAAGGGTTGAAAGGTTGTCAGAGTTTATTTTCTTAAACACACGTAAAGCTTTTAGTTAAAGCCACTGTAAATGTACAATGCAATGATTGCACTCAATGGAAATAACAAATCGATAGGTAAGAGGATGTGTGTTGTCCCCAGCTGAAGATGTTTTCATAACGACCCTATGGCAATAAAACGGTCGATGCGATTGCGTCTTATGTAAAGTGTTATTCATAAATCGATCGTTATCTAATGTATGTTCTTTCGATGCTACAGGAAATAATTGGCACTTCATATATGGAAAAAAGAAAATGAGTTGTTATATGTATAATTGATTTAAAAAGTTAGCTTAATTTATAGCGTTAACATTATTCAAATGTAAATTATAATGTTAACAATGTAAATTGCAGTGTTAAAATTGTAAATTATAGTGTTAACAATGTAAATTACAGTGTTAACAATGTAAATTAGTGTTAAAATTGTAAATTATAGTGTAACAATGTAAATTATAGTGTTAACAATGTGAATTATAGTGTTAACAATGTAAATTACAGTGTTAAATTGTAAATTATCGTGTTAACAATGTAAATTATAGTGTTAAAATGGTAAATTATAGTGTTAACAATGTAAATTAGTGTTAAATTTAAAATTGTAAATTATAGTATTAACAATGTAAATTATAGTGTTAAAATTGTAAATTATACTGTTAAAATTGTTCAAATGGAAATTATAATGTTAAAATTTTAATTATTGTGTTAACATTGTTCAAGTGTTAATTATAGTATTAAAAATATTCAAGTGTTAATTATAGTGTTAAATTGTCCAAGTGTTAATTATAGTGTTAAAATTGTTCAAGTGTTAATTATAGTATTAAAAATATTCAAGTGTTAATTATAGTGTTAAATTGTCCAAGTGTTAATTATAGTGTTAAAATTGTTCAAATGTAAATTATAGTGTTAAAATTGTTCAAGTGTTATAATAAACGAAATGTAATCGTATACCTATATTAAATTTTTCATCCAATTTATATCAATGTTAAAGGTTATAAACCTTAACATTCACCTTCATAAACCTTCAAAACTCTACTTTTGATCAATTTGTAGCTCTTTCTACGACATATGTGGCAAACAAAAGTGCGTCTGGCAACATACACTTGAAAACAAATCATGATCTGTTTTCATGAATAAAGACGTGACGCATCTTGGAAGACCTAGATGACAGCGATAGAGGAAAATGACATTGGAAGGTTTATCCATTAGATTACTATACCCATATGGAACTGCGGGGTTGCTTTGTCGGTATGGCACACAGTTTGAATAGCAAATTAGTTTATGCCTCTACTGATCTATCAAGATAAGGGTAGGTGCTATTTACAAGGTAATCACTAACCTTTCCGCAGGCCGTTCACCCTATATCTCCCCTTTTAACAAAGTCAATTATTCTGTAAGGATGCTGAGGAGTTGATCACAGACTACTATAACATTGTACGTCATTCCGGCTACATATTTACGCTGACATTCATATCTGGATGGAAGTTCATAAAGGCGTCAGGTCTTGACAAGGTACTAAACTCTCACTTCTTTACTAAGCATGTTTCCGAAACGACTAATCATCTTTACAACTCATATTCCAAAGTACATTTGTGAGCGCCAACACGTTTCTACTTCTCCAGATAACTGTTGATTTACTCTCTAGATGAGAATACGAAACATAATTACTATGACAACCATGTCATCTGCAGGAGGGCGTCGCCTGTCTCCACAACCATTTTGGTAAAATCGCTACACTTTATCAGTAACATGTCTCAAGGTTTATCACGAGTCTCAATAAAATCTTATCAACATTGGTCCATTTCATGATGGCATGATAAAACATTTTAAATACAGCCATGTGTGTATTACCATTATCACATAGTCACACAAAATGTAGGAAAGCAAGACGATAAAATGTAACAATATTAGGAACATTTATTAAGGGTGAAACAGACGATGAAATGTAGCAACCTAATGTAACTGAGCTGGTTCAGGTGGCATGTTTTTCATAGTTTGAGTGATTCTTTTCTTTTTTATTTACTTTGTGATCCCACTCTAGACTTGCACAAAGATAACAAATGAACACATGCATCGTATATTGAGCTGAGCTGTTTTCGATAACATAACTTCAGAGAATATAGGGTGGGCAGGTCGGTCTAAATTGAATTTTTCTCTTTTGGAGAAATTGCATCGACACTAAGACAAACTTCCTGTTGATCTCAATACTTTAGTGGGAGTTTAGTCACAATGCTATGTGAAAGTAGACGAAGACAATGCATAGACTGTACTGTTTGAATTCAACTTCGTCTTTAAAGACTAGGTTTCTCTGGAATGGGATGAAAAGAATGACTAGTGTGAGATACTTTGGTTGGAAATTATGCACCGAAATAGAAGTAAATTCTCAGCATTTTTTTTTTACCTTTTAGAATTTTAAGGGTCGGTAACTAAAATTAGTGTCAGTCGGGTTATCGGAAATAAACTTGTTTTCGTTTGGCCGGAGCGAATTTTGAATGCAGATTTTTTAGAAACCAAAACTTTGATGTGATATGTATTCACTAACCGGTAGGCCTATAACTGAAATGTGTGTGCAACTAATTCTTCGTGAGATAATTTCGCAGGCTTGCATATATCCACGAAATATGAATATAGGCTCCTTTGGTTACTTTCCAGCCGGAAATTAGTTGTGGGCTATAAAGTCATCGGCCACTTTGTTGCCAGAAATTAGTTGATTAAAACACTGGCCTTTTCAAAATTTTCACCACTTTTCATTTACATTTTTGATTGATTTCACAGAATTAATTTACTTTAGTAATTCATGTCAGTATTTTAAATAAAGGGTACACTGTTATGAAATCAGTTCCAAATCGAAGTCGTAGATGAGGTCTTGAACTACTATTTATGTTGGGAATCGAATTACAGTCACTTTTGGCAGCCATCGCCAACATACGCGTATTTTCATCTTTCATACTACGACATGGGGGTAGGTAAGGGCAACTCTTCAAAAATGCCAATTTATTCCAGCTGGCAACAAAATAGGAATAATGTAACACATCTGTTACCACTGGTCCCTGAAATCTCGATAGACTTTCGTACTAGTAATAGTCCCAAAGTTGCAGTGAAATTGACTTTAACATTCTTGCTTGCTGCTGATACAAAACAACGTTAATCGCAAGAATATTATGTAATCTGTAGATATAGACTTGCAGATGTCGCGTAGGTAGGAAGTATGTTAATTTGAATTTAACCCAAATGTGTTTCTTAAGATATGTATATAAATTCAATACCATATATATCCTATCAACTTAATGTAATGAAAACCAAAGCCGAATAACAAACTGGCTCTAAATACGATGTTTTATAATTTTCCTTTCACTGACATGAATTTCTTTCCAATTTGTTAATGTTCTTTTTATTAACAGAATACCCATACATAATTTGACATGATATTGAGATTGAGTACAAGGCATTCCGTGATGTGTAGTAATTTCCAATTCATTTCATGTATTGCCTTAAAATTAGACTTAATTACCTCATTCTGAAAAGAAGTCGATAAAGTATTATTATAGATGGCAGGGATATTACTAGAATGCATTCTAAAACACGACGTCCGTTCTGTATCAAGAAACCTCTTAAGATTGTCTGATTGTTCGAAAACATTACAGTGTACATTTTTGGTGATAGCATCTTTAAGTGAGGTCAAAGGTCAGCGATAAAGAAGCAATTGCATGACGAATATAAACAGGGATTTCAAAGGATTGATGTTGTCTGATGGCCGTGATAAGTAGACACCGGTGCAACAAACTGGATAAACGAATTGATAGCTTTCCCAAGGTTATTAATTTGAGAAGTTTAGAAGTGTTATTAAATGAAACCCGAAATGAGGCACGTTTAATCAGAGGAAGTGGTTTGATGATTTACTCTCTACAGACATCTAAGGGACTTGTCACTATCAGATTTCTGAGAGGCAGTCATATTATAAACAGGATGTAGTCACTTGATATTGAAAACTATACCATTATCCTTAAGGCATCGTAGAATGACACTCCTGGCTATCTACAAATCTCGTAATGATTAAATATTTTATCTTATACTACAACCATTATTACCATGTAATAATGAAGACTAAAATTATAATGTAAATTCTCGACAGGCTTTTAAAGTTGTCATACAGATGAGGATTGGGTATGTAGTTTGGATTTGTAATTTATAAAACAATTTTATCATGGAGTCCTAATTGAAAATTCAAAGGAAAACAACATATGGCAAGTTCTTGTTTGTAACACAATACAATGTAAACAGCTAAAACAATTGTAAAAAAGTATGTATAAAAATAACAAACATTTTACACATTTATAAGTCTTTTGCAATCTATTGAGTTACAAAGAAGGACTTGGCATTTCTTGTTCCACACAATGATTTTTCAAGTAGAAAGCCATGATAAAATTGTTTTATAAATTAATAATCCAAACTACATACCCAATCCTCATCTGTATGACAACTTTAAAAGCCTGTCGAGATAAAATAAATACCCCATTGCTGTACATATCACATTGTCAACTATGTTGTTTCATTTTGTAAACTTATGATTGAAGCAAAACGCGGTATTTAGCTTGGGGACAGAATAATGAAAAATTAATATGGGTATTTACTTATTTTGTTGTATCAATCAATCAACCAACCAACCAACCAACCAACCAACCAACCAACCAACCAACCAACCAACCAACCAATCAATCAATCAATCAATCAATCAATCAATCAATCAATCAATCAATCAATCAATCAATCAATCAATCAATCAATCAATCAATCAATCAATCAATCAATCAATCAATCAATCAATCAATCAATCAATCAAACAAACAAACAACGTTACTATGGTTTCCTACTTGAAAGGAATTGACCAACATAGTAAAATAAAGCCTGTGTTTTCACTCACTATATATTGTATAGGAATGTGAACAAGTTTGTTATTGTACAGGTACGTCTCAGTGATTTGTAAATTTAAACAAAATGGGTGAACACAAATAATCACTAAGTAACGACAAGTCTGTGTATGTATTTGTAATGAAACACCTCTGTTGCTTGCATACGTATAATTCCTTACCCTATTTTACAGCAGTCAGTTTAATAATTAATAATTTAAATAATTTGATGTATCTTGTACTTAGAGATAATTAGGTCGATCAATGAAAAGGTGGTGAACGTGACGTTTTGTGACTCACTAATTGACATCTACTAAAGTAGCTAGGAGGAAAACAGCTTCACTTTTGGTTTCCAGGTAACGTAGCGTACGCCTTGGAAAACAAAACAAAACAAAACAAAACAAAACAAAGCAAAACAAAACAAACAAACGAAAACACTTTTGTTGTCGTTTTGTTCAAGAAAACACAAACCCACAACAAACAATCAAGGGTCACCATATAATATTTTTTTACATCGACGTCAAAATGATACCAGAAATTAGTCATTTTAGAATCCAATATGGCCGCCGAATATCCGTATTAACTGTATGGAAGAGAATAAACCAAATACGATTTACTTGAAAAATGGACGGCAAAGCCCTAAATTGATTTATTATTTCTAAATTAGTGTGTAGAACAGAGTTTCACACGGCAAAGTCTGGAGAGAGTTTAAAAACTTTGATTTTACAGAGGAATATATTTTGGTACCCGAGCCTCAGTGTACCTCAATCCAAGTATGTACCATTTGTCTAATAATAATAAGTATGTCCTTCTGGTATTTTTAATCACATGAAGTTAGATTGAACATGTATGTCCTCCGCAATTTACTCTTATCAGAATTCAGTGAGATATAAATACGTCTTTTTACATATTTTTCATCATATTTTACTTACAAAATTGCATGCTTCAGTTCTTTCTAATGAGGGGAATTATTATATGTAAGGTATGTCCCATTGGTAGGGGAATTACATTTCAGTATTTTCTCTTTCGATTATAGTTAGTGGGAATATATAAAACTAAAATCATTTCCAACCAATAATAATGAAGATTTATAAAAATTTTATTATATTTTCCGTGTCAAAATAAACCATTTGCCTATTTCCAGAGCCTCCGGTTTAGCTACTTTGCATTTGGTTTTTGAGTTGATAACCGCACAGGGTTCAAAAGTATTTGATTTCCTGTCGCCCTAATGTTTGATCAGTACGGCACAGACACCTATAAACTGAGTGCAAAAGTTGCACTCCCTCTACGGAAGGTGTGAGCTGAATATTTGGAGGGGTCGATGAAAGTACTATTTGATTTTCTCAACAAATCTCGAATGTATCAAAGGTGTGAGCACCCGTGGTACTGCCCTAGTAGATATTGAATGTGCAAACTGTAGTTCTTTTTGCTCGGTTGTGGATGATAAAAGTAGCATCGAGTTTACAACTGCAACTGGACAGTGTAGTTTTGATATAAGAACTTGCAGAACTCTTTGTTCAAACTGTATGGTCTTTGTAGTCTTAATAAAGAGCATGGTGCCGCCTTCTGTTGTTAATGTATCTTGCCTAAAAAGCCTAATCTCTTACGGTCATATTTACCTTGCGATAAAGGGAGCAGTGTTGACATTCTAGCAAAAGTGAAAAGTGATATAGAGAAGTCAGACCTACAAATGTTCTAAAATTTAGATGTTATCTCACTCGAGCAAAATGGAAAACGTTAATTGTATTGATTCTGTGATTTTGAAATCACTGTCAATATTGAGTAAGCATTAAAGCTTGTAGAATTGTTACGTCTGTGTTTTAATATGCCGTCCTTAGAGAACGGCTTCATCATTCTGTCTAGATTTCATCATTCAGTCGCGTTGTCGTCCGATAACATTGTACCAACAAGTAGAAAGCCTACTACCCCAGGCCTACACCTCAGGGCGTCTACGTGTACTTGTCAGCGTTGAATGAACACCATGCCATCGGAAAGAATGCTGTTGCAGTACTCCCCAATCAGCGTGACGAATACCATACAAACCTGCTGATTCGACTAAACGAATACACAAATATGCACTCTAGCGAAACATTGCATGATGTTCATATCTCATTGCTCTATTCGTCGCAAGGTGGCGCTGCTGCCCATCATAATTAAATGATAAGTGATGGGTTCTATTTCGCTCGCTAACTGTAATCTACAAGACTAATAAACCCCACCCCAGCGAGATGGTAAAGTGGCATATGACAAAAAATTCAAAATATGCAGTTAATATATTTTACTGAAGTCAAACCCACCAATGTTTAAAAGTGTTTTGGTGTCGAGATCTAATGCGGGATTTCATGAATGAAAATATTTCACTGGGTCATATGACTGCCTATTGAACCGATAGAGATAGGCTTAGGAGTGAAGTGTCGGGCATTCTGGGTGCCAACTGTTACTGAGATGACAGGACTGAACGCTCGCACGCAACACAACATTCGACAGATCTCTACGGAGTAGTCAGCAGGGGCGGTTATTACCAGGTATAGGTAATCAGTTTCTGTGGTTTTTGTTCCCCTTGTGGTAGCGCCGTGTTGTATGGTCTAATTCGGTAAGTTGATCACATTTTTTGCAAAGAACGTATTTTGGCGATATTGCAACCTTTAGACGAAAACTCGTTTCCGATGTTAGTTCACATGTACTGATTCATGTAACTGTTACTGTACAAAAATACCGCATAACTTTTATGGTTTCATGGAATTAAACGGTCTGTCATCATTTCCAAAGAGCGTGAAGCCTGTCTGTCGGTATTCCGTAGAACTTGAGGTCTGCCAAATTGCGAAAGATAGAAATCATCTGTATATGTTACAGATCAGTCATAACGAGACGGACGTAATTGCTAACTATCGACTTCACGTATTACATTAGTTCTTTTGTAAAGCAATTCAATACACAAATCTCTGGAGTATGGGAAAAGATCGTAAAAATCCAACCACGAGAATTGTAACATCAGAAGGGTATTGTTCCACGCATTACTACTAGCTAATATACGAGGGATTTAGCGAAGAGACAGCCGTGCGCTTCTATTTTCCGCCAGGATAACGTCGGATAACGTTCAATTTTCAGAACTTTCCAAGCTCGATACATACAATTCCGCTCATCACACCTAATATAGCCACATTATTGACTATCAACAGGTCCATACATAATAATCCTGTGTCTTCAAAATTTACATCACCTCATTTTTACACAATATTCTTAAATTGTGGACGTGACCTGGTATACAAGTCATATATAAAGATTAAAAATAATCCTGCCGCTTTTTAAATATATATTGCAGATTAGTCTGATGAAAATAAAATGAACATTTATTAATATACACATATTTTCAACTGACATTTCCAACGTTTTCCACCGACCAAGATTTGTTATATTCGCCATGCTTTAGTATTTTTTTCGCTATTGAGTGACATATATATTCGTTACTTGGTATGCAGGCTACGCGAAAGGAGCGAAATTCCCCCTAACATTCCTCACGTTAGTGATCTCCTAATTCTGTTTTTTAATATCTAGACGAAAAATTGAACTGCTCATTCGTTTCCATGGCAACATTACTTACTCTACATTCCCATATATAACTGCCGTTATTAACAAAAATTCTACTATATATATAAGAGATATGATTTCAGCAACATGATTCTAACATTAATTTAAATGATCTGCATGAGAAACCAAAATAAAACGAATTGATCATTTCTTTACCATTTATAAGGTAAATCTATTTGCTTATACAGATCTTAACGAACTTCCTTGTTGTCGGTTACAAGTCAGTTAGATTTTTCCGATGAACATCTTTGTATAGTGAATGTTTAGCATTGATACAACGTATATCACATTTAGATATCTAAATCAAACCTAATCTGTAACTATACATTTAGCTAATGCATTACGTGTGCAAGACAAATAAATGAAAAGCAAATACTACAAAAGTTCATCTTTTTTTTGACTTAATTACAGAAAAATGTAAACAGCAAACGAGACTAATACTGCTACCTCATGCTTGAACTGTTGACATTCTAAATTTGTGACATTGTTTTGTAATAAATCACTGAGTTGCAAATTGGTACTCAAATGCATTCATGTACGACTTTTCAATACTTTCAGTCTTTTTACTGTCAACTAATTTCTTTTCACTGCGAACTATTGAGTTTTTAAAGACTTGAGCTTGGTTGTGTTATGAGCACTTGCGACGTAATGTGCCATGTTGTCATGGTTACAGTCTACATGGCGAGTTAACGACACAGCAGTATGATCACATTCAGCTAACCACACACTTTGAGCCAAAATCGAACTTACAGAGTACACATAAGCCATCATACCCAGAAGTTATTGTGCATGTACTTGTGTGTGTTTGTACCTATGATTGTCAATGAGTGTGGTTTCTCCTTCTTTGGAGGGCTTTAAAAAAGTATATATACATGTAACATTAGACGATTACATTTAAGACAAAACAAACTTTCCTGCAAATTGTTGAAAATGATCCGTTCTATTGCCTTGGCTATTTTCTTCTAAAAGCGTTACTTTAGATGCACACTTTTTAAAATCACGTTAAGATCTTTGATAACGTTTTGGCCTTGCATTCTGTGTTATCTTGAAATCGTTATATAAATTGAAAGTTAAGCACGCGATGTTATTCATTTGTACTATATACTCAGTGTGTTAGTGGCATTACCAGCGAAATATTACCCATTAGACGGCTTCGATTCATAAAGTATGCAGAATGATAGCGCATGTGCGGAAAACAATAACTAAAACATGACGTGTTCAGCAATACATGGTCGAACTGAGAACGGATATTCCCTACAAGTGTAACTGAATTGTCATAAGAAGAATTACGTGTACAACATTATACTTAAACTGATAAATTTAGTTTCCAGTTTTCAGCGTTCTGAAGGAACGGCCGAGGAGGAAATGATACTGTCCAGAAGGTTTAGTTCAAGTGGTGTTTAGTGTACTGTAGGAGGTCTGTGCCTCATGTGTTCCTGGCTTTCTTTCCGTGTGACAAAGATCCATACCCATGGAAGAACGGTGTACACCGCTTTAGTGGTATAAAAAAGACAACAGAATTATGACCAGCTGTGCGCAAAGCAGTACGATTTCCCGCGCAGGCAGAATAAGCTGGCGTCCTGTCCAGCAAAATGTAGATTGACGTATTCTTTAAACCGATCAACATAACCAGGTTATAATATTAATCTGTCGTACATTTGTTCAAAAATCGAGCTGATGTATATATCTGTATATATACTTTATCATTTGACCCAGTGATGTAGACAATGTAAAATTATGTAAATTAGGAGATTGTTTTGATTACATTCTTTGTTATACTACTGATCAGATGATTGTAACTCACATTATACTACTGTAACGCATGCTAGCTTGGCACAAACGAACTTCTGTAACATTAAAATAGAATTAAGCTACTAAACGCATGTTGTCACCAATAACCCAAGTTTATCTAGATAATGACATCGCACGTGTTTCGAAATAAGTGTTACAATATCAATGAATTCATACTTTTAATAATTTATGAGCAATTTCAAAAACGTAGTAATGTCACAGCTGGTCATCATGCCTGTTGTATGGACACTCGGACAAAATGTTTCCTGGTGTATTACTCCAAATAAGGATTAACAGAATGTTTGTAGTGCATCACTGCAAATGCTGATTGATAGACGATTTCACTGTCTACAATTTTCTAGCTGTTCGTATAAGCCAGAATATTTTGCACCGTGACTGTATAAAAGTCCTATGTCTTTGATCCTTCACTCAACTATATATTAGAAAGCAAATAACTTTACCAATACCAGAATGTTTTCACCAAATGTTTTCACGTCCATGTAGTTGTGCTGTACCTGTTTTGGCACTCAGCCATCTATATGTCGAACAATAAAATACGTATGCATTAAACACCAGCATCTATCAACAAATTGAATTATGGGCCGAGCTCGTAGCTTCCATGCCTTATGTTTAATTAGATACGATGTAAGAGTATTTGATGTAATAACATAAACACGTCACAGACGTGATACACCACAATATAATGAAAATTATGGGTACACAACAGATCTCCTGACATTTTTCACCTCGTTGGACCAAACAGATATAAATAGCAAAAACATGTTATATATCTTTATCGGTATATACTTGTATCTAATATAGATGAATTACGAACACCATTCGTTCTATTGTCATCTTCACAACCAGTACTGTCAATGTAACTGATCTCGTTGTGAGTTTCAAATTGCTAGCTGGTATAAAAAAATAGTAATGATTATCACTAAAATGGAGACAGACAAACATACATACATACATACATACATACATACATACATACATACATACATACATACATACATACATAAATATATTGATGGCCAGCCAGTCGGAGAGAGAGACAGAAGGACACAGACAGACAGACATGCAGACAGAGAGAGACAGAGACAGACAGAGAGAGACAGACAGACAGAGACAGAGATCCCATAACATATGTCACCTTTGTGTCAGGTTTGAACGAAATCGGATATTGCATGTTTGAGAAACGACGTATTACGCACGGATGGACGTACAGACGGATGGAGCCTATTGTAGTGGCTTCCCCTTGGGGGAGGGGAGGGGTTAAAAAGGTAATATTATGAAACGACTAACAAGAACAACTTTTCATCACACCCTCATGAAAACCCTGACAGATGAAGCAAACAACCTGTTTTAAACTAGGGTGAGCCGTGACTTCAGCCACAACACAATTACATACAACGTCTCCGAAATGAGAATTTGTGGCTCTTAAGTGACAATTGCCATGACATAAATACAAATCTTCATTGACTTGTCGTTATCGTGAGGAATTGTCCATCAACTGGAGAGAACATGTAAATTAAAGAACAGTTGCATGCCAAATCACTGCCTCATTGCTCGACTTATAACCTATCTCGGTATAGTTGATGTACACTGTAGCTGATTGCCAGGGGTTACATACAGACTGAGAAACCATTTAAGACATCATTTTCACTCGTTAAATAGCCTAGGCTGTCACCCTGTACTGATTAAATTGAGACAAACATGATTTATGACTTACATTGTTTTAATGGAACTAACTGTGTGAACACGACCTGTATGTATGTATGTATGTATGTATGTATGTATGTATGTATGTATGTATGTATGTATGTATGAGTGTGTGTGTGTGTGTGTGTGTGTGTGTGTGCGCGCGTGCATGCGTGCGTGAGGAAATGAGGAAAATCATAAAAGTAGAATTCTACCTGTGCAGACTTGATTCAAAGCATAAAGGGAAATTAAAATAGTTGTTAGATAACGTTTTGATCCATATTTGAGCATCGTAGAACCGTTGACGTAGATGCGCGTTGTTGGGAGGCAGAGTGACCTGGAAATAACTCCCATATTTTCTGCTCGAGCGCATACAACGTTGGCTTGCGTATGGTATAATAGGTTGTATAAATAATACAATATTGTAAGCACAGTGATCCGAATAAACTAACAAGTATGAAAATAATGAAGTGACGACTATTGCAAACTGGTGGTTAATGGTACACATGACATTTAGTAAGGAAAACAGATGTTCAGACGTCATTAGCTTCATTTTAAACAATGGCAAATGGTACATATAATGGGTAACACAAAATAACAAATTTCAAATCTATCATGCTTACATAATCAAGTAGCACTGAAATTAAACCTATTGCAATCATTTCTAAAAATTCCGTCAGAAAATGACATTAAGAATAAGTCTAATTTACAAGGGTGAAATAAACACAAAGGCTAGGTCAAAGTTCACATGTATTGACCCTAAGCTCTCTCATTACTACCCACGTTCAAATTATGACAGAAACCGTAAATTTCGTAAACGAATCTTGCCGGTCCAGGTAAACGATATTCACATTATAGCCGTCACCTGTGTCAACTAGGGCATACCTATAACCTGTACACGTAGTGTTTTCTTTGTTATGTTGTATGATTGAACAGATATTATAAACTCGTTACCCCATGGCACGCACTCGGATTTTTGTCAGTGAATAGAAGGAATAGATGAATAAATAAGCTCACTATAGACGACAGTTCTTGTTTGATGAACGTTACTGACGATACTTCATCGTTTCCGCGGCAACAGCGAGTCGTGATGGAATTCATCTGAGAACGTTCTTAGAATACTCGGAGATATAGGAGTGATGAAGACAACGGTACCGGTAGACATATAGTATTGCCAAGCCATGGCAATACTTCTGCTCTGGGTGTTTGCAATTCTATATATTGTCACTGTACCCGAACTTACGTTTCGTTACGCAAGTGAAACGATCAGACTGTCAGCCTCGGTGCGATTTTCAGTGCTTAGAATTTTACACCAACACACATCATTAGCCATTATAATATAGATACGAAGTGACTGTGTTTTCGACATTTAGTTGTCTTTGCTAACGTGGAGGAAAATTAGTGGTATTGGCAGCAGCTGAGTACAACTTGGAGATATGTCATTTTTGACGACATTAACGTGGAATGTGCCACCGAAATAAACTCTTGAAACTTTTGCTATTACTTTAGTCAAGACAATCCAACCCATTCTCCGTTTAAATCGAGAAGAAAAATCATGGATATCCCTCCGTACAAAGTTTTGAAATTGAGGCCAATTCAACTGCTTTCAACAGCATGATTATAGAATCCAATATGGCCACCAAATACTTTATTAATTCTATGGGGAATAAAATATTGTTGATTTTCTTGAGAACTAAACGATAAACCCCAAATTTCTTTTATCATATCAAAAAGGATCGAACGTAAGCTTCCGTTCACAAAGTTTGAGAGGATGTAATAAAACCGTTTGATTTTCTGTTAAATTGATGTGCATTCTACCTCAAAATGTGATATAGCCTGTATCTGAAACCTTTCTGGTGCAGTCAGTAGACAAAATCTCCTTACAGAATACATGCTTAGACCTTGTGTAAGCTAGTGTGAATATATGTCTTTATGTAAAGTGTAAATTCACCTACAGTAGTATTCTAGACTCTACATTTTTCTAGATGATCGAGTCGCAATTAATGGTAGTTTCGATTAACAAGCCCCAAAGTACTGTTAAACCATCGCCCACGCTATAGAGATAACGAGAAGTAGTAAGAAAACTTGTTTTTCGCTGAGTGTACACTATATGACATATTTGAGAGATTTGGAGTTTCTCAATGATGGCCGTAACTGCCCTGCAACTGACATGGAGTGTGTCATTTGGCCTTCATATTGCTCTTGGTCGACAAATAAAACGAATCCATTCCAACTAGGTTGCTTTCGCAAGCAGTGCTGTCGGCTATACTCTTTCGTCGTGTATATTCCTTTAATTCCTCGCATATTTTGTCGATGTAACGACGAAAAGAATGGAATCCACACATGATTACAGATGAATAGGGAACACCTATAACGTCGCCACAACAAAGGTATCTTTTTTAATTTCGTGAAGTAGGGGTCATTTACCTGCTGAGACATTCAAGTATGGAATACTATTTTTGTACTCCTGTGACCAATTATCCAACAATTCCTAGTAATGTACTAACAACAGGATATGTAATCAAAATTGAAGAATGAAATTACAAGTTCGTAATTACGAATGTGATAAGAAGCTGAAATGTTTCACCTGTAGAGATATACAACTTGTTTTGCAGCTCTTTACTATGTTAAACATGAGGAAAATGTCCAATTCTTTCACACTGAGCGTTTCTAATCGTAATCTCATCGGGGGAATACAACATACAGTTAGGATAACGAATTTGCGAAAAAAAAGAACTTGTAACAATTGAATGTTACTTGTTTGGATACATCTAATTGCCATATTTTCTTTAGATTCAACGAAGTAAAAGATGTCTTGAGGCGACACTCTCTGATGAAATATTAACGCTAGCAAATACGATGAAAATGTTCACAGAGGCAGGAAGTATCGTCACTCAGCCGTTGACAAGCTTAGAACGTGTCATGTTTACTCAAAAGATGAAGCGATGTATCGGTACCTCTTTTACCGAGGCGTTCACGTGAAATATTGATGAGCTTCAATGGGATAGCCGCCAAACTTCAAAAATACCGGACAATATTTTATCTTTAACTTTAAGGCAGTTACCGAAAACTAATTGGCGGTAGACTGTACCCACAGGTAGGGTGTACGCTTCAATGCATAACGGCAAAAATTGTGTATGTATGTATGCATGTATGTATGTATGCATGTATGTATGTATGTATGTATGTATGTATGTATGTATGTATGTATGTATGTATGTATGTATGTATGTATGCATGCATGCATGCATGCATGCATGCATGCATGTATGTTATGTATGTATGTATGTATGTATGTATGTATGTATGTATGTATGTATGTATGTACGTACGTACGTCTGTCTGTGGTTTTGTGTGTTTTCCCCTCTTTACGTCATCATGAGTTATTAATGAATGACTAAAATATTCGAGAACATTGATAACACTCTCTGACCTATGTCTATAGCGTTATTGTGCATACCGTTGTCATGATTATTATAACAACGGCTATAGAATTATGTCTTTATTAGTGAAACAATGCACACTTTATATCAATCCTAGTCACTGTTCGCAGACGGATCAGGATGTGAGGTTAACACTTTTAATAGTTTACTGCTTCAAACATTTCAATAGAACAAATAGTACCCACAAATGACTATTACAAGACATCCTTTTGTTTATGTACGTGACTAGTCATTACTACAAAACTAGAGTGCCTATAGCGTTTCAATTAGGCGGCGTGACGTTTTTTTACATCTCAACACAACGGTTTTTTTGTTACAATTTACAAAAACAAAATACAGACACAGATAGTGTGCACGCACATGAAACTACATTTTATCTCACTGTGAATACAAATAAATATTTTTCTGCTTGCGAATATTTATTTCATCTGACAGTGATGTTAATGTGTTCTCACAGTGAGATAAAATATACCAGTTTGTGCTTGCGCGCTGGTAGTGCCTGTATTTTATTTTTATGTAATTTGTAAAAAAAAATATCGTGTTAGATGTATCAAAATATCGTGCAGCGTAATTGAAACTCTTGAGTGACTTTGGTTGGTAGTAAATTTAAAACATCCATGGATGTTCTATTTCTTAGTAGCAATGATTTTGGGACCAGGGATATTTCTTCGTACATCCGATGACAGCACGAGACGAGACC
Source organism: Glandiceps talaboti (assembly GCF_964340395.1). Lineage (NCBI taxonomy): Eukaryota > Metazoa > Hemichordata > Enteropneusta > Spengelidae > Glandiceps > Glandiceps talaboti. Next base: position 8,728,187 of record NC_135562.1, read on the forward strand.
CGCGTACCCGTTGACAAATCATTTAGGTCATGAGTTTTTTACGGCTTGGTTGACAATGATATGATTATTCTTACACGCACAAGCTTATAAGAAACATGTGATGAAATATTGGCATTTCTGAGCGTGTTGGTTCATGTACATGTTTCGAGTAGCAGAAATATTGACATAGACGCGCGTTGTAGTTACTTAGAACGCAAGGAGTATAAATCTCATATTTTCTGTTCAAACGCATAGACTTTGTTAGGGCGTCGTGTAATGAGAATGATATTTTTGAATTCTTACTAGCGACATCATTCGATGTTACTGAATAGTCATCGATAATTCCCTCAAACCAAATTCAGCATAAAAAACATTACAATATTCAAATTCATAGACTTTTACAAGATAATGTTCAGACTGAAAGGCCAGAAATGTTGTAAATGAAATGAACTCAGAAACATTGAGTTTCAGCCGATAGGGCTGTACAGACTCAGACTGAGATAATGCTCCAGGGAGTAGGAAATATCGGTCACGTTTCTTACAAAGCGCTTAATATCGAATGTTATTTGCAGTGTGTTATTGCAAGAATAGAATTTAATCGAAACCACTTCAACACCCTGTTAATATAGAATTGACATTCATCACGTCAAAGATCATTTTTATTTCCAGTAATATCATCTGCAAGCGGTCGATTTCAAAAGATAATAGCCTAGACGATGAACAAAGATGCACGGAAAAACTGCAGGCATGGCGGAGGTGCCTTTCACGGCGAATAGTGAACGAAAGCTTTGAAGTCACAGCAAATTGTTTGGAGGTTATTTATAATATGCACTAGTTATCAGCATAATCTGAAAAGGGTACAGAAAGGCACAACTGTACGTTATATTTTTGACTGGTTACAACCTGGCATTATGGAAAGAATGCAGTATGTTGCTATTCAGCTACTGCCGCGCAGTCATCTGACGTGGATAATGTTGCATAGTGTAGTAAAGTATGGCAGTTAAAGTATCACAAAGATGGTTAATTTGTATATTTCTATCGTTCAGAACATTTCTCAATGAAGCATTATAAATCCATAATAATGATTCAATTTCTTGCAAGTGCAATATTTATTGTGTTATATCACCTATACGCTTAAAAGATTTCACTTAGTTTAATGTAATTTGAAAACTGCAATATGGGTGAGAAATAGCTATCTCTATAGGATTTGCAATTGATAAAACGACTCAACAGGGTGTATCTTTTTGAAAAAATAATGAGAAACGACATGGCTAAACACAGCTTTTGTAACTCTATAAGTTGCGAACAGTTAAATGTGTAAACGTTAGTTATTGTACGAGCAGCATAGTGATTTATGTACGAACTGAGTAAACACAATACAAATTATTATCACGTGAGGTAAATGCAATTATAACCGATCTATTTACGCGTGGTAACGTTTTAATATATAGGGAGGCGGCAGATGTACTCCCACCCAGGACGTGCTATAGTGAGTACTTGTTTTTACGTAGTATGTCTAAAACCCACCTACATGATCAAATATGTACACACCTTTTAAAATTTTTTTTTTTGGCAATTCATTGAGTTACAACCATGGAACTGGGCTCTATCATTCTACGTTGTTGTGTTTAAAGTAGAAAAGCATAGTAAAGTCGCGTTGTCATTTACAATCAAATTCATTGTAAATAACAATTGTTCATCCATATGGCCTTTTTCAGCTACACAAACAAAACAATAAAATGCAAAACAGACACAGCTATATCAGTTTTCTGAATTGATCGATAAAATCTGATCTCGAACTATCAACTAAAGTTGTACTAGGTTCAAAAGTGTATAATTGCAAATATCTGATCACATAAGATACCCAAGAATACACTGATGAAAACGTGCTTGTCTTCTTATTAAAAAACAAGTGCATGATATTTTGTCAAATAACATACAGTAACTTTTAATTTAAATTTAAATTTTTGTCTGTAAAAAGTCTGGAAACATTTCATGCTGTTTTCATTAAATTTACATAATTGGGTTTGCTGATGAAGTAGTAATAGAAAATATGTTTCGCCTATTTTCCGTCTACAAATTGATGTGGATTTGCGATAAGACCAGATTGACAACGAAATGACTTGCCGTATATTTCATTTCCTTGTCACGTTATTAGGTGGACACATTATACCTATCTTTAGATGTTAAACCGTTCATTGAAATTAGGGTAGTTATGGAAACGCCATACAGTTACACGAGGCGTTTGTCTGCAATGGCAAAAGGTTAACAATAGCGACAAATATATTTTAAAAGTTGAGAAGTAAAATTTGAGGTTCTTGATATGGACAATAATGGTGTGGTGACGTTTTACCCTTTGATTATGAGATTTAACGATGGAGCATGATTTTGTTCAATTCGTTCTTTCATGACACTAAAGGGAATGACTTAATTTAGAAGCCACCTACAGGATCGATGACAAGCATTATCTATCATTAGATCGACAACAAAACGAGTCGTGAGAAGGTGACATCTGGAATTTTCTTATTCAATGAATATAAATCTAATGTACTATCCGCAAAAAGTCAAACATGCACATGCGGATTTTGGTATTGTGTAAATTACGCTTGTACAGAAATAGTGTTTTACCATTGCAATTATTTCGTTTCTTGTCCTTTATGAAATTCCAACAAAATAACAGTTGAGGAGACATGTTACACGAACAATGCACCAAAACAAATAGTACTTTCTATTTGTTTGTGTAATGGCTAATCTTTGACAAAAATATGACAACATCAGTATGGTTTAGAAATGTATCATGCCATTCAACAGCAGTGAAACATATCAACACTAAGTGAGTCTAAAACGACTTGAATTTTCCACCAGTTTTGCACCTCAGCGGTCCTTTTAAAAGTTTCAACTTTACAATATGACCTGCAATGGGAAATACAAATCATGACATGCACCAGTCGAAATCTAGGTATGTACCAGATGAAATTTAGGTATGCACTCGTCGAAAAACAAATCTACGTATTCAAATTCTAGTTTTTTTAAAAAAATAGTCTTTCATTCGTCCTTGTATTAGAAAAGATGTCCAGTTCTGTCTTTAAAACAAATCTTCTTCAATTTAAATGACCCTACACACAGAGTCATTTTTTAAAATTGCAAAAACAAGTAATGTTGTTTCCAAATTTCCTTGAACTCTGAACTCATTTCAATCCACGTTTTTTACGTACCTAGTTATGTTTCTGAATAAAGATTGGCCGTATGAGATATTAAACATGAAAAAAATTAAAATTGTTATAAGTGAAGAATTACAAAAAATGGCGTTAGGCCCTTGTGACACTAATCCCCCCCCCCCGTTTACAATATTAAGATTATTTCACAACTGTAAATAAATATAATCGATTATTCATAGCTTTGGAATTCAAATAAATCCTCATCAATAATCAAAGTTTAATTTCCCTACTAGAAAACACCTCGAATCATTAATCAATATTTATGATGTGTCTGCCTATGGTAAACTACAGTCAAATATGCATTCGTAAATTGGGTAATTTTAAAGATGAGCTCTAATAACATTTAAATATCTAAAATATGGCACAACATTCAAGATTATACAAGTTGGGATAAATGGGAAAATGATATATTATGTAGTTAATAAAATGATCGTATATCCCTCGCGTTCCAAAAAAACAAACAGACAAACACTAACGTACACTATCAGCTTCGGGATATGATTATCTTCTCATAATCATGAGCCATCTCTATAAGCCTTTCTTCATAATGACATTTTTCTCACAAATACCGTGAGATACATTACAATTGTTAGCTACTTTCACTTCTTCGCACATATAAAACATAATAACTTTCCTGAAGATCTGAAAGGATCGCTTTAAAGTGACTATCAACGCTTTAATTTTAAACAGATCAGAGTATAACATAACAGATAGAGAGAGAGAGAGAGAGAGAGAGAGAGAGAGAGAGAGAGAGAGAGAGAGAGAGAGAGAGAGAGAGAGAGAGAGAGAGAGAGAGAGAGAGAGAGAGAGAGGGTGTCTGAGGTACCATTATGCATCAGTTAGCAGACTCTCCTTGAATTTGTGTAGTATTTCATACAAAGAACATAGTAATACTTTTATACTTTTGTTCAGCGCATTGAGATTGTTTTAATGTAATGCGCTCTATAAGAAATAAATATTATTATTAATACCAGTAATATATTTTTCGAGTCAAAGAATTAAAACAGCAATATATGTCAGTTATATTTTTCTTGAGCTAGGCAACACTCTATAGCTATCTAATCATATGACACGAATTTCTTTGCATTTTACTTCAAAGAGAGAGAGAGTTTTTTTAGAACTCAGTGTGCTGATTATTGACTATGTGCGCCCATATGTATACCGTTGTCACCAAATGAAGGCAATTATACGGCCACTACACAAGTAGCATTTTGAGAGAATCCATACTACCTACCCGTAACAATGACATTACAAACAACCCACATTCAAAGTTAATTCGCCATATTTGAAGTCTAAAGGAACTGAAGTACACACAATCGGTTTATCAAAGAGACACAGCCAACATGGTTGCTGTTGGTCTAAATATTGCAGCATGCCGACTAGTATTGTTTCCATGGTGATAATCTGATTTTATCAGCATGAAGGATAAACTTCCATACGGTTGTCAACCATCCCCTTTTGACTTTCACAAACCTCAGGCTACGTTTGATCAAAGACTCTGTTTTCCCTTTGGATTTCATTTGATTGATATATGGCCGATTGCATTAGGAATAGATTTAGAGAACTCTTCCCGCTTGGTTATTGATAAATACGGCGCATAATTTCACTTACCGGTGTCGCAAAAGTTAGTTTGCATGTGTGTCCTTAGTTTGACCTATGTACTCCTGTGTGGAGTAGAAACAATTTTGAGCTGTATTTATTGTTACGCCACAGAGATTTTTTTCATAATAATGATTGAAAACAAAGTAGGGATATAGACACAGGGGAAATGTTTGCCAGTCGTGATTTTGAATGATAGTGGACAGTTTTGGTGAGTTAGGTGAATAGTTAGCCTTTAGTTAGTGTATCTAGCTGTATTTTCTGAATATTTGCGAATTGACTGGGAGGAACCTTTTTTGGTTTATTTATTCAGTTACCAAAAGCAGCGGCAGGTATACACCAACTACTAGCATCCACTATATACAAATGCCAAACGGCACAGAGATAACAAAACATGCACACTCACAGATAGTATTAGCATGTTTCATTCGAAACTAATGTAAGTTTACATAAGGCATCATGTGTGACAAATCAAGTCCCATATCTAATACTATCTGGATATACTGTGTCAGCTAAAATATTCATTATAATGGATTTCTCACACTTTGTAATTGTGTTGGAAGGATCATCTTTTCAGACTGAAATTGGGAAAGTTATAATTCATGAATTATATTAATGAATGATATTAATAATTGATCACTAGTATTGCATAATTTAAATAAATATCGTCTTTCTAAATTTCTAAACATCCCCTTCATCATAGTTTACATTATTTATATTATTATTTACATATAGAACAATCAAGATTAAAATAAATAATTGTAAATGTCTTAATCAATCATTGGATTCCGATGAGGGTAGTGGCGAGAAAACATGTGTGTATTCATCATACATACAGACATGCGCATGCCCATTTCATGAAGTGCTTTAAAATGTATCTATATGTCACCAGTCTGTACGTTTTTTGACATTTGCCATCAGACAATGTTAGTGATGGGTTTTTGTTAAATGAACTATGGCCAGTCCAAATAAAATTCTCATGCACCAAATATAGCCGAACCCAGTTTGCAAATGAAGAGGCTGATTCCCCCAAAATGTTTAATTACAAATATTTTGTTCAATTGGTGATATTATTTAAAAGTGTAAGAACAGTTACAGAAAAATTCTTGACCTTCAACATCAACGAAATATAGCCAAGCTTTATGAGAGTATTTTTATTACAGTAATGTTATACAGTCAAGGATAGGGAAATTTGTGTGCAGTGGAATTTCCAATAACATAGTTGTATTCAACGCGGAGCCGAAAGTATTACACATTGGTGAGATTCAAAGAAGAACAGTTTTGGCCTCAAATGGAGCAATAATCGTAATGAGAGACATCGACTTACCTAGTGACGTCATCTCTAAAATGTTCACTTCCGATTAATGAAATCACCAGCTAAAATTGGTAGGCAAAATTGATTCAATTACTACCTTATCGGTTGTGAGTATGTTATTTAACAGAGGAAAAGTCAGTCCTTAGGTAATGGTGGAAATTGTGGGTATCATTAGTACTCGATAATGAAATGAAATGAACAAAGACCAATAATTTGCATGTTGAAATTGATCCGTAAAAGAGGAAATGTTGATAAAAAGTGTGTATATGTGTACTATGTGTACAAGACAGTCTTTTCTTCTCTTTTGTATAAAATTGACTTCCGAAGTAATCAAAAATCCATTAAGGGTTATTGCCTTATATCTTATAGCAAGCATCATACCCAGATCTATCAATAACCGCATGCTTTTTAGTTTTTGTAAAATCCAAGTGTGGTAGAACCTCTACGATATATAGTTTAGATCTAAATGTAAAGCTGGTACGCAAAACGATTTTGCCATAAATTTATTCACATGGTTAATCGAATCTCATTATTTTTGTATTTGTTGACCATCATGATTCCTCTTTAAGTGTTCAAGGTCACAGTTGAGTATTTGTAATTAATTCAATACTACAGTGTTTCTTATGTGGCCTTCGCATTCCTTGTTCCAACCAAGCGTGATAAATGATGGGGACCAGAGTAAACCATGTAAAGAATGTTAATCTTTTACCTGTAAGAGATAATCATGTCTTCAGAATTTATTATCTATATTAATTCAGTCCATCCAATCGTTAATGTCACCCCATGAACATTGCAATCAACTCATGAGTAATTTATTATCTCTGAAATAGAATAATTTTACGGTTCATTTGACAAAAACATAGAATAGTGGGTGTTTTGTGAAATGAGTTGGTCTAAAGGACACATTGAGATTCCTTAAAGGTTATTTTACACTGGAATGGAATTCAAATTTCCGATTCAACAAGTTGCTTGGTGAGAAGTGTCGATCAATTACTTGCTGTTAAACCATATGTGAATCCATCACACTTTTGAAACGTATTTACAACATTTTTTTATCATGGTCCGGATAATACCCGGAGGGCATCATATACTGAATTCATTGTATGAGCTAGCTCAACTACTTTTTGCCATATGACAAGATTGGAGATATAAACACTAACTATAGTACACTTGACACTATTGAGAATCTATGAGTATGTCATTTCTTGGTCCTCAGTAAGACATTGACACATTACAACACAAATTAATCCATGAAGTTGACATTTTATCTGAAGTGGGTTAAATCAGGCGGACAGATCAATACCCATAAAGCTATAAAAATATAAAATGTAATAGTAAATACTAAGCTTAATGTGATACCCATGAGTCTCATCAAACAATTCACACGTCAAGCTGATATATATGGCATGTATTTGAACTTGTCTATATGCAAATGTCAACTTAATATTGGCAATTAAGCAATTCTCAATACAGCAGAGCAGTCCTTTACACTGAATGAGGCTGATATTATAGTGTCACATATATTTTACCTTTGAGTAATATACAATAATCACCATTATGAACTCTAGCTACTAATAAGGCAGTTTTATTTTTGAATTTTTCACTAACATTTATTTCAATACAACGACAGAGCATTTGTCTTGTGTCAATGAAATACATGATCTGATAGCGTCGATATTGTTATCATGAACGCTCTCCCAAGGGAAATCTACTAAATGTAGTGTTCACTTTTTTCCATCTACTTTGCTCTCCGATCATGGCACTTAAGCATCAATGAAACTGGACATATTTAGACCAATTGTGACAAGTAGTAATCTTTACTAGTTAAATACTATTATTAACTTGGGCTTTTTAGAGATGCACCATGGGATTCAAAAGTGAAAAATCTCTTGGATAGGTGTCCCATATCGTCTATTAATAAGATATCGGGCATTTCATGTAACAAGTTACATAGATAAAATCCTCATTAGACAAACTTGATTGCCATACCAATTATATGCTTCTATATTAAAAATTTGTAGTTGCCGGGAGAGGTTTATAAATGACTTGTGGGCAACATATGAGATGAATTCACACATTGTTAAGTAGTCTATCTTAGTTTGTCAAGATACTGTCATTCAATTGCAATATAATTTGAGTAAAATCATTTTTATTGCAAAAAAGAATTATTCATATAAATACTCACGAGCTTATAAAAATGTTGCAGCTCAAATATGGACGTTTGCGCTATCGCACCCGGAATAATCCACTAATCCGATACATAATCACATGTTAGCAGGAATATGTATGTTATTGTTTAAGTCTTTCAAAATTGAAAAATAAATTTGTCAAATAACTTACGTTTTGTTTGTTTGTTTCTTCGTTTGTTTGTTTTATCAATCATTGTTACTGTTGAAACTACAATTGCGAACAATTATGAAGATCTGATACATTCCATGTTTCATAAAACAAGTTAAATGTTAGAACTTTAAGAAATACTGACACCCATCTTATCTATCTATCTATCCATCCATCCATCCATCCATCCATCCATCCATCCATCCATCCATCTATCTATCTATCTATCTATTTATCTGTCTGTCTATCTATCTATCTATCTATCTATCTATCTATCTATCTATCTATCTATCTATCTATCTATCTAGCTATCTATCTATCTATCTATCTATCTATCTATCTATCTATCTATCTATCTATCTAGTCTGTAATGATGTTTAGGATATTGGATTTTACATAACTTCGCAATTACTACCCATATGGCACGGACCTCTACGGCGCGTCTTTTTATGCTCAACTCCCTGGAGAGGATACAATCGATTGCATTTTCAGCAAACGCATACCATTAAAGCATTAACACTGCAGCCTCTATCCTGCCAGGTTACCAGTTATACAGCTTTGTTGATTTGGGGACAATCTTGGTTCAAATCTTATCCAAGTACTTTAGCCATTCAGAAACAAACAGTGGTGGGGCTCGAACATGCATCCTGTAGATTACGTGCAAACCATTTAAACTACTTAACTATCAGGAATCCACATGCTATGTCCGACTAAAATACCAGTTAGAGGTCTAAACACTAACACCAACGAAAGGGGGGGGGGAACGTACATTCTTTCTAATATACACTTGTGAGTACTTGCAAAATATGGGACTGGTTGTGATTGATGATGTTGTTACTATGCAACTACTTGGGCTCTATACCTTCCAAATGCTGTATGCATTCCACATAAAGTACACCTAGAATATACTATTATGTAGTGATACCATTGAACGGCTTTGAAGAAATTGAACCTGACATTTCAGACCTCATAATGTAATAAAAAGCACCCATTGCAGGTTATAAACCACAAATAGTTCAAATAACAGCTTTTATGTTTTGTAGGTAATGCTTTCAATCAGATTATAGAGAATTGGGTGTGAAAGAAAACGTAAGTCCCTAAAATATACAATCGGACTTTGAAGTATGGCGTTGACTGAAAGATAAGACCCATATAACTGGCGACATTTTACCTACACATGCACATCTGTGCCACAAGGTTTGATGATAAAATTGTCGACATTAATGATTGACAAGAGCAAAGATAGAAGTAAAAAAATGCATTAAACGCACTTATAGCACAAACAACCGCTTTCCAAATTCTAAATTATTCAGATCGCGAACGTTTGAAGTCACGTGATCTATATCATTTTCAACCTTAAATGATTAATAAGGGAATTCATTATTAAAACGACAAAACCAAACACTAATTTAATTGTTCATTTTAATGTCTAATAACATCGAACATAATTTACAAATCGCAAATGTTGCGATAAAAAGCGATTCCAATCATCACTGATCAAAATTAAGATGTGCATATATATTGCAATAGGTTTGAATATAATGATGGAATAATTGTACTGTCGTATAACTACTCCCTTAAGTCCGATAAAAAATTGCGGGAAGATTTTTTCTAATTACATTGTTATTTATCTCATTACATTTACATCACCTTGAGTGATGGAGGAATTCTCATGTCATTTTAACGAATGTCTTCCCGTTTGTTTTCCTGTAGCATACTTGTGTAGTATACTTTAACATTTAACACTTCGGACGAAGCAGTTATTCAAAGAACTTTGCGAAATAGTGGCTCCTGTCTGGGAATTAATTGCTCAATTAGCCTTTCATGCACAGAACGTTATAAAAGTCAAGCTCACACGTAAAGTTGTGAAATATGTGGTAATAAATGACCACATAAAACGCTACGCTAATAAAACAAAATAAGTTACAACAAAGTAATCAAATAGCCGACTTTTCTGAAAACTAGTCTGGACATGGTTAAAAATTGTTCATGATCGAATTCTAGGAATTGTGAGCAGATTTCCTTAGGGAATTGTAATAACTAGTACACTAAGTAGAGAAATAGGTGTTACATAATAATTGTATTTCATAGAATTAGTTTTCAATTGTTTGATTGTTTTTTTCCTTGTATTAAAGAGATATTTAATGTTTTAGGTAAACATTACTATTAGGAACATCAACATCCAATGCGTATACAGTGTGGTATCGGTTGGCAATAAGCGCAAATGTACCTTGTATTGTGAGTTCATATGTTATATCTTATTTCATCGATAATTAACGGCATGGACTTTCATGGAAATTCAAAAGTTATTTTTATGGAAAAGTTTTGGTTGGTATTTTCTCACAAAGTAAACTCGGCATATATTAGATTTACTTTGGGCATAATGAATTCCAGAACACCATATTAAAGCAATTCCATTCCATTCCATTCTAGGTTGACCGCGTCTCTGTTTATACCTCAGAATTATTAAATTATGTAATGTATTACATAACTATTCAGATGCTTTATTAATGTCATTTTTCCAGGATCACTAATCTAACTTCGCACCACAAAGCAGTCAAGGTAGTAATTGGCGATTCCAAGCTATCTATCTATCTATCTATCTATCTATCTATCTATCTATCTATCTATCTATCTATCTATCTATCTATCTATCTATCCATCCATCCATCCATCCATCCATCCATCCATCCATCCATCCATCCATCCATCCACCCACCCACCCACCAACCCAGCCAGCCAGCCAGCCAGCCAGCCAGCCATCAATCCATCCATCCATCCATCCATCCATCCATCTATCTATCTATCTATCTATCTATCTATCTATTCATCAAACATATACGAAGATGTGCATCATCCTTTCTCCTCCCTTCGTGTAATCCATGCCAGTATTGAATTATTAAACCACGTATTCGTGCGTAGAATCATCATGACCATCAACCTACGAGCCAACCAATTTTAATTTTAATCGAATATCATATTATAAACTAGTATTACGATAGATGTACTTAATAACCCTTGGCCAGACAGAACACATCTACATATTTTAGGTAGTCCCTGAATCTCATATGGAGTGGTCTTAAATTGTATCCCTCTCAAATTGAAATTTAATGTCACTCCCGTCAAGCCTTTCATGTATGTTGAGGGGCAATTATGCAGTTGTTCAATTTCATATGTGACCTTAATTTGATCCGCATAGACTATTTATATCTTCTTCTAATTTACAATTTTATCCCAGAGGTTCTCTAAGTAGACGCTGTGGGTTTTGTTGGAGATTTTGGACTGATGTTAATTGATGTCTTGAATGTAAAGATGACTAAAACTTAGTAGTTCATATCAAGTCTATTCTCATTTACGGATATGCTTTTACCAGTTCTTTTTTTTGTTAAATTTGTGTGCTGGGAATTCCTCCCAGCGATTTTACCAGTTCTTTTATCATGAACCTTTCAAAGGCGTGTTAGTGTTCTCGGCATGTGCATTGTGCATTGAGGTAAGGCGCTGTGCTATCATGGTGCTGAGGAATATATAACTATATATAACTATATACATATACTATATATCTATATATCTATATATATAATATAATTAAAAAGAATATGGATATTATAAGTCGTTACTCTGACTTTCACGCTTCTTCAGCGATCATCAGGCGACTGATATAATTCGGATTGACAAGATCGTTATTTACACGTAAATGTTTGTGTATATATTGCGCAACAAGATAGTCGTACTAAACTATTGCTTACGGAGGTTTACGTCTATAGTGGGCGAGGAAATATTTACTTTCATAACATTTGAAGACTAATTCAGATTGTGTGCGTGTATTATATATATATATATATATATATATATATATATATATATATATATATATATATATATATATATATATATATATATATATACAGGTTTTGAAAATTTGAACCAAATTATATGCTATAGACCCTACAGAACTGTTTCGTGAGGTGCGTAGTCCTCACTCATCAGGGGTAGAATGGAATATAGTATCTGCGTTTCCTTACCGTTAAATTATATAAGTCTAATGTTCCTAACAGGGAATATCTACCTAGTAACATAGCGTATTAGCATAGTTAATTGTTCTGCAATAATGATTTATGTCTATGCCTACACGACGACACAAGTTCATTTCGTTTATTTAGAGTACAACGATGAGGTTGACAAATTATAATATACTTTTCAGTTATGCAGAGATTACATCTCTGACTGGAGCTGTTGTACGGTCGCGCGCGTGCGATAACTTTCCATGTGATGTCGTAATCAATTTCTTTATCCTTAAGAAACCATACATACTTACTTAGTTCTGTTGAATTTCTTGACAAATTGTTGCGGAATGAAGCTGTGTGGTTCCTGTACCGTGTCTTGAACTCGTTTTCAGTAAGTCCGACATACGTTTCGCGGATATTGGTGTCTTTACGCTGAACTGTTGCCTGGTATACCACGCTCTTTTGTAAACATTTCCCGTCCAGGGGACATGTAACCTTTACGCGACAGTTACATAACTTAGTATTCTCGTTTTTACAGCCGTTCTGGGTAGACAGTTGTGTTTTATTGTGGTTGTCGATGAGACGTTTAGTATTAGTTACACAACTGTAACTAATTTTAATTGTAATTAAAACAACCACAATAAAACACAACTGTCTACCCAGAACGGCTGTAAAAACGAGAATACTAAGTTATGTAACTGTCGCGTAAAGGTTACATGTCCCCTGGACGGGAAATGTTTACAAAAGAGCGTGGTATACCAGGCAACAGTTCAGCGTAAAGACACCAATATCCGCGAAACGTATGTCGGACTTACTGAAAACGAGTTCAAGACACGGTACAGGAACCACACAGCTTCATTCCGCAACAATTTGTCAAGAAATTCAACAGAACTAAGTAAGTATGTATGGTTTCTTAAGGATAAAGAAATTGATTACGACATCACATGGAAAGTTATCGCACGCGCGCGACCGTACAACAGCTCCAGTCAGAGATGTAATCTCTGCATAACTGAAAAGTATATTATAATTTGTCAACCTCATCGTTGTAACTTGTACTCTAAATAAACGAAATGAACTTGTGTCGTCGTGTAGGCATAGACATAAATCATTATTGCAGAACAATTAACTATGCTAATACGCTATGTTACTAGGTAGATATTCCCTGTTAGGAACATTAGAATTATAGAATTTAACGGTAAGGAAACGCAGATACTATATTCCATTCTACCCCTGATGAGTGAGGACTACGCACCTCACGAAACAGTTCTGTAGGGTCTATAGCATATAATTTGGTTCAAATTTTCAAAACCTGTATATAATTCGCTCTACTACCCGTATTGAGCACTTTTATGTGGTTTTATCTACATCCAGTCAATTATATATATATATATATATATATATATATATATATATATATATATATATATATATATATGTGTGTGTGTGTGTGTGTGTGTGTGTGTGTGTTGTCTGATGATCGGAAGTTGCCTGATGATCGCACAATGCGTGAAACTCCGTGTTACAACCAAGAAAGAGTTCCAGCACTACCATATATATATATATATATATATATATATATATATATATATATATATATATATATATATATATATATATATATATATATACACGAGGGTACTGCATTTATCTATTGTACTGCATAGCAATGATATAGTTCAAATACAATATATACTAAGACGACTTTTTGTTCAGAAAGTACATGCTACGGTGCAAACATTTTTTGACAAAGCAAAACATAGTAATGTTAGCGGACATTTATTTTAATACGATCATATTGCAGCACATACACATCCTTAGTTAATAACGCTTTATGATGACATAGAGACTCAATATAAAACAGGGTGACATTGAGCTGTAGTATTAAAGTCGAACTCTTCGCCCTTTTATTGGGTCGACAGACATTTGTCTTCTCTTTATGGTGTTTCAGACGGAAGTTAATTTGCTTTTAACAAACAAATCTGTTAAAGTTGCCAAGGGGCTTAAGAAGAGTATGCGAGGTGGTTGAGTAATGCTGTATTGCTATACGAATGCAATCACAGCGTGCTGCGCAATCATCTTAACATTTTGATGGCGGGTGGTACGAGCTTGAAACCTACACCCTGGAGCGAACAAAATGTACAAAAGCGATCCACACTTTTGATAGGGTCATCACCTTCAATTACAGGAACACGTATCCAAAAAAACAGAAAGATTATTGCTAGTGTATAGTTACACAGCATGATTACGTACATCGTGAAATACGTACTAACATTACAAAGCTGTGATACTACAACTATGAACTATCGATACTTTATGTGACTTTGGAACTTTTTAGCACAATTTGGGAATGTATTTGCAGTAATCAATAAGTCTATATATGTTCATATGTATGTATGTATGTATGTATGTATGTATGTATGTATGTATGTATGTATGTATGTATGTATGTATGTATGTATGTATGATTGCATGCATGCCTTTCATCTTACTCATAAATAGAGATTTATAACTTCGCTCTTATTAAAAGTTATTAGTAAATAACTCCAATGAACACACAAATAAAAGAGTGAAGTACTGGAATACATTTCGTATATGTGTGGGTGTACAAACCAATAATGGGATACCTCAGGAATTTTAATCATTTATGATTTTGATTTTAGTCTATGGATATCTTGATTAAGAGGCCACTTCAATATCAGCAATAATCTACGAATAAAAAGTGTATATCGCAAATTGAGATTTGGAAGCTTTGATATAAAATGCTCATATTTAAAAAGAAGAAGTAAACATCTTCGAAATCACTTTATGATTGCTATCAGGTCAAACTATAGATAGATAAGTCTGAATAAATGACCCTTTCGTCATTGATTTAAAAACAGTATATATATATATATATATATATATATATATATATATATATATATATATATATATATATATATATATATATATATATATATATATATATATATATATACGCTTCTTAATTTACATATTCTTACTGCCTCAATATATTGAATCTCGTTTGTGCTTCCCATAGCAGAATACAAAGATAACCCAACATGTTTCCAGTGGAGCTCTTCATACTAACCTAGTATCGAAACCTCACATCGACTCTTTCTCTGCCTTTAGCAATATATTATGTTATTCATTCACCATATTGTAACTTTTGGTATTTTTACTACACACTTTACTTAGCTCTCAACTATTCTATGTGGACGTTGTCAAAGCAACAGTGTGATCTCATATGTGAAAGCGTAATCAGTTATCTCCGCCAGCATTATTGCAGTGTCTCACGTTGTTTTAACGACACGTGCATTCTTCTAGTTGTAAATAAACCCTTAAAGGCTATTGTCTGCAACGTATGAGTTCTTCAATACAATTATTCATTTACGCCAGTGCTTCATACAAATATAAGTGTACGGAAAAGAAATGCCACCCAAGTCATTGTTAGCGGAAAGAATAATATATACATTTGCCTAAAGAAAGCAATTTCAAGGCTACCAGATATGTCACTGAACAATTTTCCCATTCTTTCCCAATCGCATTCAAAACATTATTTGTTAACATTATTTCACATTGACCGGTAATGTAATTCATTCAGAGAATAACAGTAGACAGTTATATATTTAACATATTATGTAAAACAACCAATAAACCACTTTTCTGATGACTTTGTGGCAAGCAAGGATGTTTACTGAGTAGTCATATGGTATTGTTGTCCATGGCTTTAGCCATTTATCGGTTAAGCTGAAAATGACTGAACAACTGTGGAATTATGTGATTGAATTCGGTTCGCAACACGAAATTGTTTTCGCAATATAGAATTCAAATTTTTCGGCTAATGTCAGCATCTACTTGACGATGTCATGATTCAGAAATATTACAACTCCACAACAATCTGTAAAGTTCCACCAAGAACTAATGTCACACGTTGATTCTGAGTCATTCATAGTAACATTTAAAGTACTTATATACGCCGTTAGATGTTTTTTATGTAGACATAAAGACTTGACATTTATTTTCTAGAGTTTACTCAAAATCTCGCCCAGTAACCAGGTATTATGAGTAATATTTTGATGAAGTAAGATTAGTTTGTATTTCTAAGATAACAAGGGACCATAATTCATATTTATAAAACTATCAAAATGACAGACAGAAAAACAAACTTAACGTGACGGGATATTGAAAGATGTTTTATGTAATAATTGTAATTATACTACCTATTCAGAAATATTCCATTGAAATGATTATTACATCAGTAATGTGATTTATTTGATTGTGTTGAGCTCTAGAGACTGATTTTTAAATGAATGCATGAATCTACAGGGGACTTTAGACTGACGAAAATCTGAAAAGGGGACTCATCGGTTTACTGAATTACATTTGCAGGAATAGCAGAAAGAGACACAATTATAGCCCACTGATTCAAATCAGTATTCCTAAATCGAATAAAAGATATATATTTTTCGTTCAAAAATCTCGTAATAATGTCGCAGTAGTGTTTCTGATTACTTGAGCGAATTTTATCTTCTAAAAAAATACCCATAAATGGAAGAGTGTGTACAAATTGTCTAACAAGGGAATATGTGACAATGTAATAAATGAATCTATTACAGGGAATATAAGACAAGCATTACTATATATATCCAGTTAAAAGATTAGAAGTAAATGAAAAACCTCTGTTGGTTTCAAACCTCTGCTGGTTTCCATTAACCGATTCATGTCAAATCCCCACATCCTTTACTTTTTAGAATGATATACCACTGATATCAAAATGGACAGCTTTCATTTCATCACATAGTTTAAGGTCCTCTTCCATCAAACCATCGTTTATCATGTTAACGTATCCAATCATCTCAAGACAAATTGCGTCGTGTCATGACGAAGGCATTGCCTCCCGGGTTGTACGGCTGTAGATGGACTAGATAGGTTGCTACATTGAATTTGAAACGTTTCCTTTCATTTCTTAGCCCGAAGCATTAGCCTTTAATTATTTAAGGTCACAGCTAATGAACAATAAAATGAAAAAGTAAGAGCAAAGAACTCTGATATTGTGCTTTAGGCAAGAAACCTGGGTACCAAATTAAATACTGCCATCTCCATTGTCTCCCATGGGATCCAGGTATTGCAAAGGTATATGTATTTGATGGCATTTTAATACATAAAGATGATTGCCCTTTGTAGGTTATTGACAGTGAAACCAATCGGAACAACTCTTCAACGTCAGTTATTCTCTGAGTGTGTTCTTGAAAGCTAAGGATAGCGTATTTCCCAGTATCTCGAAACACGTAAAATTCCATTTCCCTCACTGGTGTTTTGTTTGTGTAGGTAACAGAACCGTGTATACCAGTCTGAGAAGTAGTTCAGAGGTTAATACGACATTCACGATCCATAAGAGGGTATCTATTTTATTTATGTAATAAATTTTCGTTGGTAATTTGTATTTCCTTATTTTGGGGCAATAGAAAGGTGACAATCCATAATGCAAATAGCATGTTAAATGTAGAGATTTTACTTTGCTGGCCGATCTCCTTCCTAAGTATACGTTTAAGTTAGATGTGGGCTAGGTTTTGCAGTATCACGTGGTATTTAAAACGTGTTGTTGAATGATAGACTTGTTAATGATTATGGAGATTACAATGTGATACAAGGCTATGACGTACTACTAAAACGATGTTGGTTTACACTCATGTAGGTCAATACAGGACTGACTTTTACGTCTCACAGAACTATCTTTAACGACTTACACAAACAGATTGACAGTACACACACACACACACACAGATATATATATATATATATATATATATATATATATATATATATATATATATATATATATATATATATATATATATATATATCACACCTAACCCCATTTCCACAGTATTATATTAATAATAATATATTAAGTATGAGAGACAAACGCATATCTTCTAAATTATGGTCAGACTTTGAACAGCCAAATGTGCAGGATTTAATGATGGCAAAGGCCAAACTGCCAATAACGTCCTTTCACGAGGAGGCTAATGACATGATGTCAACAGAACCAATGATTTGCAATGACAAGGTAGTCAATCCAAAATGGGGATCGTTTGTAAAAATTGTTTCGTAAAACATATTGAGCACTCGTACATACCTTTATCTTTTCATCCTCGCTCTTAGTTTCGTTTTCTTTTCTGTATTTCTTAGGGACCTTCTGTGCTCTTCCTTTTCGTATGTCGTGTAACTTTAAATTCTAAAACATAGATCATTATTGGTTAATATTAATTTAATATATCCACCTATTTAATTTTGTTGATGAAGAATATATAATATATACGATTGCTGATAATATGGAGAGTTTATTAATAATGTGCTGATGCTTAATCATTAGTAATCACAAAAGTGGCATGTTGATAATAAATATAACATTACACTATAATCACTTTGATAATCACTTTGGGGAGTTGATGGATGTTTGCACAATGAAACAGGCCGATGATACATGTTCACAAAACGTGTACACATAAAACAGATTCCTTCACATTTAGCAGGCCTATCCGTGTAGCGTTTCATATTCACAACAGGATGGGTCCTACAAAAATATATCACTGCGAATTTGGATGTGTCAAAGATAAGAAATAAGAATACATATGCAACAGTCTATACTAAGAGAGTCATTTGATGTGAAAATAATAAATGACTTAAAATTGAATTTCTTAAAAGATATATTCGATTATTTGAAAATTGCAGTCTCGTAGGGATGCAACATAGAAAGAAAATTAAATGAACTTTAACTCGCCCACTTTGTTTTATACTCACTACTGCGATACTCGATTATTATTGATAACTTTATATTTTTTATATAGTACTACGTTATAAACCGATTTGTGATTGCCGCTGATTGATGCTTGATGCAAATTGTAATCTCTCGTAGTAAATACTCTGCATGCTGTAATACGCAATAACGTAAACTATTACGTGAACATCGTTGTTGACAGCATTTCATGATTGAGTGATTGTCTTAAAGCTATACTTAAGATGAATATATCTACAGAAACGTATCGCTGTCGCTTCTTTGCATGAGTATCATGCAAGCAATCACCCTGCTGTTGCCAAGATATGAATAATCTCTGAAACTTAACGATGAAACATGAGTGATGAAGAAAGCAATGTATTCTTGTAAATGCGACACTTTATGAAATAACTTTGCACTATCAAGACTAAATTGCTTCTCTCGTAAGAAAATGTTGCTTTGTTCATAATACTTTTGAAAACATAATATATAGTCTATCAATGTGTGTATCTATAGCTGAGAACTAAGCTATTTTGAATGCATTACACGTTAGTTCGACTTGTATACTAGCATAGCAAAAGAACTTTGTCACTGCACTAGGAGTAATTATTATATTTATCTAGAAGTAAAGGCGTCGCGCGTTATGATATCAAGATAATCATATACTTATAAAACTTCCGCTTTGAAATAAATCACTCTGATAAATATTCATCGAAATCGAACTAGACGTGTGGAATATGTTGATTCTCCCCAACCCTTAAACTTCCTAGATAACCATGGTCACCAAATATGGATATAAAAGATGTTTAAATATATTTTCAATAGAGAACTTGCAATCGAGACTGAGCATGCTCAGACACAAAGGATTATGGGATAATCTGTGGTTATCGTAATACCTAATCTGGAGCCACTGATAAAATAAACCTCCCACAATGGTCAGAGTGACAATGAATTGATTATTTCTGTTACAATGTAACATTATTGTTTACAATGTTAATTTATGAGTATTTATTATCACATTTCCCATGATGCAGCATTCAACATGGCAGGTTTGTAATTTCCCTATTCACCCACTAGATAAAGAGCCTATTTTATTTTAATTAAAATTCCCAAGTAAACATAGATAAGCATATTATCTAATTTGTCTTATTCATGAATATATTAATAAAGGGAACTGAAATAAGTATATTTAAATAAAGTTAATCTAATGTCAATATGCAGTCAATGGGTTTGAGTCATATGACCTAAGCTGTAAATCACATGAAAGGTATAATGATTTATATTTAAAATCATACCTTGACGGTTTATATAAATGCGGCGGTCTGCGCCATCTACGTATGTAACTGATATTGTCGAGGAGAGTTTCAAATATAATCAGGATATCACACAACCACTTGCATGTTATGCCTTACTACTGTAACTAGCTGTTCATCAGGGGAAAATAAAGTCTATAAAAGCATGCGAATGTAACTAGAGCAACATGTTATTTATTTCGTTTGTAGGCCTATACAGTTTTAGATATATATTACGCGGGAGCATATAAACAATTCAGTTGATTTAACTTGAACTGCACGTTGGACTACTATATTATAGTCACGTTTTCATTGGTCATTCATGCTTGGTCCATTCCTTTTTTGCTTAAGCAGCTTATTAGCGAAGCCATCAATAATAGAAAACAACTTGCAGCATAAAAGTAGCCTTACGGGTTCTTTACGCCCGTAACTTCGAAAAAGACCGTTTGCTCATTAGCAAACTTCAATAATAAAAGCTGTTTGGTACTATGTTCTCCGTGTCTTCCTGCATAAATGTAGCCTTACGGGTTCTTTACGTCCGTAACTTCAAAAAAGACCGTTTGCTCATTAGCAAACTTCAACAATAAAAAACATTTTGGTATTATGTTCTTCGTGTCTTCCTGTGCAAGTGCGTCACTCGTGACGTATTTCATACGATAAGATGTATCAATTCTGTAGTCTCTACGTCTTCGTTTTATTCGTGGGCGTATATTCTAAACATCCAAAGCGATTCCCGCATTTACAACATCTATGGTGGTTTTGTTTGTGAAAACTTGCCAACTGTTTATACTTCATAGCCAACTATTCTCCCTGCATTGCGTCGGAGTTATGGGATACATGGCCAATATATTAAAGTCCAGTTTTGTTCAATGCAAATTATACCAAATGTCTTTTAATCTAACTTTTTCAATATGTTTATTAGTAAAGTATTATTCTCCCTGCATTGTGTCAGAGTTATGGGATACATGGCCCATACATTAAAGTCCAGCTTTGTACATTTTGTGTTAGCGATTGTCGAATCCATCGCCTTATCATAAGTTAGAAAGTGCGTAACACAATTTTTAAGACCTACACAGCAATTGTTATTACAATCGTCATAAGTGCTAGTAATAGTGAAGTTACCTTATTGGAATCTAGCTTTTGAAGCGATTACATAAGTACAGTTATAGTACCCTCACAGAAAGTGATTTCCTGTTTATGTTTACACATAGATACACATATACCAGGACACAGATATAGACGAACAGATGGTCAGTTAGACACACAAACCGACAATCACACACAGGCAGACAGACACAGACAGACAGACAGACAGACAGACAGACAGACAAACAGAGACAGACAGTCAGTCAGACAGACAGACAGACAGACAGACGTATACTTAATTTTTCCACACAAATATGTACGTTTATTCTCGTGCATAGTATTTAACAATAATGTGAAAAAATTGAGTACTTCATTGGGAGACATCGTTGGGAATTTATAATGGACAGGAAGGGTCACATTTATGTTGAGAATTTAGCATGTTATCTTGATTGATGTTTGTACATGTCTGTGAATTTCGTTCTGCCAGATTTGAATTATAGTTTTGTTGTTTGACTGGTTGTCAGCCACGATCGACCCTTACTGATCTTAGTATATGCGATTGCACGCTCAATGTTTATTCTGTCGAAAATGTGACATGTGCAACAACCCACCTTTTACTCCAAAAACATGTTTGTACATTTCCTTATACTAGCCATGTATAAATCTTGTCAGTTATAATAATAATAATAATGTTGGTTTCTTATATAGCGCTTTCCCACTCCGTGCTCAAAGCGCTTTACAATTATTACCCCTGGCTCGGATCAGAACAGCACAACGGCCCTTTAGTCTTCCTCAACTCCCCGGGGAGCATACAATCCATTGCAGCCATTTAAGCGCATAGGATTAAAGCCTTCACATTGCAACCTACATCCTACCAGGTCCCCAGTTATACAGCTGGGTTGACTGAGGCACAGTCGTGGTTCAAATCTTGCCCAAGGACTTTAGCCACTCAGAAACAAACAGCAGGCAGCGACGGGGCTCGAACCTGCAACCTGTAGATTCCAAGCCGGTCACGCTAACCATTCACCCATCATGACTCCAGTTATGACGGATAGCATTAGACCTTGATGTGGCACACAGATGTTGTCTGCGAATTATGTTTTCTACTGAAACTGATGATGAATTGTAAACATAATTTAAAAACAAAATCACTATGGTTTATCCTCATATCACTATGGAACGGCACGTTTACACAAATTAAATAATGACAAAACGCGCATATTCTGAAATACGAGTGAAATTACGTTTAGTAAATCATGCTGGTATACGGAAATAGTTAACACAAGTTTACCAAGTTGACGATAAATAAGGCTAGTAAAGAAACCAACCTGTCCTCAAATCCCCTTGGATGTGAATGATAGAAGCAGACGTCGACACATAGCAAAGTTATTCTGTATCAATTATGGAGCTCAATTTATCCTCACAAATGCTAGCTGATGTGTAGATCATTAACACCCGTACACCTTGAGTGCACCAGCAAAACTAAATTAAAACAGCGGAACTAAATTAGGGGTCATAGTTGTGTTTAATTTTCTGGTAATAAAGCATTGACTGTGAAATAGCAGAGTGTGAGTTGCCAACATGTAGTAAACAATTTTACGGATGTCTCATCGTTTTATGTGGTGTATACGCATTGCTTCACATGCCTCTAATTCAATGTTGGAAATCTTATGACTGCATAGGTTACACGCATCTGTCAAAGGAGATTTGAAGACATTTTCTCCATGTTTAGGTGAATCGTCCATTTAAGGTAAACGGGCAAAGTTATAGCTTACGTTATCGATGAAACGAATTCTTACACTTTATAAGTCTGACAGTTTGCACTTTTTATTCCAAAATGAAACCTTTTGCCATGCTGTGTGTTGAAGTGACACTCGACACAGTGTTTCACTAACCCATAAGACTCAGTGACAGCTCACATGCAGGTTGTTATGTTTATCGCACGGTGTTTACTCCAGGCATCTAGCACCACGCTGTGATGCGTCACAGCATCACGAGTTTGTAAGTGTAAATATGAACGCATCGCAGGGTGTCAGAAAATCCTTATAACACTTGTTTGACATTTAGCGTGAAACCAAAGACAAAACATGTAGACTCATTAAAACCATGCCTTCTAACACAAATGTAGGCAAGATTTCAAAACCATTTGAAATAACACTATGGTCGGAAACGAGATAATACGCAGATGTACATCATAGTTTACAATGAAAGTCTGCTTTCAGTTCATTTTAAGGTAAAGTTCACAATAGGATTGAAATTTTGGTATGGACACAGTTGTATGCTAGAGTTGTACACAAAATGGAATAGAAAAGAATAACCCCAGGTGATCATTATGACTCCAATGATAACACTAATGCCAGAATCCGAGATTGAAATTGTGGCCTTTAACTCCCATAATGTGTGTTATGCAGCTAATGCGTGTTTATATGTTAGTTTTCTGACTCAGTAGTAAACGATGACAAAGAAAGACTTGTCCAGATGTTAGTATATCCCTAGACATTTCACCTCACTGTTTGGTACTAATACAACATTGTCATATTGTCTAATTGTAAAGCAAAGTCTGTAAGTTTACATTCCAATATAAGTAATGTATTACATGACATATTAAATTAGCGTAAATTTTAAAGGTTACACAGCCGTAAACGTTTCATGATCAAGACACATTCCTGCCCCGGCGTCTGTAAGGATAGTCATTTTTACGCATAGTCAGGATACAACCACATGATGTGACCACGACGTCATAGTTGTCAGCCATTGAGATAATCCTAACATAAGGTTAACAAATAGGCAGACCCTTTTAGTAAATTCCTACGGGGTAGGTAAACTAATTGCATGGAATAACAGGTAACGCAAATGTTTCCCTACAGATTACGAACTCTGAAAAGCTGAGAAATGTACTGGAACGAATGACTGATACTTTGTATCAGGCATGTTCATTGAAGTATATATACACATAGGCATTAAGGAGATTGTATTTTTCAGGAAATGTTTATCATCATGAGAATTTATATAAAGCCTAACAAAACATTATGCTCAATTTTAGAATAGGTGGGGTAGGTAGCTGTTTTATTTTATTTATAAATATATATATATATATATTTTTTTTTCATATGTGAGTGTCTAGTTCAGGTAGTTATGTTTTCCGTTGTTTTCCATATGTTCTCTGTGTTATTGGTTTCTCCTCATCAGATGTACAGCCATTACAGATTGGAAGAACAGCTTTATGTTGTCTTTTTAAGTTAATGCGAGTTTCTGCATCCACTATTCCTAGCGAGACTTCATCGCGATTTGGATAAATGATATGACATGTCATCCGCATTCATTGGTTGACATATACAGGCCCAATGGATTTATCTATGACCGCATGTATTTGATGTAAAGTCATCGCAAGATGATGTTTCGAAATGTAAGCTTATACACAAATGTAAACATCTCTAAACTTTCGCGATTTAAACATGTATTCACATAAGCAAAGTATTCTAAAACAGCATATCAGTGCGGGTGCTTCTATTAATTAGATTCTCATTTTATATGCAATAATTTTACACGTACCTATAGAAAAAGGCCATATGGCCATTCATTTAAACAACACTTGCTATAGGTACTAGAGACACCAATGTGTGTAAAATAAATACGTTAGGGAGTCTTCAGTAATTGCAGGGGAGGGCTGGGGGAAATCAAGTCAGGTCTGTGGCAAACAATATTACCCTCCCCTTAGTCTGTTGTGCTTAAAAGTGATCCTCCCTTAATTATTTTCTTCTTAAATATGTCCCTCAGATTTAAATAGTTCAATGGAAAATATTTTTGAACACCACTGCTGTATCGATGCCTGTGTGTGGGCCTGTTGGCCGAGTTGAAGGCCGGAACTCCCAAAGACTAATTCAGTACACAGCTGACAACCTCAGGACCCATGTCAACATCTCCATTCCACCACCTCATGCAACAAATAACAGTTAATTCACTGCATTTCACTAATAAGTGCTATGATATTACTTTACAATGGTGACAGTGGTGGGATATGGTAGCAATAGGATTCCTAAAATCACAAATAATGCAAAGTTGGATGAAAAATTAGTCAATGTAAAATGTGACAATCCCCTAATTTCCATTTTCTAAAATATGACCCGCCCCGAAGGCTGATTTGTAAAAAGTGACTCCATATTCCCCCTGTCATCCCCTTACTGAAAGCTCCCCTTAAACACCATGGCAAAGATGATCTCTTACGACAACAAGGGAACAATATAGAAGTGTTCATAACAACAGTTATTGAAACCCGCAGCGTGTCATCCGCTAAACATATGGATGTGTTTGTCTATTAGTGACTTAGGTGATGACGTAGATAATACTTTAGGCGTCGTATTTGTACCATCCGTGCTATCGTGTGAATCAATTTTTCTTTTCCACGATCCTCATAAATTATCCATATGGATATTACAAAGATATATAACCTGCTACCCCTAGTGATACGATAGAATATTTACGTGAGTTGAGTTTCAATAGCATGGGTTTAAATTATTTCACTTCATAAAGATTCCCACTGTTTCCTAAACAAAATAAGGAAACATTGATATATGTGTTACAGTGTCCTGTGTCTTCATATAGCTACTGCCAGAAATCACGTGTGACATGCAGTATTAAGACTGAACTAGCTGCAACTGGAGTATTATGTTTTTCAATCCGACAAATACAATATACTCATTGAATTAAAATTGATTTAAATTGATTAAAATTCCAATAACTAGACATTTTAGAGGTTTATTTTATCTAAACGTAGGATAGAAATAAATTGAAATTGCAATTCACTGGGAACGCTGATTCTTGGATGTGGACCTAAGACTAAATGTGACTGGGTATATTGCATCATACTGTGTGTACTGTATTGCCATACAAATACGTTTACCCACATGTGATTCAATACTGTTAAGGGTGTACAATACTATGTGTAAGTCACAACATCTAATTAAAAAATGCCCCAGTTGCAGCTAGTGGTGCATGGAGATTTTCCACAATACTAAGAACCAAATGATACAAAGATGAGACGTCTTTGAAGACTAATTTATTTATGTCTAGGTAGGTTGGAGACAAAGATGTTTACAGTGTGCAAGTCACAGTAATCTCGCAAACCAAAGACCACTTTCATGTCCATACCTATCTGTATTAGGAAAACCTATTTCAAGTCTTCACTTTAGATTTATCCGTATTACATGTTTTGCGGTGCAGTATACTTTATTCTAAGATGAGAAGTTGTAGTTAAGTGTACCCACCTGCAAAGACATTATCAGTTAGAGATATCGCGAACCTTTCCTTCCATAATATGCCTTCGAAAAAAATTACGTTGAGAGTGGTCCAGAAGCATCCTTCGCAATTTATGTTCAATATTCTCCACACGAGAGATGGCTTGGAGACATGTGTGAACTGATGATTGCTATCTCTAGGATATCATCAACGTCTCCCAAGAGGTTTTAAATACCTTAGTCAATTCTTGCCGGTATATGCTGTAAGGTACATGTAACGAACGGTTGGAAATTCTACCTAGAATTCAATCCAGAGATCGAATTACGTAAAGTACCCTTATCCGAAGTCTAATCTTCCTGAACGCCACGAACCACGTCTATAAGAAACAGAACGTATCAACTCTCGCAATTATCGAACCAGGTCTATAAGAAACAGAACGTATCAACTCTCGCAATATATATATATATATATATATATATATATATATATATATATATATATATATATATATATATATATATATATATATATATATATACACATATATCACGTGAAAGTGTAACGAAGCTTATTATTTATACCACTCTACGTAGAAATATTGTGAGCACTTTTTACTCCAGTATAGATATTATATATATATATATATATATATATATATATATATATATATATATATATATATATATATATATCTGTGTGTGTGTGTGTGTGTATGTGTGAAAGTATGCTTTTAGATGATCTGTACAGTGCTCTTTACTTTTATTGAATACCTTTTTCATTATGACTGTCATGTTATAAAATCTCAAATTGTGATTTCACATATATCTAAGGAGTTGCTTAGTAAACTAAACACTTGTCAAAAGGAAACAAAACTTTCAATGCCACGAATTCCAACGTCAATCCCATCTATTTTAGGAAGTTGCTCAATCTTCTCCACACATTGCCTTATATGAATGCAGGAAGTTAACATCACCCTATTAGCCAGTCAAACAATCTTTACTGAATCACAAATATGTGTTGCTATGACGGTTTCGAATTTGGTAATAACGACTCGTT
Source organism: Glandiceps talaboti (assembly GCF_964340395.1). Taxonomy (NCBI): domain Eukaryota; kingdom Metazoa; phylum Hemichordata; class Enteropneusta; family Spengelidae; genus Glandiceps; species Glandiceps talaboti. Next base: position 8,756,089 of record NC_135562.1, read on the forward strand.
TTATGCAATTGTGAATTGCCAATTCCCATCACTTGTTGAGCCTAACGAGCTTCCGTATTTGATACCAATGAGCGTAAGTGGGAAGAGAGTTGGAGATGAACAGCTTCCTCTCTCTGACCTATACAGTCCGCGATGGCTTGCATAGCTGCACTGATGACACCATGGCCATTCCACGTTTCCTGATGTATACACTTCAAAGACTAAATTGCGATGAGATCTGCACGTATATTATTGCAAACGTGAACGTAATAGAAACGCAGCAAAACCAATCATTCCCTCATAAGGGACGTCCTTGCCGATACTACTTATCCTCAAAGTGACAAGAATTGGCAATATCACCTGTCGAAACCCCTAATCTTGTGCGCCAACATACACGTGTTGTTATGCAACAAACAAAATATGCTCCAAGCTGAGTTCCCTACTGTAATCACAGATAGGCAGTTTGAAATTAAGAATCGATATGCCACGCGAATACTCAAAGCAACTTTTTTGTTACAGTTCATTGTCTATAGAGAATTGCTGAGATGTAAATGGTGACTAAGGTTTTTTGAAAAAAAAAATGAAATGAAAATCGGTCAGCTTTTACTGAAAATACCCGTATAATAATTGTAGCTAATTTAAATTTGAATAGACATGACGCGTATGCAATCATTACAAAAACTAAATAGGAATGTTGATAATAACCCGGGATTGGTTATGATATACATCTGTTCAACGTAGATCTCATACAAGTGATACACTTGATACAAAAGTACAGTACACACAACTTATTCAAACAATTTATCAGATAGACTCGTTTGTACAAAAGCTTTATCAGATCTTTAGAAACCACTGTATCATAACAATGTAATACACACTTCAGATGTAAATGGTAAATAAACATTGCTTACTGAGGACAGGAATTGCAGCTGTCGCCAGAATTGGTAAAGTACGGAATAAATTTATTTTGGAACAGCGAGTAGATGTAGTTTATTTGATCACACCGGTAAAGAGAGAAGTAACAGGAAAGAACGTCTATCCTAAGGATATTTGCAAGGCATATGAACTGTTATAGGCCTTTCTACGGAAGTAAATTGACCAAAGTTAACTAGAAATTTTGACAAATTAACACTAGAATATCACTATGGAAATTAATCAAACTGATAATGATATATAAAGAGTGTGGCAACTTTTGTCTGGCAGTGGTCGTGTTTAGGACCTACATCATTATTGAATTTTAGATAATTTTAACACCAAAATCACTTGTGTCATTGCGAAAGGTTACTTTAAACGGATGAGGATTTGATATTTATTTTGGAATTTTAATTCATAAAACAATTTTATCATGGCGTCCTGCTTGAAAAATCAATATGAAACAATATATGCCAAGAACTTTGTAACTCAATAAATTGCAAAAGCTTAATAAACGTACGCGTGTAAAATCTTTGTTATTGTACGTACAATTACAAATTTTTTAGGCATGTTTTAGCTTTTCGCAAAGTATTGAGTTACAAACAAAGACTTGGCATATGTTGTTTCACATTGATTTTTAAAGTAGGAAGCCATGATAAAATTGTTTTGTAAATTAAAAATCCAAAATAAATACCCAATCCTCATCCATACGGCCACTTTAACATTAAGGAATTGCTTTGTATTGTTATGATGGAGTGATTCTAGATGAATAGGCGATAACGTGTAATGCACATCTGCAATGAATCAAAGGGGATTCGTTTTTTGACCTGTTGACCTTTCCCTCATATAAATGTTAAATTTAACTACTTGTGTTTACGTCATAGACTGCATGCTATAATCTTAATGACCCTACACTATTATAGAACAACGACGTGGAATGAAACGGCATTAATTTTGGGACTCTCTTTAAAATGCTCATTTGAACTATGAAATAGCCAGTTTTAACATACCCAATACCACATTCATGAGAGAATAATGTTTGTTTTTATCTAAAATAAAGTTGAAATATGTAAAACTATTCCAAAAAGAATATGTTATTATATTGATGTGTCTTGGAACAAAAGAAATATCAGACTGGTGAACAAGTACAAAATAGTACTTGAAGTACTATTTTCAGAAATATAAAGTGAGAAACCCACCTGAGCTAAAATTTAAATCCATGGTCTTGTGTTTAAGGTCTCCCTTGCTTGCGCTATTGCATTGCTTCTTCTCTCTACCATGATGTCATGAGACTTGGATAAACCAGGAATACCACCTGATCCATATTTTCCTGCTTAAGTGGTCCTCTAGTCAAAAATATCACCAACGTCCACTATCTACAAAGAAATCCCAAATAGAGAAGACCGGATTACAAGAATATCAAATGTCATGGCTAATAGCGGCTATTTATGGCTATTAGCTTGAATAGCTGCCTAGGGAGATATTTATACCACATTCCCGTTTTTGCAATAGTTGATAGCAAACTATTACATGGCTATTTATGGCCAATAATAAGTTGAATAGCCAATAGCTGCTATATATCTGAGGTCCAGCTATTGTGGCAATTCACTAAATACCCAGTAGCTGCTATTGACCTTGAGATCAAGCTATTTTGGCAACCAAAGAAATAACCAACAGCCGCTATTTAGCTCGAATAAAGCTATTTCGGAGATGAAACTATTTTGGCAATTCAAAAATAGCCAATTTCTTAGATCAATCTATTTTGGTAAATAGCCAATATCCATTATTTATCTTGGATCAAGCTATTTTTGTAAATAGCCAATAGCCATTATTTATCTTAGATCAAGCTATTTTTGTAAATAGCCAATAGCCGCTATTTATCTGAGATCAAGCTATTTTTGTAAATAGCCAATAGCCACTATAAGTTATCTGAGATCAAGCTATTTTGGCAATCCAACAATCTCTCACCTTTATGTTATTTTTGTCATAGACATAGGAATGTTTTTACTCGTCATTACAATCGAATAATATTACAGACGTGTAGATCAAGCACCCATCTAGTACATAATCTGGTCATTTTAATGTTGTTACAGTATTTTTTAGTTACCTTCGTAGTTCGTACGTCGACGTACTTCCTTCTGAATCCTCAAGTTGTTCGGACAGATCTCATTTTATATACGTTTTTGTGCTACCTCCCCGGAGATCAATACTAATCTTGTCAGGTGATGCCGTGTAACTTGATATATACTCAGTGTCCTGTGACGACGACTGTGAATCTGTCATCCTGTGTCAGGCGGGACGTTTAGAAAAATTGAGAAATGCATCGTGAAAATCAAAGACCTTCAAACAGACTAACTTTTGTCGATTATAAACATGGCATGTTTGTGTTCCGGGTCAAAAGGTCAAAGTTTATTCCGTACTCGCTAATGTAGAAGCGGTCACCACATTGGCCACAGTCGACCAAAACGATTGAAAAGTTGAAAAGGTGTGCATAATAGTAACAATAATTCATAGTAATACTTACATTTTTGACTTTTTGATTATTACTGGTACTTAGTTACAGTTTCAAACACTAAAACCTAAACGTCGCGCAAGAGGTCAATGAAAGGTTGTGCGAAAAATAATTAGATGACAGGTGACATGAGTTTGTTGACTTTCATAATATACGGGCAAATCACGGATCGGATAAATATCGTGGCATCGATCAGTAATATATAAAGGGGATAGATAGTAAGATGAATTGTTTTTCATTGTATTTGTTTACACACAATCATAGTTGTCTGAATTATACATCTGAATTTTACAATGGGGAGACATTAAACGCTGCGATTGTGTAACCAATTCCAAATTGATGGCACTTTATTCGTCCTGTTTCGCAAAAATATCCCTTGCTGTCTCAATATTAATGTAGTCGCCAGATATGAATACTTATTGGTATTTTATTAAGAATAAATAAACCCATTTGTTCTTAGTCAAGAAACTTCAGTTGGGGTCTGGAGTTTAGTACATTAAAACGTCGCAAAGTTAATCTGTGAATCATATCAGGGATCAATCACAAGTAGGGCGATACATCTACCACGTAAGCTTATACTTCACTGAAAACTTGATTCATAAAAGTCGAAATTCATTTGAAACAACGCCAATTAAATGACCGATCTATATAATGTTAAAACATTATAACGTGACTCACCTTCAACTTGGTCAAAAAGGAAACGGGACTTCAACAGCAGCAACGCAATGAAGTGTACGTCCTTAAAGATTTCCACTGAGAATGACAGCATGACTGACATGTCGACAGTGCGCGTTATACATTGTGTATCAGTTTTATTTTTGTTTGATTTTATACAATGTAACAAACACAACGGAAATCACAAATCCTGAAACAAGACGTCGCGTCGCCTGACTCAACAAAAATCTCACTAACATTGCTACAGTTTTGTTTTCTTTTTGTCTGGCTAGACAAAATACATTTTTGATGTTGTAAATCTTCTCGTCTGGGTCGACAAAATGTATGTTATCGTCTGGCCAAAGATGGTGATGGTAGCTCGCGTAAAGAAAAAGTAACAATATCTGTAAAGATATTTGTTGTTGGTAAGATTGTTGTCTAGACAGACGATAGAATGTAGCAATGTACGTTAATGATGTTTTGTCGAGCGAGCCAGACGATATTTTGTGTCAGGGCTTATGATTTGCGTTGTCAATAAGTTTTGATTTCTACTTGTGTGCGACCTATGTACACTGATAAAGACATTTGAGTGCATTAAACTTATGTAAAATAAGATTTCATCAATATACGATTCACACCCATTCAGAATACCATGTTTATAGATGTGCACGTACACCAGTGTTAAGTCTCAAATGCATCATATTGCTTGGGGGGGGGGGATATCAATGCCCAATGTTTCAATAACTAAAGGAAGGCTTAGCTTACCAAGAAACGAAATGTCATTAGTGCATTCATAACATATGCATATGGTCATACATTTCACAACTAAATGATTATGTGGAGTCATGACGGGCAAATGGTTAGCGAGTCCGGCTTGGAATCTGCAGGTTGCAGGTTCGAGCTCCATCGCTGCCGTTTGTTTGTGAGAGACTAAAGTACTTGGGCAAGATTTGAATCACGACTGTACCTCAGTTCATCCAGCTTTATATTTGGGGACCTGGTAGGATAGAGATTGCAATGTGAATGCTTTAATCCTAGCCTGCTGCAATGGAGTGTATGCTCCCCAGGGAGTTGAGGAAGAATAAAGGGCCGTTGTGCCGCCGTTGATCCGTGCCAGGGGGTAATAGTTGCGCTTTGAGTACAGAAAAAGCACTATAGAAGAACAAACATTATGTGTTATTATTATATTTGTATAGCTAACAATACACAGTTATGGCCTCTCTATGTAGAGAATGATATACATATTCGCCGCTAAACCTCACCTTGTTACGTTTTAGTTTATGGCTAGTCACGAGTTATTTCTCTGTTGATGCATAGCGGGTACAACTGATATACGACCATTTGGAGCTCGTCAAATGCAACTCACATGAATAAATGAGTGTTATCTTTCAATTCCATTTCATGCCTTATAAAATCAACCGCGGCTAAACGTGAGTCTAATCTAACGATCATTTCAAGGGGTCATTACAAGTACCCAATGGCTTAGTTTATATGCAAATATATGTGAATGAAGCGTGGGCATAAATTGTGTTTTCAATTTTCACATCCAGAGGGAGTTCTACTAGAACGCCATTTCGAACCTAGTGATTTCATATCATATATTACATGTGGCTATTCACTGAAATGTACTACTTTATTAAAAATACAAAAAACGTGATAATTGTGAATAAACGTTGTCATAAATTCATATTTCCTTCTGAAGTAATATATATTGGTGCCAAAGTGTCAATATATTAAAGGAAAGTGAAATGAATAACATTGAATCTAAATTGGTGGGTACCATATCGCTATTAAGAATATATTTCATCGTTAACATTGTCAAAACGGTCATAAAAAATAAAACGATGAACTGACAAGGGTCAATGGTGTCGCAAAATCTATGTGCGGGTTATGTTTTCATTCTTTAGATTTCATGTATACCGAGTAGAATAATGTCGTCTTACTTACATACCTCGTGACTTGGAATAATACTAAAGGGGAATGCTGCAATGCAACAACACACCTACGTGTGTGATATTTAAAACAACCAAACAATTATCAAACCGTTTACTGTACCCCACTCCTCTTGTACGCTCAAAGCAATACATTAATGCATAAACATTTTCATTTGTTCTCCTTTTAATATTATTTGATTAATTTGAACCCGTGCACAATAAAACCTTGTTAATGTGTATCTAATAACGCGAAATCGTTATCCATATCGCTAAATTTATGACAGTAAAATAAAGAGCATGGACCGGTCATAAAAACCTATCCTATAAATTAAAGTATCATCGTTATGCAAATTACGAATACAGAAATAAAATGTCCAAATGCAATTCCTGGCATAGGGTTAACCCTCACAGACGGATTTAATACATTGAGTTAGGTTTTTTGTATAGTTATTGAGAAAAAAAAAGACTAAAAAAATAAATAAAGAATTTAATATGCATCGGAGGAGCGCAGATTCTGTTTAATATAAACGTCGGTTATATGCAAATTCGTAAAATCACGCCAGAATTATGGCGACAAGTGATTGTGTCAATTTGTCCATGTTCCTTTATTATATATACTTTAGAGTGACGCCGTGAGTTCCTTCCTGGTACCCTGTTATTGTGTGCGAAATAGAACACCTCACACACCCATTTAATAACGAAACTACAGCGGAAATTATTGCATTATTTATCGTACTGTATCTCTCACCTTTAAATTTATATCCTCACGCGTTGCAATCCCATCATCAAGTTAATGATACCTTTGCACGAACCTCAAATGATATACAACGTCAATTTGATACTTGTGGTGGTGGCTGTAATTCACACTTTGTTTTCAAGTTATTGACGCTATCGCTCTTCTACATGCAATTGCTATACCCAATTGACTGTAAAGATGCATGTAAATCACCTTCAGCACGTGAACTGAACTGCTTATTATGTTACATTAATTCGATTTGTTAGTGATGTCTCATATTCATGTCAATGCAATCAGTCAATTTTCTTTTAGTCATAAATTAGTATTCTGAAAAAAAAGAAATGAAAAAATTGATTTTAGCTTGTGATTTGATAAATACACGGAGGTTTTGCAGAACGCAGACGGAAATAACACCCAGATTGTACGAAGTAAAGGATTGAAGAAATCACATATTCCACTCACTCACTCACTCACTCACTCACTCATGCATACATGGACAGACAGAAAGACAGACAGACAGACGGAATTTATACATACATACATACATACATACATACATACATATATACATACATACAAATAGATACATACATACGTTGACATACGTACGTACGTACGTACAGACAGACATACATACATACATACATACATACATACAGACATACATACATACATACATACATACATACATACATACATATATGCATACATACATACATACATACATACATTCATACATACATACATACATACATACATACATACATACATACATACATACAGATAGACACACACACATACATACATACATACATACATACATACACACAAATATATATATATATGTGTGTGTGTGTGTGTGTAATGAGCTATGTTCTCCATCCACCTTTAATGATAGCAGTGCATCTCCTAGTAATATGTATTATTTAATTTCGTGGTGGCTCTGAGGTGAATGGTTAGTTGACGAGGTGGGAATATAAAACAAGAAGGCGGAGGTGTAGAAAACGTAGATGTATTTGTCACTTTAAAATATCACTTGGGCTCACGTGCGAAAGCGGGCGAAGTCAACTTAAAAGTAATTATAGGACTTCCAATCTGTAACATTGTCCCTATTACACGTATTACTTAGATTTCTGGCAAGAATTTTATTGTTCTTACGTGACTGTTCCTTTTGATATGTGATCCTACATATTATGAATATATCTATAAATAATCTAGAAGAAAAAGGAAATATTAAAGTACATATTAAATTATTTGTGATGAATACAATAATCCGAAACTCAGGTACATAATATTATGTAAGTTGAAACAAAACTGCATTGATATAATGCTCGTTGATAGCAGTGGAAATAAGACTCAATGCGTTATTTTAGCGAGTTGTGACTTGTATAGAATGTGTTTTGTATTTATGCATGAGCTATAACATACATTGAAGCATTGTGACACCCTAGTGCGCGCGCGTGCGCTTGTGTGTACGTGTGTGTGTTTGTCCGTACGGGTGTCCGAGTCTGTGACAGGGGCTTAAGGATGTTGAACGTTGTGGCTTACAATAGTGCGAAAATAATGACCTCAACTGAAATCTCCGTTGAGATGTCGGTTTTACAATGTTGTCTTCTTCACTGCATTGGCTTAACACATGATTATATGGTTCCCATTATCATGAACTATTTCCATGGCTCTCACCAGGGAGGGTGACCATGCAATATTAATTTATGTTTTTTGTCATGTACACTTTCCTAGTCTAAGTTCTGTCATCCTTTTTGGTGAAAATAAAATGAATCAATATCAATATTGTAAGATCGAGATATTTTCATTTCCTGACGAATTACCAGGTCTGACGTCAAATTTGTATTAACAGAACAATATAATTATACCTTGTCATTCCGTTAGCATTGAAAAAATTGTGCATCAAGTTGTGAATGTTACATGATTGTACATGTGTTAAGTGTGATACACTTCATCCATCCATACGTACACCATGAGGGCGAACTTGTCGCTTTCCCTTTCACGCGTCACGTTAATTCACTTGACGTCATCACATACGCATTGGCGTGTCTCACATCCCGTCTTCGTAGATACATATCCGCTTTGTTGGGAAACATTCGTCAATGCTATTGTCACACCGTACTAAAAACCCATAAAATGCAACACATTATATTAACAGTAGGTAGACAACGTAGTAGAGATGTAACACGTGTTTATTGTGTAGGTCTATGGTAGTGATATATCAGTTGTGTTTTGTCTCGTTTCTGGCACCATATTCAACATGTGTCTGAAAAGAGATGTCATACACACCATATTTATGGATATGGATAATCTCTATTGTTAATTTATGATCCCAAACATTCAAATTACATATCGTGAATCCTTTGATTCATATCCTGCAGTAACACCTGTGGAATATCAATCAAGTATATCTCGTCACTTTGCTCTAATTACTAATAGGTTGTATCAGTTTGAACTCAGAATGTAGGAACAACAACGTTGTTGTAGACATTTAATTACTTGTCTTGAACCCTTGCTAAAACAATGTTGATAAAGTTGATTTAGATGTAGTTTACCTGTGGACTTGAAGAAATATTAAACGCTGCTACACTATTCCTAGCCTTTGAAAGAAAACCTCTCTACATTTATTTCTGTATTCTATGATGAACATACTTTTGTGACCATGAACCTTTATTCGTTATTCAGATTATTATGTACATTTAAGGCCCATGGCCTACAGTATCGAAAACGCAATATCATTACTACACTATTCCGCTATCATAACTATCGTGCACGAGCGAAAATTTTCCCCCAAGATCAAAATGTCAGTTAGGATTGTAGCATTAGTCCTCTACGCCTACAGGTAGGCTAATTCAGAGATACCAAACTCCTGAATTTCTTTGCCTCTCGTACTGCCTCCTCGCCCCAAAGTAAAATGCATTTTCTAGTCCAGATTTGCCAATTAAAATTAATCTATTTTAGGGAGGTCACTCGATGTAGGATTTGTAAAAATTACTACCCTTGGTTCCCTAAGTATAACAACACAAGTGAGGCTGAGTGATACAGGAATGTTTCTGAATGGGAAATGCTCCTAAGGCAAAATCAGTCCCGTCTTTGTTCCTTTTGAATGAATACACCGCATTCTAAGTAAGCTGTATTTCTAAAGATTATTCTGCAAAAAGACGACTTAAAGACGAGTCGATATTTAACCTCTTTTCCCCTTTCGTTTTCTATTTACAGAGACAATTACTATACTGAAGCCGTGCCAAGTTAACATTCGAGACACGATTTCACGTGACAGAATAAAGCAGATATTGACGGTGAACACGTAGATCAACAAAAAGGTTTTCGGAGTTGATTAATTCGGATGTTGAGGTGAATAAAATAAGTAAAACAGGCGACAGGAACTTCAAATTAGGTGGACATTCCCTTAGGACCGTAGTTGAACATCACGTTTATCGATCTAGAGTGTGGAAAAAAATCGTGTCGAAAATAAATCACGCTGTGACTAGATTCAACGATTTATGCATTATCCTACCAAGTGTGATACATTCTAATTTGACTTTAGGATTAACCTTTGTGAGATTTATGGTGAACTGAAAATTTGTCAGCAGTATTCTATCTCACACACTTCATTTACTGTGCAGTTAAATTCACATTTGCTAAAGGCGATATTAACTGGAATCAATCATCCAAACGCCGATGAATATTAATTCCATTTTTGTATCGAACATTACCAATCTAGTTTGATATCGAGAGGTAACAATATTCTCCTTCTTAAAAAAAAGTCTGTTACTTATAGGAAAATTATTTAGTTGTTCACCAGGAATCTGGTGTTACTTAAGGTATGATTTGAACGATTGGGAGTTGTATTATCGCCTTTAACGATGACGTTATGTCCTGGAAACGACTCGGGAGCAGATAACATAACATTTGGAAATTACACTGGTGACGAAGACTATGACTGGAACAATTACTATGATCAAGTATACGTGCCCAAGATGCAGATGTTGGTGTATCCAACTGCACACGAATGGGTCGTCATCGTGGCCTTTCAGATAGTGTTCCTACTAGCTCTTCTAGGGAATGTCCTCGTATGCTTTGCGGTATTGCGGAATCCTCAAATGCGTACAGTTACCCACTATTACATAGTCAATTTGTCATCAGCGGATATACTTGTATCACTTATCTGCCTGCCAATTACTGTTGTATTTGATGTAACGGAGACCTGGTACTTTGGTAATATTGCTTGCAAGTTGATCCCCTATTTACAGGTATTTACCGTTTAATAATTTTTCAGACCAGAGACTAAATGGTTTAGTTTATTCCATATAATATACATGAACCGTTGTGTTATTATCGATTAACGCTGGCTGCATCAGGTACCAATAATTTTTTTTCGGACAAATACTCACACTGTATTCAGACATGGGCAATAAGTGACGTTGGCGTCATGCACAACTTTTAAATAAAACAAGTAAAATTTTTGAAGTTACTTGTTTCACAGTCGAAAGAAATGGGCACACACATGAAGACATGGACAATGTAACAAACTGATATATGTAGTTTTACTATATTATAAAGAAGACTTCTTTTTTCCGAATTTAAATATCGGTCAGTTAGTAAGTCAGGCAGTCAGTGAGTCAAAATATCACTCAATCAGTTAATCAATCCATCAATCATTCAGTTAATCAATCAGCCAGCCAGCCAGCCAGCCAACCAACCAACCACTCACTCACTCACTCACTCACTCACTCACTCACTTACTCACCTCCCATCCTCACTCGCCCACTCAATCACTCAATCACTCACTCACTCACTCACTCACCCACCCATCCACGTGCACTTATCACTCACACACACACACACACACACACACACACACACACACACACACACACACACACACTCACTCACTCGCTCACTCACTCGCTCGCTCGCTCATTTCCGTGATTCAGTCTTGATACCTGTCATTGTTGACGTTATTTTTGTGTTTTAAAGCCGTCTTTCGTTTACTTCTACAGGTTGTGTCAATGAGTGTTTCAGTTTTAACACTCAGTGCCATCGCAGTGGAAAGGTATTTCGCTATTTGCAGACCACTGATGTTTAAAAGTACAGCAAAGCGTACACTAACTATAATTTTAGCCATCTGGATCGTATCGTTTCTGATACCTATTCCGCAAGCTGTTGTGTACGAAACCACCCCGGCTGGTGACCCTTGTTTATATCAATCGCAGTATATATACTTAACCAGGTGTTATGAGGTAAGAATGTATACGTACACATGGTAACTGTTTATTGTATTATGCATGTATTAAGCTATAAGGTACAATTACATACATACATACATACATACATACATACATACACACACATTACATACATACATACATACATACATACATACATACATATATACATACATACATATATACATACATACACATACACACATACAAACACATACATACATACATACATACATACATACATACATTGTACATACATAGTACATGATGTGCGTGCGTGCATACATACCATAAGATAACTCTCTGTTACAATGTTAGCTAGATTCACCCGACACATCATATTGTTTTTATGTGTTTCATTATTTTGTAATACAAATAGTCAATTTTCAGTGGAGACATCTTTACTTGACATTTTTCTTGAAAGTTTTAAAGTGTTCAACAATATACTTTCCCACTGATAAGCAACGTGACAACGAATCACTTTTATATAACAGACAATATTTTGCAGTGACCCCGGATGACTTTGCCCTTATCAATAACATTACTAAATATGTCTAAGCATAAAATTTTCGGATTGCAACCAACTAGCAAAACCAATGTCATTCATTCCGTCGTTAAATCAGAGTGCTGAAAATATGAAAGTGAAGGGAAATCTTGAACACATGCATAATATAGGCATTATCAGATGTATACATCAAATGACTTGACAACAGTAGAATGCCAAACATTGACAGACTGAAGGATGGGCGATATAACTACCTCTAGTGCACTACTTGTTCTGCACCAACGAGATGCCCCTGTGGTGTGATAGAATCTGAACCTCATTGGAGCCACTTCGATATATTTTTCACATGAATAGCTACAACATCTCTTATAGACATGAAACAAGTAATTGGTTTCCCAATGCTTTAGATTATTTTTAATTCGATTATGCAATTTAATCACGGTATCAGTGAACCAGGGGCAGTACATGTCTTGAAAAGAACTTATTCTAATACAATATTCATCCTGAATCATTAATGCCGGTTGTCAGCATTGGGGACGGTATACGTCAGTTGAAATATATGACAGTATCTCTTACTCTAAGACGAGTCTATAAAATGCATCCAAGAATTCATGATCATTTTAGTATCAACTTTAATATAATCTATTATAACACATTTTTGATAATTTTGATGTACCGTTCCCCTCAATCATAATGAATTGAACTGGGTTGAGTGAATTTATTTGAATTGAATTGAATTGAATTGAATTGAATTGAATTGAATTGAATTGAATTGAATTGAATTGAATTGATTTGAAATTAATTGAATTGAATTGAATTGAAATTTATTCCTAACCCCTTCTTTGTACTGACCACATTTGCATCATAATTCTGACCTGTTCCCACGATTGATAGCGTGTATATCAAAATTATTTCTTTTGACAGATTTACATAAGAATTGGAATTTTAGTCTCGGAGATATTCTCAAATTATAAGTTGTTTTAATCAAATACGGCTTTATGATTCGTCAGTATCATATATAATTAAATATATAATTTCGCAACTTTTCGAAAACTTTATATGCTAAATATATTTTGTCGTTTATTCTGGTCTACTTTTAATTGTTACCATCAGGATGACAGGCTGTGAAGATTAATGGTTCATACCTCAATACGATACATTGTGAAGTAACTCATCTAGTACAATTTCGGGTAGAACACTAATCATTGTATTCTCTATCTATTTCACTAGCGTAAGTGGTTCGGGACAATACAGCAGAAGATCTACCACGTAGCTTTGGTTCTAGTAATTTACGTCCTACCCCTCTGTCTCATTGGTGTAGCCTACTTCCTGGTATGCTTCCAGCTGTGGGCTTCCATACCGGGATCGATGGAATCGAAAGGATCGTATTCTTCCGCCAACGGATCAGCAGCTAACAGAACCACTGAAAGCCAACTAAAGTCTCGAAGGAACGTAGCAAAGATGTTGATCGTCGTGGTTATCTTGTTTGCCATTTGCTACTTTCCGTTGCATATTCTTAATATCTTGAGGTATGTATAAGAATCAGAGATATCAAAGATTACTGACTTAAGTTTGTGAGGGCCGATGATGTTTTATCATTGATTTATTTGAGATTTTAGCAATATAATCAATGTACATCCATTGAAAATTGAATATAATAAGAAGAGTAATAATCAAGCCGTTATATGAACAGTAAGACGTGTTTTATACTAAAACATAGATTCACTCCTAACGGAACAGGGTTTGCAACTAATGATCATTTTACAAAACGACCGGAAAGATTTCACAGACCGAACAAAGTGACTAAAGTTTTGTCATTGCATAAAAGCGGGAAGAATAAAGAAACAACATTTGAAATGAGAGATTGTTAAAAGTGACCATTCGTAATTTCTTTAAAGGTGTTTTTTTTTTCCAGAACGTTAATGCTAGTACCGTGACAGGCAGGTTTTGTCGCCTGACATAAAGTTATTGATTGAAACACTGCTTTAGATTTCATCAACAGACAACACAAAACAGATACAAAACATCTGCAATTAAAATTAATTCACATGACCAGCGTGAAAGGAATAGACACAACTGTGATTTTCGTAAAATACATGATGCCAATATCTAGATTGACTTACTAAACACACTATATTTTACAGACAATCTTGCTATACAATGGATTGGACCTTAGACTGAGATTGAACTTTAGGCATCTATTTTACGACCTCCTGTTATCAGATACCACACTTGCCGTTGATTGTTTGAATTGGACTTTCCAAAGAATGTAATTATTTATATACAGGAGTCTTATCTTGCAAAACACAGTTGTCTCTATTCCTTTCACTCTGATCATGAGAATTTTATTGTCAGATACAAAATTATATTTGTTATCATTTGATGACTGTAGATTACTGATTAGTCACGAGGGTATACAGATTCAGAATACGGGATATAATCAAAAGAATCAAAGGTCATTTGAGCAATAAATGGTTTTTTAAACCCTTTAATGACTTGGATTCTGTAACTCTGTAATTACGCTCTAAATATAGGTTGTCAGCTGCAGGATTTAAAGGGTTACTGTCTCACAAAAATCACTGACATTAGATACATGATCAAAGTGATCAATTCAAATGCCTAATCTTCTTTTTTGTTATTCAATGAATTCCTTATTTTGACATGAACCCCTTCAGCACCAAACAATAATGTAAGTAAAAACAATTAGGCGCAAATGTATTTTGCTAATCGTTTTTGTTCTGTTAAAAAAAGAGTATGTATGTTAAAAGAGAGATATGAAAATGACTTATCCAACTGTATACTTTATATCACTGTTATTTTCATTTCAGACAATTTCCGTTATTTGAGGTGAACCATTCTGAAAGGGATTCTTTCCACGTTCCTTTCCTGGTAGCCCATTGGTTAGCATTTGCCAACAGTGCAGTTAACCCCATAGTGTATAACTTTTTAAGCGGTAAGTTGTTGATATTACGTTCCAATCTTTATCATGTGTATTGGACAAGTTACTTAGCTTTACACATATACATACTTGTGAACGTATACGTTCACATACATACATACATACATACATACATACATACATACATACATACATACACACATACACACATACACACATACGTACATACGTGCATACATACATACATACATACATACATACATACATACATACATACATATGTGCACTATTCACTTACATTTCCTAATAATCTAGTGTAAGTATGTTTGCTACACCGAAAATGTTTGAATGTTGCATATGTATATAAGCAATACAATCTCCTCGTTAGAAATACTGCTATGACAAGGTTACATTCCCCTATGAGTATGTGCTCAGACCACTATAGTAACAAGGCCTGACGCGGTACATATTTGCAAGAGTAGTTACACCTACAATGCAAAAGAACTATTTGGAATGAGATTAGTCTATAAATACAGTAACCCACTTGTGATGTGGATGTGGAGCACATTATGTCCACAGACTAAACAAAGAAGAAAAAAACATGGCAGTGCCATAACTGAAATAATACTATGTAGTGAAAATGAATATCATAAAATTGAAACGATACTATACTGAGGTGATGGCAAACACGCAATTTTGTAATTCAAAAATGAAACAACATCAATATTAAATCATATTGACTATTTAGTTTGCGCTTTAATTTAGCGTCAATAGACTTTTTTTTTCAAATGTCACTTGGTTGGTATACTTGTCAACTAATAGTATATTACACACATGAATGAATCATTTGAGCGAGGGAGTAATATTAGAATATTCAACTTTCTTTTCTGTGTCTAGCCAAATTCCGGAAGGAATTCAAGGCCGCTTTTACTTGTTGTTTATGCATGGTGCGTAAGAAACGTCGAAGTAGAAGAAAGCGTCATGGAGGATACCACGGATCTGTGGTCAACAGTTCCATGTTATCAACATCAAACACGTACGGAAATAACTATTGCACTGAGCAGATCACCATGTCAACCATGAAGGGTGGTGCGCATGTCTAGTAGGGATGACGTCAGTATACGTTGACCGCAGTTTTGGATTGAAGAACTGTCTTACATTGTTTCTATGATACAGCACACTGTACTTGAATATTTAAAATAAGTATGAGGAAGCTGTTCGCATGACTTGTGTTAATCTTTCAGTATAATGTGAAATATCACGTTTGTTAAGTAGAACTATGTATATCCATTCTTTTCAACTTTCATTTCACAATTGTGTCTAAGGTATTTCTGTACATCTCATATGAGTTTGAAAAAAGTGAGCCTCTGTTACAAGTTATGATTTACTGATCGAGTATTATAAATTATTTCAATTGTTAGTACAATCAGGACTTTCCCGCCAACTTTAAGAAGGTTTTTGGATGTTTCTTGTTTTGCGAAAGTAATCAAGTTAATTTCACACTAAATTCTTAGAAATGAAATTTAGCCTTGGCATTGTCTTAAAACATGGTTAAAGTAGTTATATTTGCGTTATAAAAACTTTAAGAAAGTAATGTCTCCATTTTTCTCTTGGTTGGTTCATAAAGCCGATATCCTCAGATGATGTCCGTTATTTTTCCAGAGAGTCCTTTTACGCGTTATTAAATATTAAGACTATTAGCTGAAGATTTTGAGCAAACTGAGAAAGACGGGGCAAGGAAATCTAGGCCGGGCCTAGTCCAGGGTCATTTAAAATTTGTCTTGCTCAGTGTTAAACTTTAAAAGATGTTTGGAAGCTTAACTTGCAAATCTATGATGTTTTTAATCAGGTTGGTCCATTTGACCTGCTCAATTTTATCATATATTACTTTATTTTGTCGTTGTTTTTAAATCGAATTATAATAGCCCTGGTTTATTGGTACTGGCATATGTAGTCCGATCAAGATTTCAAAGCTAATGTAAACAGCACTTGACATGTGTGTCAAAAGATGTAGTGACAACTTTCTTGTAATTATTATGTACCATAAAATATTTACTGGAATGAACTATAAGGTTTAAAAATATTTGAACATATTTAATGAAAATTATATAGTAGACACACTTTTATTATTATTATTGCTTTTATTATTTGTGTGTGTGTGTGTGTGTGTGTGTGTGTGTGTGTGTGTGTGTGTGTGTGTGTGTGTCAGCTGCCACTTTTGTGTATGGTAGTACTTTCTTGTGGGAATTTTTGTGGCCTTGTTTGAGATATTTAATGTGAAGATATACGAGAATTTTAATGGCATTTGAGAGGCATGACACAAACCCTTTTTGACGTTTGTTTGTGACGAGTATTAAATCAACGTAATGGAGATGAACGTTCCGGTATGATTGCTATCGGTGTAGAAGCTATATTTATTCATTATGTTAGTAATCGAAAGTTGTGGAGTCAATCTTTGTTTCCTGATTGCCTTGGACTGTTAGTGGTTTATGTATTATAACGTAGTTGTTGAATATTCATAATATCAAATAAACAATCTTGACTGATTGAAACGAATCGAGTGTGTTTTCATTGCTGTATTCTCCCTACGTGTGATGTATATTATTATAGGATTGGACGAATGTCTACTCAGTGAGTAGATCACAAAATACAGCACATACCACTAGGCAAACTACAGCACAGACTACATCACATACCACTAGGCAAACTACAGCATAGACTACATCACAGACCACTAGGCAAACTACAGCACAGACTACATCACAGACCACTAGCCAAACGACAGCACACACTACAGCACAGACCAATAGGCAAACTACAGCACACACTACATCACAGACCACTAGCCAAACGACAGCACATACTAAAACACAGGCCACTGACCATTTCAAGTTAGCTTTGTACCGACTCTGATACAAAGAAACCAGTAAGAAACTGCATACTAGTATTCTACACCAAGCTAGCAAGATTACAATTTCTTACTACATTTTCTCTATTATGAAATAAACCTCTTAATCACACTGCAACACGACACAGACACATGGGCGCCAATGTTTTTGACGTCTGATTTCGATGTCTGCATGGTAGCACTTTAATTCATTTCATTTAGACAAAATGTTGCAGGAAACTGTATTCATTCAATCATGCTATCTTAAAGTGTAGAATGTGACTGTTTCTTATTGGTTGTCGGTGGCTGTATCAAACAAAGTCAGTGAACGGCAACTTGAAACGAGTTGTAGTATAATTTAACCCTCACTTTATTAAACTTTGAACTATTTGCAACACGAATAAGATAGATAATGGAGAACATTTGTCACTATTTCAGGAAGGATAGAATAGTACTCTACTTATCCCAGTAACATCGATACAGTGTAGCCGGTATTAGAAATGATAGGGCATAATTACGTGGGATGAAGCCAGATGTAGTGAAATAAACCACCCGTGCACACTATGAATTAATAAAAAGTGCCCTGCAAGTTGAAATTTCATCAATTCATTACTGGATTAAAGTTATAGTGATTTAGTGAATATTAACTCGTCATGCTTGCTAAATGTCTTTTCTATATAAGCTGCCAAACACTAAGTTATACATGGGTTTACTGATAGTCAGAATCAATTTTGATGACTTGCTGTCGAAAGAAAGCTAATTAATTTTCATAGTTTGTGTCAGGCCGCCGAGGTATCACTACTACAAGTCGTCAATCATGATAAGTTGATGTATGAGTCATTCCGAAGTGATATAGCCTGTTTTATATGAATAAACTAAACATAGATGTTGAAGCAAAGTGGACAATTCGTGAAAGGAATGAATTTAAATGTAATTAGTACCGTAAATATAAAACAATGTTTTTAGATCACATCGATACCTTGTAATATATCCAACGGTATACTTAACCCTTCCAGGACTTGGCTCAAGCTATGCACGCCTATGCTATAACACCCTAAAATAAGGTCTCAGCCTTTGAGAATCTAAATATAAGGTAGACTATTTTGGATTCTATGCAATCTGAATACAGTTCGATGTTTAAAATTTACATATCACGGCTTTGTAACTACGTTTGGAACGTTACATATGTTGTACATGTCTATTTAGGTGGGTAAATATAACATGCAATGCGTAATTATGGTGAAACACGTAAAATGGTTTATTATCTTCATAAATAAAGACAGTGTAATTAGTCAATACAGTTCTGTAATATTTCAAAACCTGTATTTGAGAATTAAGGAAAAAGACCCTTTTAAATTGAAGCGACATTTCAATAAACTACACATCGATGAATTAGACACAAGCTTTGTAAAGTTTCAGTGTTTTGTCATGTGTGGGCGCTCTACCCAAGGGTTGTATCAGGTTACAACTTTCATTAGGTGACAGAATAGTAACATCTCTCCTTGGCATGGCGAATCAACCCCCTATGTAACAAATCATGCCAACTTATTTTGCGATACACATTTTGACGCCGAACACGTAGTAACAGCCCCCAAAGCTACATATATATTCATAATTCACTTTGAGTGATAAAAATAACATTGAAAAGTAGGTACACATCAGTGATCACAATATTTGTTGGCAAGGGTGGAACAGTTAACAACGATGCCGTGGATATCTTAACAGTTGAGTGGAGGATAACAACTTAAAATTCAGATTTTATTTGCATTTCATGTATGTGCAAAAGGTGTGACATTGCTATATTAATCTATGAATAGAAAGCGAAATACTATATACAAACAACCATCGATCATATACATGTACATAAACAAAACAATGTGAATACACTAAAATAGACTTCTAACTATTTTTCGGCTCTGGAAAGCCGTATAAACATATCTATACAAATTTCTTACAAATGACTTCATATTTTGACGGTAGCAAACGGTTAAACCTATAATCATTTGGATGTACGAACAATTAGACTCGATCGTGGAATGTAGTTCACCTTTAAATTTTGATATCTAGGACATCCAAGAAGAAAGATGAATTACTCGTCTACCATATTTTGACGGCAGACTTTGCAAACTCTGTCCTCACAATTTAATACGATAATTGTTACTAGGTTTATGTGTTGCTTTCTATATAGCGAAAAGTTGAAATGATGAAAGAGCCATGTTGAACCCATATCGTACATATCAAACACATGATTTAACATTTTCATTAGTTACACCACTATGCTGAACACGCTATTTTGAATATTGTCAGAATAAATTAACTTTATACACATTGTTAGATTTCATATATATAAACTCTGGATAAATCTCAGTATACAATCATTCCTATTCCCGCATAACAGCTAAGCATTTTTTGAAGTGCTTTGGAGAAAATAGAAAAAAAAAACACTTTTCATTTCTTTCGTTTGTGTATCTTTATGTACAGTCATTGAAAACTCATTTAAATGTATAACATGGAACAGATAATATAAACACATTAAAAATGTTACGTATACTAAATTTTAGATAAAGTTATGAATACACTGTGAAGTGATTAAAAGGGTATGTCTCCGTTGTTCTATCTATATACTTCCAGTATTATCGCTAATAATTAATTAGATAGACGAGTACATATTTTGATACCATCTGCCATGTTTTATGGCCTGAAAGGTTCACTTAAAAAAACAGCAAGACAATGCCTTCGCAAAAATCAACGTTCTAACAATACATTGACTTTGAATATTTATCACGATATACTAGATACTTGTTATTGACTTTGAAAAAACAACTATAACATTATTAAAAAGATGGAATATCAAAGATAAAATGTTTTAAATATTTCATAATGTACATACATACATTAAGAAAATGTTCTTGTAAGATGACAAATATATTATACTTTAATGTAAACGGCGTCTCCTTAAAAGCTATGAATCCCGAGTTTTTATTGTAAACTGTTAAACATCCATAAAGGATACTTGTATATGCATGGCTTGCCGAGTCGATTATACTACGATTTTAAAGAAACACTTCGTTTTGGTAACTTATTCTATAAAATCCGTCAGGCGACAGGTTGAATACTATTTAATATTCATTACTTGGCTATGAGGGCACTATTAGACGTATATAACCCCGAGGGCTGTTATATAATCATATTCTTATGCACGTGTTTTTCCCGAGCCAATCAAATCACTGGTAGGGCTTCTCTGTACATCAATAGTGCCCAAGGACATATAAATGCTCTTATTAAGACAAACTACCATCTTGTTCTACCATTTCATCATCGCCAAGAAATTGGAAAAAAGTGGAAATAAGTGTATGGTATGCAGTAACGATGTGATTAGTTAAAACAAAAGTTTGCACACTCTACATTGAAGATATAGTCGAAATGTATCCAGCTGTGTGTAAAGTTAAGTCACGTTGTTAGATTTGACTTTGTAAAATATCTACTTGCTAGGTGAATATGTATCCCTCCCTTCTCACTGTTATATGACAAGATAATTTGCATGAATGATTATGAGATCTGTATAGATAAATACTGGATATTATTTATGCATTACTCTTGTTGAAGGTGTCTGTTTGAAATACAATATTTAGTAAATAACATTAAAGTGATTATATACGAAAGTTACTGCTGTTGTGTAGCAAATACTAAACTGAATGAACATACTAAAATGCTGGTATTTGCTTCACTTTATTATGGATATATAAGATTGACGTTTGTAATTCATATGCGTAGTGTCTACGTCATCATCGTTGCACGGATCGGTAAACCGATTTGTGGGTAAAATTAACCTTTCAATCTTCCGGTAACGGAATTTGGTCGTGATGTTAGACTAATAACTCTCAATTGCTGGCGGTCATGACAATCCGACTGTGTCATTATCAGTCTTGTCGAGTTTAATAATGTCACAAAGCCAACGAATCTCTTAATCCTAAGATAGTATTTTGTCAACTTGATTGGTGAAAGTGATCGGCTCATGAACTTGACGTGTGGGCACTTAGGTTTTTTAGGTAAAATAGCCTGCCAGCATTAACCATGATGATTGGTACACATACATGTGTACGATGGAACCAAGTTAGAAGGGCTCCTTGGGCTCTCCTATTTGCCCTTCAACGTAGATATTAGATCCCAAAACGAAGACAGGCTATACCTGAGAATAATCATTACAAACGGAAGTGTTATTCTTGATTGTAGCTAGGTTAATATTTTCGGTGTACGTCTTCGAATTACTCACTGTGCTGCTGTTCATGATAGAGCTGCGATAGCCACGTCGCCGCCTGCTCTCAAGCCTTTTGTTTTTACAGCAGCAACAACAAGCAAAGGCGGCCTGGAATTCCTTTCTGAATTTTGCTGAAACGAAAGAAAATATGTCAGTATGTACAATTAATAATTGTTTGCACTTCATATCACGAAATAGATGAATGCAGATAAAGGTGTCAACACAAATCCACTACTTCCACTCTCTCTCTCCAACAGCTGAAGTCTAAGCGTGTCAAAAGAGTACAAAACAAACAAACAACAAACAAACAAACAAGCAAATAAACAACAAACAAACGAACGAACAAACAAACAAACAAACAAATAAACACACAAACAAAACAAAGAAAGCAAACAAACACACACACACATGGACAGACAGACTGACTGACTGACTGACTGACTGACTGACTGACTGTAAGAAAGTCAATCATAACTTATGCAATTTCCGTCGTATTCGTAAATATCTGAATCAGAAAGCTTGTGAAACATTGGTCCATTCTCTAGTCAGTTCTCATCTTGATCATGCAAACTCCATATTGTATGGAATGCCACAGTATTTGTTTCACAGATTGCAGCGAGTACAAAATAATGCCGCACGAGTTGTAAAAGGTTTGAGAAGGTATCATGGAATAACACAATCTCTTTTTGAGCTTCACTGGCTGCCTGTCAAGGCAAGCGTTGATTTTAAAGTAATTTTACTAGTTTTTAAGGCTTTGAATGGTAAAGCACCTTTGTATATCAAGGATTCGTTCACACGTACCAACAATCCTCGTTACAATTTACGTAACAACTGTAGTCAAAATCTTGTTGTACCTCGACCATATAATACACTAAATGACAGAGCGCTTACCGTTTGTGGACCAAAGCTATGAAACTCAATTCCTCGAGAACTAAAGCTGATCACTGACGTTGAACGTTTTAAAGGTTAACTTAAAACACATCTGTTTAAACATTATTATAAACTGTATTGATGTATTTCCAAGTGTCTTTTACTAAGTAGTCATTTTAGCCTTTTTGTAATTATTGTAACCAATTTGTTGTTTTTAGCTTTATTATATTGTTTTACCATGCTTTTAAATCTATTGTATGTACAGTGCTTTTGAATACTAATAAATAGAAAAGGCGCTTTAGAAAATAAATAAACTTTAAACAAACAAACAAACAAACAAACAAACAAACAAACAGACAGACAGACAGACAGACAATAAACAAATAAAGGTACAAGCATACGAAGAAAGCGATATACAGTAGACTGTATGTATATGCAAAATAGATATATAAATAATGAATGACCAAATTATTGAGAAAACACTACCACCAATAAATTACTTCATTTGACGAAATGGCACTATTCCGATAAATATAAACAGCCCAGGGCAATGCCAATATAGTGATTCATGATAACAGCAGCGTTTTCTACGACGTAATGTATTGTTACAAATACGCGTCATTTATCCTGGATACTGTAAGTGTATTTTTATGGGCAGTGCGGTTTGTTTCAATTTTTCATTAAATTGTCAAACATGATTACAAAATTTACTAGGACGAAGCTTCCGACTTAGCTGGATACAACATAAACAACAAGGCATCACACATATTATTGTATAGTCTATAGTAGAAGCACTTGCAACATCTTTAAAATTGTTGAACAGTTCCAATGCTGCCATCGTTCATTTCCCTTTAGGTTCTCATTTTTTGCCTATACAGTACGATTCTTTTCATAGTGTTGTCATTTCTAATTATTCCAATGAATACATTATAGTACACTAGGGGGCATTTTGTGGCTATTTGTTTAATGAGCTCATTTTCTAATTTACTTAGATCAGCATACGGACATTTGGTTGAACAACAATATTTTTGTCAGGTATTTACAGGTTTTTAAACACCAAATAGTTGGTTTCCATGTAAATTATCAAAGTGTCCGTGTTTGAAACTCTTTACCCGCACTTATATTAGGCCATAAAATTGCACTTGCGCCACCATACGGCCATATGTGTCAATTGCTTCATGCGGACTTTGACATAAAGGTCCATTTCGGAAACGATAAAAATGTTCATTGGAGACGACAGACCAAAACATATTAGTTTTTTGCATAACAATTTGCATAAGTCTTTGGCAAAATTTGATCGTCTGCTGCACCTTTTGCAGTTACTGCTTTACATGGTATGGCGTATGTACTTGCATAACGTAGACAGTTGAGAAAATCTCTCCAATGACTTTCTCATCTCTTCGTAATGCCCAAGAGACACCATTCCGAGTTCTAGTGTGTATAAACGATGCTAGTAACAACGTTTCATTGTAAGGAAACTAGGTAGTCGTACGCAGTAGAATCTGTACTCATGAAACGACACCAGCGATTTACAACGCATGACAACTCTACTTACTTTACGTAATGAGATTATGAAACATGCTTTGACGGTTCTCCTTCTTTTGACTTGAATAATGCTCTTAATCTGTTCATAAACAGCTAGAAATAAATCGTTAACAGTTTGGACTAGATGGGGTCACCTTTTGACGATATTATCACTTTTATTCTCATGTTATTTATAAAGAGCTTCGTGAAGTAATCCATAGGTATATTGAAGTATTAGATAAAAATGTGGCACTTGAGACATAATAGATTTCAAAAATCATTTTTGACTAAAAATAAACATGCAATCACATAGTTAATACATAGAGAAGCACGATCAATCACCTTTCGCGATTTCATGATCGGAGTAATTTAAATTAATTTGCAAATAGAGCCCCTATTCCGAGGATATCTATAAAGTTTAAGACCCCTGTTCGGCAAATCGATACCAAGACTGCGATATACAAGCAAACAGCTGACGATTGGCTATATAGAAGTTCATAGGTTTTTGTAAACAGAACCCTAGAAAATCTGTAATTTCATGACTTCAGACTTTCGTTAACTAAAGATAAGGGTAGCAGCAAATGGGCTATACTGAAAGAGTCGGAAATGCAGACTATAACAAACATCTCTTTCTCAGCTTTCAAATGTACTCAAGATAAATTGAGTTATCTGTTCAAATAAAAGCCAACGGAGAGCAAAAACCTCTCCTGGAATCGCCTTGGGAACGGAATGTCACTCACCTGAAAGGAAATTATAGATGATCGGGTTGACTGCGCTGTTTGCGAATGCTAGCCAGTGAGCGATCAGAAATGGGGTGTGAATCGACTTCCGTTGAGCACCAGCATCATCCACGTCTTCGAAAACAGGAAACTGCCTACGAATGTATTGTGTATGTTTTAGTACTATTAATCAAGTTCATAGTGTATTTTCTTTACAAGACGGCGAAACAAGCACTCAGGAAATAAAAGCAGTCAGTCTTCCACAATGTACTTGAATCGACCTAATAGATGATTAACTGTATATGTTATAATATAGATAATGTATTTTGCATACGTCAATAGGCCATGTTTACATCTTTGAAATAAAATCGAGATCTTAGTTATATGCAGTTTAATAATTTCCTTGATTCATGTACAGAGGAAACAATTCAGTGCAAAAGCACTGTTCTTCCAATGATCCATGTTGAATGTATGTATGTATGTATGTATGTATGTATGTGTGTGTGTGTGTGTGTGTGTGTGTGTGCGTGCGTGCGTGCGTGCGTGCGTGCGTGCGTGGATGGATGGATGGATGGATGGATGGATGTACGTACGTGTGTGTATGTGTGTGTGTGTATGTATGTATGTATGTATGTATGTATGTATGTATGTATGTATGTATGTATGTATGTATGTATGTATGTATGTGTCTGTGTCTGTGTATGTATGTATGTATGTATGTATGTATGTATGTATGTATGTATGTATGTATTTATGTATTCAAGCTATTGCACGCAGACAAACAGGCAGGCAAGTAGGTTTAGGTAGGTGGGTAGTTGGGCAGTTATGTAAATGTACTAAGACGTTCTTCTTTTCTAGAGACGTTTATAGTGATGAACTGATTTTCATTTGAAAGTCAACACCGCATGCCACAATTAATTATCTATTATTCAACTCATTACACAATATTACATGCGGCTATTAACTATAACGTCAAACGTGACGAGAGTCACAACCCTTAGAGTATCTGTTATTAGGTTGTTAACGTACAACCCATTGCCTTCAAATACGTAATAAAATGACTTCGGTATAACGTGTGGGATTAGAATGTTAATGTCTCTATCAGAAATGCCACAAAACCTGCTAAAATTTGTTTTCTTTAACAGTCTGAATTTAATTTGACCTTACCTCAAAATATTCAACAAGTGAAGAGGCAGATAACACACGGCAAAGATGATGACAACTACAATCAACATCTTGGCAACTTTTCTCCGGGACTTCAGCTGACTGATGGCGGCCTTTGACGCAGACGATTCATTTAATGCGACTTTTGTTTTGTCCTTAGTCTCGCACGATCCAGGGATTGCCGACCATAACTGTTTACATACCAAGATGTATGCTACTGACACCAAGACAAGGGGTATGACGTAAATGACCATCACCAGGGCAACGTGGTAAAATTTCTGTTCGATACTTTCATACCAATCACGCTGAAAAATTGACATTAGAAATAAAGTGACATGATGTACATTTACCTTTTCGATTTTCGGTCTAAATGTACTTGATATTAGACTAGGATATTTGTAATCTATCAATGGTACCGTTGTTGGGTATTGAAAATCGGGAAGCTATTAAAAGATAAAAGTTTAATGGGCATAAAAAGTGTGGATCAGATACTAAAAAACACATAGACACATAAATATCACACATCTGGTGAGAAGTGATTGATTCGGTATTGTTTGTCTACAGACATAGACCTTCTGATAATGATCTCAAAATCCGAAAATCAACATAAAATGACATCTTCAATGCTGATAACATGGGATTTATCACTTAATGGACTGAGTGTAGCGTCAAAATAACTATTATTTGAATTAAATCAATGCAGAAACTGTTGCTATGGTATTTTATAGGGTCGGAAATTGACTTTTTAGTACGTAGAGTAAGGCATCATGGATTTACTTTCGAGCGCTGCAATAGTCAGGCGTTTTGAATATTCGTAGACTGTTGGTAAGGGTAGCCTTGCTTAATTAATTCTATGTTTCTCGTGACCTGAACGACGCCATATTTCTTCAAGCCCTCTATGGTAGGTTAGAAAACAATCATAAGGTCAGTGATCGCCAGATGGCAACTCCACAAGCGTGTATTTGAGCGTTTATTGCTGATATTCGTGAAACTTAATGAAACATGGTTCAAAGTTTCATATTCTGACTTCATTTGGCATTCATGCAGTTCAATTTATGATGAAGGCATCATCAACATATACTCATACACTTACTTTTTTATTCGCGTTGTTCGAATTCAAAGCGGAATGGAATTATTTCAAAGATATGTATGGAAAAGGCAAATTTTTTCTTGATTTTAACTTAGAGTGGGTTTGAATTTTTTGAAGAAAGTAATGGCAAAATTTTAATTCTGTTGTATTTCCAAGGCGCGTAGTATAATGTTCAAAAGTATTAAAAGAAGCACGATGGTCTTTACATACCTCATAGCACCGGGTAAAGTAGATGTATGGTCTCGGGTATTCTGGTGCTTCCGTTCTATAGACTACGGCCTGGGGGATCGGAATCAAGAAAGAAGTTAACCAAATGGAACCAATAACTGTCACAGCACGTTTAGCAGTACTCTTGAACATTAGTGGCTGGCAGATGGCGAAGTAACGGTCTACTGCGATTGCGCAGAGTGTTAGGACAGAAACGCTCATGGATACCACCTGTAAAAATATCAAGTCATCAAAGTTATTCGTCTGTGACTGTGTATTACGAAGCGATACAGTAAACTTTCAAAATGAACCTATATATTGCTTCATATGATATTGCACATCAAATTACAAACAGAAAATTTGCTTGGTGGTAACTGCTCTTTGAAGGTTTTTATTTGCAATGAAAGAATTATTAACTATTTAATTCTAACAATTATATATACTATAGTCTTAGCTTCACTCTAAAGTAAAAGTTAGTTGATGGAAATTATTTTTGACTGAGTTTGGTTGGTTGGAACTGCTCTTTGGAGGTTTTAGATTTGCAATGAAAGGATTTTTCACCACGTAATTTATAATATCGAAATCGTTTCAAAATTGCAACATAGGATATTTCTGAAGGCAATCATTATAAAAAATGTACTTTGTGTAAAAATTAAGTAGGAATCATTCTCCATCTATATTATATCTTTTAATTCGAGTAAAGTTAATATATTTTGAAAAGGTATAGACACGAACTGACAGAAAAAATGCATTATCGTCACTGATCATGAATATTTTTTAATGATTATTATAATTGAATCAGAGTGTTATCGAGATATATCAAGTAATTTCTTAGCAATTAATTTATATTCAATTGCGGGCATCAATTTTTTATTCTTTACGGGGCTAATTAATTTGCTTGGTGTAAGTGGAGAAAGAAGTGCCTTGAATTTCAAGCCAGG
Organism: Glandiceps talaboti; assembly: GCF_964340395.1. Taxonomy (NCBI): domain Eukaryota; kingdom Metazoa; phylum Hemichordata; class Enteropneusta; family Spengelidae; genus Glandiceps; species Glandiceps talaboti. The sequence goes on from NC_135562.1 coordinate 8,785,114, forward strand.
ATAGGGGTTCATAGCACAAACATAGAGTATTGGCCTTCCGGTTTATGTGCTTTTCAAATACATATACATGTAAACAGATTGAAGGACAGTATCTTCAATTAGTGACGTCAGAAAGTACTAATAAATATTCAAATTAAGAAACAGGTCAGCAAGCCTCCAAACGAACTAATGAATCGTCACCATATTCGTATATATTCAAAGTTAAGAACATGTGTTTTTATTATTTTAGGGTCTAATGGAAATCTTTCTGGACAATTATGTTATAAACTTCATAGATATTTTAAGAATTAGGTATACATTGTAAGTTCGCATTCCCAAAAATAAATTGCATGCATTTTTTAGGGCTGTGACTGCACAATAGGATTACAAAGAAAATTGATGGTTGACTGATAGAAGTAGGAAGTACGCACTTCCTCACTTATGATTGAAGCCCAAAGGAAAACACGCAAATCGTATTTAATACTTTGACATGACGACGGGACTCGTGACGACTACAGCAATGAAGTTATATTATACCATAAATGATAATTCATGCGAAAAATGAAAGAATGAAGGCTTTTGTGCGGATTGTACAAAGTAACCTGCTACAAAGTGTAATATAATAGAATGATAAGCTAGAAGATATACATGTGTAAACCTCACCTGAAAATAGGGTATGAGTTTACAAGCCAAATCACCAAAGAACCACGTCTCCGATGTCTCCAGGACAACCGTCACTGGTAGACAAATGAGTGAAACGAGTACATCGGCAATGGATAAGTTCAGGATGTAATAATTTGTCACAGTTCGCATTTGTGGATTCTTGAGAACGGCATAACACACGAGAAGGTTACCGAATAGCGCGAAAGTGAAAACAACGAAATATGAGGCGATGAGAACCCATTCGTGTGGCATCGGGAATGCCCAGTTCTGCAGTTTTCGTAGATACGTAGTGTCAAAGTAGTTATCCCAGTCATAGTATTCATATGTATCCGTAACGTTGTCTGCACATGACGTATTCCACGGAGCTGACATTTCGGAGGAATCGTTCAGCATCGATGAATTCCATTGCAAATTACCACATGGTACAATCGCCATATTTAGAACCAAACTGTACACTTGTACCACAACGGCTTCTTTATCACATATATGATCTCTCACAGAAATCGGAGTGACTGCAATGCAATATCCTGGTTTATGACTGCAAATAATACCATACTTTCAGTCTGTAGATAAAAGACTCCAAGCTTATCGTCTCGTCTACAGAAAAGATTAAAAAAAAGAATAATACAATCAATGAATTTCAATTGCATCAAGATTTCTTCAAATAACGCGATAAAATTGGCTCATCAAAGTCCCGACATCTACCAAATCAACTAAAGCACTGATTGTTTTTAGATTAGCCAAAACATAACGCAGACCGGCTCGAGTGTAATTTGCACACTGTGTACTCCCGAAATAGTATACTATACTAGTAGTTAACACCTTAAAATGTATCTGCGTCATGATATAAAAAGACACAGATAATCAGAGGATAATAGAACTGTCATATTATCTCTCTCTCTCTCTCTCTCTCTCTCTCTCTCTCTCTCTCTCTCTCTCTCTCCCTCCCTCCCTCCCCCTCTCTCCCCTCCCTCGCTCCCCCCTCCCTCCCTGTTATTGTGTAATTCTTATATAAGCTTTGAATTAAAAAAAAGAAAAGAAATATCACGTAATTGCAAACTCTCGCGTGAGTGCATATCAATAGATGAAGAATTTGCATGATTATCGTTCGGAAATTCACAACCTGTATGTGACTCGACTAATACAGGCAGTTGCAAAAACAGTCGTCATGTCAGGATTTTTTCAAACAACGCTGTACGCGATAACGTGAGATATAGCATCGCAGTCACGCAAGATTTACTTTTTATTCAATATCTAAGTTTTGAACTTGTAGAATTCAAATGTACGCGACAATTGTTGTGCCGAATGGATCCGAATATATCCGAATACATCCGAGTAAGTATGACCCAACTAAATCGATGAATTTAAGACTTGCAGAATGGTGAAATAACTGTGCGCCACATGTATCATAGGAGACAGACGGGTATGCACTGTTCATTATACGGTATTTATCACACGTTTTCCCGCCTTAAAGTTTATCAGAATGTCACGGCCTGGATGACAGTTCGGGCGTACGTATAAATACTGCTTGACTAGTAATGTACTGGCTAACAAAATCCTGTCCATCAAGCAAACATTCATTTGTCAAGCGATCGACGTTAATTAGTTGCAAATCAGTTCACTTGTAGGTGTCTACTTCTTGCTGAGTAAATAGTGTATTACATGTAGTACAAATGTCAACCCCCACGAAGGGCAATTATTCCAATATTAGCTTGATGCTGCTACTCAAAGACACACAGACAATGATAAGCTAACATTTCCATTTTACAAGCGTGAGTCCACAATTAACTGTTAAACCAACATTTGTTATGTATAATAAGTTCAGATGTCAATTCAGACTGTATGAAATTGACAGCGTTGCAACGGCACCATTACGCCACTTCATTTGTTGAGGCTAGGGTTTCCAACGGTTTGAACGAGATTAAGTGAAACATTATGCCGACTGTGTAAGCGTGGTTGTGTGTGCGCCTGAAAGCATTGCGTGACAGCAAATAAGAAAATCCAATCTCCTTTGAAGGCCAAGACTCCAAAAATCATCCGTATAAATGACTTTTCTATACTCACATACTGTTTTGCACCGACGGTTATATAGTTTCTTATTAAGAGAAAGATTACCGTATAAACCAAGTTAATAGCCCTGGCGATTCATTTACTTTCTATGTAACACAGTCATTCCGATCTAAATACACTTGATATTGCATTTCGATTGGGAACACCAACTGAGAAAAAAAACTATAAACTGCGATTCTATTAATAGTAAAACGTCTAAATGACAGGAACACACTCATCTTATGTATGCATTGTATGACATACATGATACGTAATAAAGACGCAAGAACACCAAATGTGAAACAACAAAACATTCAAACTTTTCTCATAAACTTTAACATAGATATAGATAGCTAGTATGTCATAAACGTGCCAGAACGTATGGCGTTACCTTACTACCAAACCATAAAGACTATAGACTTTAAATCAGGCAGCATGGTGTTTGTTGTTACATCTCTCACGTTTATTGTTACAAATTACACAAACAAAATACCAGACACTGATAGCGCCAAAAATGCATATTAAATGATACATTTTGTCTGACTGTGAACACAAATAAACAGCTTTGTGTTTTGAATCTTCATTATATTACTTCACCGGATAGTGTTGTTGATTTGTCTTCACACAGTGAGATAAAATGTATCAGTTTATATGCTTGCGCGCTATCAGTGTGCATATTTTGTTTTAAGTAATTTGTAACAAAAAACGTTGTCAGTGATATAAAAGACATTGTGTTTGATGGAGTCACTACCAAAACCAGAGTGACTATAGCGTTTCATTCAGGCAGCAGAGTATGACTGTATAAGCTGTACCCAATAGTATGAATTTTGAAAAAAAGTTGAATATACATTATATTGTGAGATACAATAATACACCAAGTAGTAACATAGCTATTTCGTCTTCTTACCTTTGAAACAAACCCATTATTTTTCCAATTTATGATAATTGCATCAAAGTATTATTTTGTAAAGAATTATTTCAATAAACTCCTCCTTCATGGACAAAAGGAGAACGAATATTTCTTAATAAAGCACTCGTGTTTTTTGAATAATCGGAAACGGGGCAATAGAGTGGTATACGCATTTGTAATAGCTAATATAGATATTAAAAACGGATACTTGATTACGTCTCGGTGGAAATGCATGCACACCGTTTTATGCGAATCTTAACTACAGTTACCCATCGCTTACTGTCTTCTCAAAACCCGGGGGATCATCAAAGAGGCAAACACTTAAGGCATAAAAATTCACGGCGCCGCACATCCTGCGCTTGACCGACTTAAAATATAACTTCCGACTTGTCAAATGCATTGTTTGAAGCGGAATAAGTAAAATCCTCAGGTCTCGCTTGAGCCCAATGACAGTCACACATTAATGGTTTTTATAAAGCGACAATTTAAAGTGCATCTAAGTAGAAAGAAGTTGCCCGAAGGCGTCGTCAAGACTCGTGTTTCACTTGAATGGTTACGAAAAACTTCTCGAGACGATAGATCCCAAAGATTTTAATTTGCAAGTCTAACTAACTCTCTCAGAATTCTATTATTCAAAAGTATTTGCGCATTGATAGACAATGAATTCGACGACAGGTAGATTCACTGTGAGGTATTAAGTCATTCAATACCTGTACAGTTTAGTATCTTCCTTCTGGAAATTTGCAAATGTCATCAATTTCGAATTAATTTGTTAATATCCGTCCTCTTTATTCGAACCACTTTCCAGAACTTCAAAGTGAGGGCTTTTCCGTAATGGAGTTAAATGGAGCTATTATTAGGTGAACATCACACTGTCCCTTGCAGTAAATATTCGTAAATGATAGATTCTGACAGCAGGGCTGAAATAAAAGGAGAATTATTTCAATGTGATATTCCCATTAGTGTTGGCATATTTTCGAAAACACACAATACTATATAAAAAAGTGAAGTTTGTAAATTTGTCTAAAGTGTAGCATCCAACAAACATTTTTTAACTTTAACGATTTTGAAGTAGATTGAGCCATAGAAATTGCAGCAGATTGTGTCGTTCATATGACTTTCATACCGTGATCAGATTGTACGGACGAAAATCATCACTGAATTGCAAAGAGGTCGGCTAATTGCTCGTAATTTAACTATAATAATGTAATCTGATGATTAAAAACTAGGTTAAACATTTCACTACCCTGGCGGATAGTTTACAAAGCGGTGTTGAGGTCACATGTGTTATATCGTTTTTAATGGATTCACCTATCGATTGGATGTGTCCAGTGTTAATATGATATAGAATTGGACTTCTCATACATGTTCAAATACACATTAGCTGTATTCCAGTACAGACGAGCCGCTCCTTTTTATATGACTACAGGTATAGACGTTGTTATTCATTTCTGTTTTATAGATGTCAATACCATGTGTACAAAAGGTGCAATCGATATCTATATAGGCATATAGCATCAGGTTAGTACGTTAAAATGGTAATTTTCCGCACATTTGAAATGTTTAGTGGTCGTCGAATGATGGTTTATTTGCTGTTTTACTCAAGTAACACGATGATTTTTATGTACACAACTCCAGACTAACATTAACGGAGGCACCATACATACACACAACCGGGTTATGTACCTAATAACTCTGGCACTTAAAGCATTGATAATCTCTGAGTGTTTTAAAAACAGGTTTTCCTGAAATGGCATCAATCGTTTCCTTTCCTGGCAAACATCTTGTCTGCCTCGACATCAACAATATATTTTTGAAATTTATTTTTGTTTATTTTGAGGCTGAAGTTAGCAATGTTTTTTTTTAAATAAAAAAATAGCCACGTCCCATGAGCGAAACGCCAAAGCAACCTTGTTTCTATATTTTTGCCCATATTTATTGAAATAAACAGTAGGATTGGAAATCTTCGCTTAACATGCGTTAGATGTTAACAACAAATATTTATTACTACTGCTGCGAAAAAAGTCAGAAGTACTGTGTCTTCAAAGCAAGTTTTCAAGAAACAGGGCGAGTCCACCTAGAAAGTATTTGAATAAAAATCACCACAAATCTAATTGAATACAAGAATTGGAATTTTTCCAGATGACTATATTTATATTTGACAACGGGAATTACGACGAATTACTCTAACGGGAAGCATAGGACATACTGTGTCATCGGCTCTGTCACCCATGTTCTTGTTGACGGAAACCCAATGATTTGTCGAATTGATGTCGACGTTCTTTTAGAAATGAAAGGTCATTTACTCTTTTGATGGAAACATGTTTTTAGACGTAATGCTTTCAACCAAACACATTTGTCTGTTTCAGATATATATTGATGGCTTTTTTTTTACGAAAGTAAGTGCACAATTCATATAAAGTGTCTGAAAATAATGAATGTAGCGGACAAAAAGTGCTTTAATTTCCTCTCGTATTGAATTAAGAAGGATTCAATAGCGTTATGCGTTTCTAAGAGAGAACTAGCAACATACAACATCAAAAGCCGGAAATATAGAAAGGGTTGCCCCACTTTTTCGCATTCAGACAGTTCTTTATACTTGAGCAATTTAACACTTTACATCTTCACTTTACCTTTCCAAGATTAAAGGTGTTGATTGTGGGAGACTCGTCACGCAAAACAATCTCATTGGCATGCATACTTCGCGACCTTATACAATAGCATCGTTATCGCCTGTTCAGAGCAGCATATATTCAGAAACTACTTCAATGGATTCTGGAATAAAAGCTTTTGCGTCTACATTCAAGAAATATTTTCAGAACATAGAAAGTTGATCTCGGTGTTTTTGTTTGTCTGTCTGTCTGTCTGTCTGTCTGTCTGTCTGTCTGTCTGTCTGTGACACATGCAATGTAGATGGAAGGATGGTTTGATTGACAAATTGGGGGATGTACAAAAAATTGTGGATTTGCGTTGTGCACTTTATAACGTATAATTTACCGTTCAACTTTTATATGTTATTTTTTCAGTATTCGAAGTGTCGTGTGATTGGCCAAGCTAATAAAACCAAACCGTGCATATGTACAATTTAGAAAATTCAGTAGGAAAGCTATCAAATGATGACAAGAAAGTTTGTTAAAGTACCGGGATAAACTTTTTCCCATTGCTGTGAAATTGACAACACCACCTTAATGGATAAACAGTTGAAACTGGGACAGTGCAATGACCAAGTAGCTTGTCCTCATATCGGCTCTTCAGAGTTTAAAGTAAATCTGTAAGTCAACAACTGGATTTGATTTATAAAATCCACAGCATGTTGGAAATAAAGAGACTAATTTTATGACCACTTTGCAGAATAGTTGAGGTTCACAAACAAATCTCAATTTCCCCCAGTGGCATTACATGCACACATAAAGAGGCTATAAAACTGTTCTTATCAAACCATTGTATGTAAAACCTTTTTCTGCTGTTCCAACATGCTGAGTAAATTTAATTAATCCAAATCATTTGTTTGCTTTCCGTGCCGTTTTAATATCTTCTGTTAGTCCAGGGTCTGATGTCGGCAGTTGTACATGTTGTTATGTTTTCCTAGTATTCACCTTGTACGATAATTACCTTCGGTGAAATGGTGTATTTTAATATAGGCTCAAGGCTAGCTCGGTAGTTGTTGATGAGTTCGTCGATATGACGCCCTGTCAGTTTGTATTGCAGTACTTCTAATTCTAATAACCACTTATAGTGGGAGTCATTGTGGTCAAATTGTTAGAGTGGCCGGCTTGGAATCTGCAAGTTACTGGTGCGAACCTTACCGCGGCCGTTTGTTTTTGAATGGCTAAAATCCCTGGGTGACATTTAAACCACGATTGTTCCTAAAGCCAGCTGTGTAATTTGTGGGATCTGGACACTGTCTAATGTGAAGATTTAATCATATCTACTAACATATGCTGCAATGGATTGTTGTGAGCCATCCTATCTTTCTATCAAATGAATGCTATCTCATTTTGAACTGTGTTTTCATTGTTTAATGCGTGAGCAACTCAATGAAAAAATGTTTATAAGAAACATTGACTTTCATGTCTTATCCGGGACGAAACATTCGTACCTAAACTAATATAATACACGCATTGGAAATATATACATTAAACCATTGCTTTTAATACCTTCAGCAATTCTCTCTTTTTTCAAACATGGTCAACGTCCTCAGTTCTGAAATATAGCTCTTTGGATTTAAACTGAATGAAATCCGTAATGGCAAAGACTTTAGATATTCGTTCCTAACCACAATGATTGTTGGAATGCAACAGAACATATGCGATGAGTTATGTTTGAAGTATGTACCCAATTATATTGAATTTGAAGTATGCATTTTGAAGATTAATGAAAATCATCAATTATGTGCAAATGAGTCAATAAAACTAAAAGCTAGATTACCAAACTTTATATGGTGCATACACCTTGTTGCCATTAATATACACACCAAACTATATTACATTTTAAGGGGTAATTCTTAAGATATAGCCTAATTACTGAGAATCAATAATACTTGAAGAGTGCAAGATATAACCTTATTACCTAAAACCATTAATTATGTAAATAGATCATTACTATTCATGGAATGTTTACCAAAACCTAATCGGTTCTTGCCATTACACTACAAAACACGTGTACAAATGTCATTTGAATTGAGCCATCCCTTTTTGAGAAAATGGTGATATAGACAGACAGGCAGACAGACACACAGACATACATACATACATACATACATACATACATACATACATACATACATACATACATACATACATACATACATACAGACTTTTCATCCGGAAGGATTAGAGTGATAACAAATTTTGAGAGTCATTTTAGAATCCATTGAAGCCACTGAATACTTTGTATACTGTAAAGTAAATGAAAAAGTTTGAATTTTCTTGAAAGAAAATATAATTTTAATATTTCAAAAAGATCGGGAATAAAACTCAACATCGAATTAACATATGTACGGTCTAATTATTGGTATTTGAACGATTGACTTTAAATGCATTGGCGGTTGTCGAAAAAAACAATAGGTACAGCATGTGCAGCTTGTACAACTTTGATGATATTCGTTAAGCTATGACACACATTTTGGGATGATGCTTTGGTAATTAAACATGTGACCATATTCGTTATTGTAAACAAACTACTATGAAAATCCCTACCAAGCAGAAATAGCCATATATGTTTATACAATTTCGTGCGAGTTTATCACACACACAACTTGAGTCCTTTAGTACTGAAATTCAATTGATACAATTTGCCATGTCGTTCACTTGCCATGTCTGCCAAGCACAAAGTGTTTATTGACGAGGAAAATTCTTGTACTGAAGTTGCTTTCAGTGAAGACTTTTTCAAACAATTCACACATTACACTCGAAATCACTTGTTACTTTGATAAAATTAGTATATATAACGTTCAGCCGACTGTAAACCTATCTTAATTCTCTATGGCAGTAGATTTGTGTAGCAATTTACAATGATAGAATAATTCATATATGATGCGAGATTGAAACCGTATAGAAGGATTAGGTTGATTGGTATCAAACTATAACAAAGCCCTCTCCAGTTAATTTCATTTAATTCATGTCGTTTAGTTTATTCAATGTATCCAATGTACCCAAAGTATATATATATATATATATATATATATATATATATATATATATATATATATATATATATATATATATATATATATGTAATATCGTAAACCATACTGTTCTAACCAAAATATTTCGAAGAGAGTTCCTCTTTATCGGTGGGTCTCTAGTCCAGTTCTGCTGTATTACACGTTAAACACTGAAGACAGCACTTTGACAGAACTGGAGACCCAAGAGGAGGACCCATGAAGAGGAGCTCAGTCTCTTCGAAATATTTGGGTTAGAAATTTATGATTTACGGTATTATTTGCAGACAGCATATATATATATATATAATGAAGGTGTTTTTCTGGTGAGGATAGTGCTCAATGCAATATTACTAACAGAGCATAATGCATAATATACTTAATATTAGAGATTAGGATATATATCTGTGATTTATTTACTATTACCAATTATACGTCGACGGAAATCACAATGAATATAATAACAGCAGTAATACATAATTGAACACCATAATATTTGTTCGTGACAAACAGTAGTCAGTACACATTGTAAAATAACTCTCTATATCTGTGTATAATTTCCGACAATGCCGAATACCGACGTTTTTTTTATTTAAATTCCATTACCCAACACAACATAAAAACTAGCGTCCTTGTATAACATAAGGTCTTTGATTTCTAATCTAATAACCTCAGCATGTCTGTCAAAGACGAGTAATCGATATATCTAAATTAAGTCATACGCGACCTTTTTAATATAATTGTGACATTGACATCTTCTTGAGTAGAAATTGATGTTTTCCTAATTGGATTTTGATTAGTACAGACTAATTTAGTCAACATTGAGAAAAAGATCACCAAGCCGGTGAATTTACTGAAGCACGACTTTTTAATACACAATAGTTTTCCCCTCATTGAAATGTTTAAACATGATAAAAGCGCTTAAATGTTTAATAGTATGCATTATATTATTGCTTTCTGAAGTGAAAATTCATGTTTTAGTCTGAATGTATACTTGTTTCGCAATGGTTATATTTATGACTGGTTTCGTCGATTGAACATTTTGCTGTGGACAATTTTAAGTCTGTTGATATATCTTTGAATCGCATTAATCTGTAAGTAGGTTTCACTGTCATATCACGGGCCACATGTCTCTCAGATGAAATGTAATATGGAAATATCCCAGTTAATTAGGTTGGCATAGACAATGTCTGTGGCAGTGAGTTCAAGTACGGGAACTTAACAATTCTATTAAATCCTGTTTTCATTAGAGTCACCTTCATCAGATTAAAGCCAGTGTGCACGTAACTTGCAGTTGTTTGTTTCTATGACAGATTACTTCTTAATCCCGGCGGAAATATTTCTAACCCTAGAGAGCTTTCCTTGATGTTACACCAATAGATAAAAGGTTACTAATTGATCGTGTCCGAGGTAAATTTCCTATTCAATCAAAACCTTGTTTACTCTTGAGTTTTGTTTACGAATACATCTTAGAACACCAGGGTATTGATGCCGTCTGATACAATGTAGGAATTACCATTTACCGTAAAACAGGTTGTAGCGATCACGGCCGACCAGATTTGTAGCGTCGCAAAAAAAGCCCACAACTATTTATAACAATATATCACATTTTACCTTGAACTTAAAAATTCTATTAAATTCTATATATATATATATATATATATATATATATATATATATATATATATATATATATATATATATATATATATAGTCCAAAACTATTACGCTCTGCCACTGCGGTATAGAGCACTGTCTTAGCAGATTGATACTCACCGAGTTATATATATATATATATATATATATATATATATATATATATATATATATATATATATATATATATATATATATATATATATATATTTATATATATATATATATATATATACGTATGTGAGAACACGAAAGACAAACAAAGTTATACACAAAAACTTACAAACAAACTTGCAAACAAACAAACAAACAAACAAACAAACAAACAAAGAAACAAACAAACAAACAAACTAAGAAATCAACACACCTGTATTGCCAGCTCGAGTGTTCAATGTTTATGAAGAGTCATACGTATGCATGTTGTATACATTGCTACGATAACCCGTTAAAGGTTAAACAATTCATTTACTCGACTTCCTAAAACAATTAGTTGATTCAATTGTTGAATATTTTCATAGCTGTAAACATGGAATATTTAGCAAAGTCATGACATCAAACTCATATGAAAATCTTTCTCCTTGAAATGGCGTCAATAAACTGTTGCTCTTGAAAGTGGCATTCCCCAACAAATTACTGACTTCAGGCAACAAAATTGACACTTTAAAAAAAAATTCAAACCAGATGTTTACCCTCTAAACACCGTTCAAGAATTCCTCTAGCCGCAAGATGCTAAGAAGTACTTTCTATTCATGTAAAATTGCTGAAAGAATCAACCGTTCTGGTCTTACAGATTAGCTAGAAATGGAAAATTGACTCATCAATACACAGTTAAGGTTTCACTAAAAGGTTGGCAACACTCCGTATCATGATCAAGTGAGCTTACCGTTCAACAGCTCCCTTCGGAAAAAGTACAACGAAAACACCTCCCCTTGCAATCTAAATGCAGTAAGTCTTGTCAGAAGGCTTATTCCCCTACATGGACTTTTCCACCGTTTCTTCGCAAATGAATCTCTTAACATTCTTCACTGAGCATATATATACCAATCAGAAGTCAATTCAAGAGACTATGTCACGTAAATGAAAGCCCCTGATTGGACCAAAGGGACGTTGATTGTAAAGTCCCCCTAGGCGATTGTATATTTGATACCTTTTAATGGTTGCTATGTGATCCATTCATTTCCCCTTTAGGTATGCAAAACTTTATAACTAGTCAGTAATGGAAAGCGTTGTGTACGAAAAATACCGAATAGAAAATTGAAAGAGAAACTTAATAAGTAAATCACTGGGGGAGAATTAATCCGATAAGAAATACGAATAGTGCAGAAAGAAACACAACTATATTTTGAAATAACGTACAGGGAAAACGCGTAATCACCAATGATTAAATCTAGTTTGTTCTTAAAGAAAATTATTTTGTTTTACGGTTAGTGGTTCAGAATAAGATAAAAACATAATCCTTGACGTAATATATATGTGTGATACATAAACAGGAACTGATGTCCAAATGAATTAGACGGTGATATGTTTGCTCTTGAGTGATATATTTGATTTGCATACTTGCCGCAATGCTGTAAGCTTTGGAATTTTAAGGTACTGCCTCAAGCTAACATTATATGGTTGACACAACAAGGACTACAACCATACAAATGATGATTCTTAATTTACAACGTTCAACGACCTTCTAGCATAAAATGTCAAAGATGACGTGTTCAAGTCACACATTCAGTTTAATGGGTAATACTGGAGTAGACCTAAAACGATTATTTTAGCCTCAGCATCTAAATGGATTTTCAGGAAACAGATTCTGATGTATTGTGAAATATTATGATCATGACGTTTTTTCGTCCCTTTCCAGTATTAGGGGGTATACATTCAACCAGGAATGATTTCTTAGCATCATGAGAGCATCATGATAATGTAATTTCCGCCAGCAACAAACATTTAGAATGGTATTTTTTAATAAACAATTACTTAGTCGTTGAAGCAATTATCAACGATTCGCTTTTTGTGAATACGTTTATAAACACAATAATTGAGATATCACCGATCCCCTATTAAACACAGTTTGTTGCCTTGAGAATTAATGACGCAGTGTGTCTTGAATTTGAAAAGGTCAAAGAGCGGAGAAGTAATGCCGTTGAGTAAACCCAGTCGGATCCCTCATTATACAAATTCAACAGGAAGGCGAGATGCAGTGTCAAATACTTACACAAAAAACTGATCTGAACATTTGTATTGAAAATTAGCCGATTTGGTACATATGTTAAAACAAATCCTCAACTACCAAAAAAGGGAAACTTAAGAAACCACAAAACACGTATTTTCTACAGTATAAATAGTAGTCTAGGCTATTAGAAGCTGATTTGAATAACGTGATTTGTTCGGTCTTAAAAGATCGAATCTAATAAGGCAACATACTAAAATTCAATATACAGAAACTGCTGTATGGGAGGACATGCCGTGAACCCTTAAGTCATTTTAGGACACAGTTCTGGTAAGATGTAATGGAATCCCACACAATTTAGCCAACTTATTATGTTATACACTCCGTGTTAAACACCACAAACTGGTCATACAAGAGATAATGCTGTTTAAGCAAGGGAATAAAGGATATTTTCCGGAGATCTATCAAAGTAATTTTGAGGTCAAATTTTAATATAGAACTCAATATTACGAAATTTAATATGGCGTACTATGTAATACTTTAAAAAGCAGACTTCTGTTGGCCTTAGCTATGAGAGAGGTATGGAAAACTGTCAGATATCTACCAAAGTGATTGTGATTAAATATTTATGTATTGGAAAAGTGAAAGGTGGGGATGGTGTATAATAATATGGATATTTTAACATTTCTGTTGGCAATCGTAGAATCAATCTGAGTTGTAATGTAGCACTAAGAAAAGTTCACGCTAAAGTAAACATATATAGAGCCTTATCACTTTCATTTAAACTCAACTAACAACCCCTTATCCGTGGATTAGTATATCCTTCCGATGTAAAAAAGACCATATATTAGAATTAGACCACCTAACCAGCATGTGTTGACAATAGCTGTATAACTCATGAAAAATGCACGAATAAGACCCATGGGGAGACTAGAGTCATTGATCAACGTCACAACAGACCGTCAAACTGTCACTAACACTTTCTCCTAGTCTTTTTTATTTATGGAAATAGTAGGTGTTTATAATCCCAGCACAGTGTCGGTCGTTTTTAACTGATCATCATCATAATTTACTTCATTAAGGAAATCTCATATGGAGATTTCGTTCAACCCGACTATTGTCCACAAAAACAAAATGATTCATCAAAAAAAGGAAACCGACAAATATTTTCATAATAAAAGCGTTGATCCTCTAAGAGGTTTATCATTCATTATCGTGTAACGCTGAACACATTATTTATGGGATTCCTTCAGTAGTGCTATTGTGCAAAATTAAACAAATAATTCATCCAAAAGAACGTTGTTTCGGTAAAAAGGTTGATTTGTTACCATAGGGATATGAACAACCACAGTTTAAGAATCGCCTTATCAATGAACACACAATTATAATTAGTAGTAAGGATAAAATATTCTTGATTTTGATAACCATTAATCTTAGTACTACTTACGTGGTTTCCATGGTTACTAAAATATACAATGGCAGGTAATTTTTCCGAAGCTACTTTGTTTACCATATGGTACCGATTTCATTATATCAAGTGTCACGTTATGAAGACAAACAGACACTAGAATACTTTTGCACACGTCAATATCCGGATCCATGATTGAATTTAGGCATTTTTATATTTTTTAAATAGGATTTGTAAAAAGATTAACTAACAGTTTATGCACTTATCGTGTGAGAATCTATAAGAATGTACGACAAGCGAAATACAGTGATGATAAAAATCATGTCTTATTTGCTGTTAAACCTAATTGGGACATCAAAATGATGATAAAATGCAGTCTATATAATATTGCACTATATAGAAAGCAATCAATATCCAGTGCACTTTTCAATCTTATATCATGACTTTACAATCAAAGTATGCTCCGTGTCAGTAACGCTTTTAACTTTAATGGTCAGACTTTCCTTCATGGGCAAAGCGACTATTATTGGTAAATGTGAAAGTAATCCCTTTCGACCTTACGACTAGACATTAGTATTATACGACGTGTCTCAAAGGGTTTACAAAGGGAAGTGCCCGCGATAAAGACAATTTGACGTACGAGGCACAACTAAAAGTGGTTGCTATGGTATACATGAATATAACAACGGAGAACATGCATTTAAAACAGAACTACAAGCAAGAAAGGTGAGTCGATATTGTTAATGTTTGCACGTGTTTTGGAAGGATTTTAATCTTAGAATTAAATCTTCGATATACACTTAAACATATATGAATGATAATCATAGTCACAACCTTAGTGTTGTTTACAAGGGAGAAATTAACGGTGCTATAATAAAGGGGACGAGTGTGTGTTGCTACTGGCAACGGATCGTAATATGGTCTTCAAGACAAAAGTTACCAAAGTCTTTCAACTCGAGGTACCCTAGGGATCGGAATAGAGAAAAAAAACAGTCGCTCTATTTACAAGATCAATAAAATGATTGCCCGGAAAGGTTAGAAAAGCCCGACTTTAATTAATCAATAAGCTTGATTTATATGCATGCAAACGTAGAAGAAGTAAATTATCAATGCCATGTCTGGTTGTTATCTGCAGATAGATAAAGATTGTCACCACTTTAGAATTCTTTTCTACCCTAAGATTACATTTGGAAAAGGTTTCATTTTGAAAATATTTGTTAAATCTTTGTTTCGAATGTTCAAATACCCTTAGGTCATTGACATCAGGACCAGTGAATTATTTTCAAGGGGGAATTATTCTGATTAGCCGGATACGTTAATGAAGTATTCTAGATGAAAATGTTACCGTCTTCCTACTTTTAAATACTAGTTTCTTGTTAACGTCATCAACTTCTCAAACATCTGGTTTACTACCAAACTAAAGAGAATATAGAGTTCGA
Organism: Glandiceps talaboti; assembly: GCF_964340395.1. Classification (NCBI taxonomy): domain Eukaryota; kingdom Metazoa; phylum Hemichordata; class Enteropneusta; family Spengelidae; genus Glandiceps; species Glandiceps talaboti. The sequence goes on from NC_135562.1 coordinate 8,801,044, forward strand.
ATTAGTCAGCATGATGACGTTACACATCAGATACAAGATTTTATGTTATGAATTATTACATAAGCAAAAAACAGTTCATACTGATAGGCATAAGCATATACAATGACACATTTGATATTAACTGAACTGTGATCACACATGAACATCACTGTCGGATGAGATAAAGAAGATCGAAACACAAAACTGTTTATTAGTTTTCACTGTGACATAAAATGTAACATTTGAACTGCATACGTGCTATCAGGGTATATATTTTGTTTGCATAATTATAACACAGAACGTTGTGAGTTAAGTACAAACTATATACTCTCTCTAGTTTGGTAGTATCCACACTATCGAACAAACGATGTTTGTGGTGGGCATGATTCTTTTTTATGTTTCAAATATTACCTTGTTGCTTGTTATTCTCAACGCATCTGACTCGATCGATCATAGCCGCGGTCAATTCCTTATCTGTCATTAAAAGAGGCAGATTGGAATATAAATGAGGGATACGTTTTAACATGGAGAAAATGCAACATAAGCTAATTTACACATTCTGGCTGAGCAACAGTTAAACGTTGCAATTAAACATTTAATGCCAAATCAAACAAACGTGCAATGACAGTAGTGGAAAGGAGGGCGTTTGGAACACATCAGTAAGAACAGATTCTCGGAAGTAAGAATGGTATAATATCCGTTTCTTTAAATATCACAACAAACTATGAAAACGTCACGTGATTATATACACAAAAAAGTAAAAATTATTCATTCGTAATGCGTAATATTTTAGAGTTCCAAATATCTCACACACAAATAATTCTTTATTCAAGGTGATTTTCCTACTGAATCATGAGAATATGTGACAAATTATATATATATATAATTAGCCAACACAAACCCTGGTTAGTGATAAAGACACCCCCCCCCCCCATCTTCTCTACACAGGAATTCAAAATACACGGTACTATTCATCATCAATTTGTATTTTGCCATCTACAAACTACGCCGTGTGTATAACCAGACAGACGACTTGTTTCCTTACATTAGCATGTTATTCAAAATATAAAAACGTTAACGTTTCACCATATAGATTCCCTGTCTTCTTATTTTGTCGTATTGTTAAAGTGGTCCAAATGCATCCAAAAGAGAATACAATTCAAATAACATTTAATTTAATAAAATGATGAAAGACCATCTATGATACGTTAAGTGTATGTTCACAAACTTAGCTTCATTTTGCAACAGGAAATACTATTAGCTCACCTAAACTTTCGCCAAGTATACACTTGGCTTCGAATTTCACGGCAACACTGGTGAGACCATTGTGGATATTTGGTGAAAGATTTGGTGAGCTACTAGCATTTTTTATGTAAAATGATTTTAACTTATGAATATCAATATTCGGTTTATTTTGCGTATTTGTTTTCAAATATCATAAGTAAACTCACTATGTAACATTTGACTCTGAACGCTTTATATATTCAAATCTTTAAATGTGAAAGAGAAATCCAAGCTTTACAGTGCTATTAATGCACCCCATTACGAGTTGAATTGTTTGCATGAGTGTTAGTTGCTGGTATATAATTATAAGCAAACGATTCATACTAATATAATATTGTTCTAATATCTAGTTTACGCATTTCGTAATTGAAAACGACCAGACGCTGAATGAGATCTTTCTACTTAATTGAATGAATATTGTATTACCGTAATATCCTAAACCCTTTTAAAAACTAACTTTTAGGTCAATATATTCAACCAAGAAAAACGGGATTTTAATTAGAGGAAATCAGGTTACGTTTTAACATTCATTCTTACTTATCTGAAGACTTCATTATATACTTCGTTAGTCATTTTAAAAATCTACTGGTAACAATATCCCTGAGGCGGGTATGGTAAATATTATTTAAGTTATATTTACATCTGACGGTATATATGTGAATAAAGAGAGCACAATATTTAGAAGTTCCACTCAACTGGTTTAGGTATATATCATCTGTTTATTTTGATAGTTTGACTGACTCTAAGGCGGGTGTTTGAGTAAGAATACATTTTTGCTGAGCCGGTCAAAAATGGAAAGTATCCTCAAAATAAATTATGTATGCATATGTTCGCAGAGGTTTTTTCAATGACCTTTTAACTACTACATCGAATATGTTATTCTATGTCTATTCCATGGAGACTGACAAAAATGATTTGGCTTCTCACCACTGCTCCTGAAAAGAAAGTACACATCAGGATAAATTCACGGAGCCTACCAGTTGGCACGTTAGCTCAGCCGGTTAGAGCACTCTAACTCGTGTTTAGGGAGACGTGGGTTCAAGTCCTACACGTCTTTCCTCACTTATAACAAATCCAAACATTACTCTATGTGAGTATCTTTCATGCAGAGCAAACAATTGCTTTAATTACCAATTCCTAAGTTGGCCTCCCATTAGGCAGAGAGGCCTGTGAATCTATTTAGATCCTTAGGTTTAAAGGTATAAGCTTAAAAAAATGAGTTGGCTGCTTACCACTGCCTCGAGGAAAGAAGGTAAACGTCAGGATAAATTCACGGAACCTACCAGTTGCCACGTTAGCTCAGTTGGTTAGAGCACTCTAACTAGTGTATGGGGGACGTGGGTTCACGTCTTATACGTGTCAATTTTCTTTCCTCATATATAACTCTAAGTCGTTACTGCTAAGATAAATTGTCCTGTTGCAAAAGCCTGTATTTTTTTATTTATGACACAAGTCGTACATTAATCAGGTGGAATAATATTAGACGTAATCAAAAACGTGTTTAAATGAAATCCAACTCACTACTGTAAACTTGATTGGGTTTTATTGATAATAACTGAACAAAATATTGATAGAATATGTTATGCGATTTTTCTTTTTTACATTTGAACAACCTGGCCTCTTCGAAACTAAAACTCGGACACTAATGATATAATCACTTCCCGCCTATATTTTATTACCTTAACATTTACATTTCTTGTAAAGAATGTTTAATTGACAATTTTTTGATCGAATGTACACATGTAGTCAGACTTAACAGGTACTTTGTGTACTGAATCAGAGGGTTATTAGTTGGGTATAATCACAGTGTTTCTTGATTATAACGCATCCACAGAGTGTCTGAGTGAGTGATGGAGATAACGCTGATTATCGGAAAGTCAATTTGAAGTTTATTACTCTCAGACTAATGTAACACCGAAAGGCGGTTTTAAATTTGTGCAACATTCTATCAATAAGCCTTGGTTTTCTATAGTAGATAGGTTTTGAAATAGAGTCAGATCAGTAGCGCTGACTGATTGATGGTTGCAAAGAAACTGCTTCGATTAGATTGTTGAATGTTTTCGTGCCAGTCATTATTGCGTAAGTAACCCCTTTACCTAAAGGTATATAAAAATGTCGATGTGAAATGTCGTAGAAAATATGCTGAATGATTGCTTCGGGCAAGATGTGCTCTGGAATGCTAAATTTTGAAAAGTAAAGCAGTGTTTTGAATTGCGATATAGTGTAAACGTATGTCTCGCATTCATTCGTTGCAAAACACTTTCAGTCACCAAGTAATGTACAGAGATGTGAGCAATCTACACTATCGTGCAATAAGAAGAATGACAAAAACCAGAGCTTCAACATTTTGCAAAGAACGAAATACTATGACTTGTGGAACTTCCAAACATTATCTTTTTTTACGAGATACATTAGGTGACTGGCGTTTTACAGTCTTTATAATCAATGCATTAAATGCCAACTTACACGCAGTTAGTTTCGATGATAGGTTTAAAAGTAACCTAAACTATCATGGTAAGATGAACTAGGGATTTATTCAATTTCCCTTGTTAACGACAAGATGGCGGTAATAGCCTAATTAATGCTGTATAATCATTGCGTACCGCTTTTTGTCAGTCTCCAGATATATTTGGATAACTCCGTACTCTGACCGGAATGAGGAAACAGCTTTACAGCAATGTTTGAACAAGGAAACTAAGCGTACGAGAGGTCCAGCAATGTCAAAATCGATTTCCTAACTAACTGGAAAAGACAACGTCAGTAAGTGTAACATACAGATTTAATATGTGATGCCTCATCTGATGAGTTGCATATCCCTTACCACCAAACCAATGGAAAACAGTCATACATTTGTAAATGGTGATTGTTTTTTTCGAATTAATTTTAGACGGGATTAACAAGTTTGCATTTCAATCTGCTGAAAAGTTGATGATGCTTACAATGTACTTTAAAACATTTCAAATTGGTAATTATCATTTTTTTGTTATTAGTTCGTCATGTGTTGATGATGGTGATGGAGCGTCTGTCTAGTTTTCGTAATACTTTAATTTCTAAGCGACAGACAACCCTATACACGCCTACATACGATGCTCACAATCAGCCTCTAAGACTCCGTGTAATTTTCTAGCACGTATTTGTCTCTTCGTCTGGTCAAAATTTCACTGATTAGCTTAATGATCAGAAGGTTTGTTATCGCTTCGTTAGCTTCGCCTTAAAACGACAAAACCCTACATACTTGATGACAAACGACCTAGAAATTAATTGCAGAGATAAGGTTTGTTTTAACTTGAAGGAAGCCGAAAGTGTTAAGTTTGAAAATGTGAAATGCTATCATGCATGGCAAATTCGTTTTCTACTCGTCGGAATTCACAGTTCTGGATTAAGGCGATGGTGTACCTTTAAAAGACAGGAAAGGCCGTCGGCTAAAACTTTTCAATGTTGAATGCTTTGCATGACATTTATAATATCGAGTTTCAGTTACTATCCTATGTTTTTTGCCCGCATCTCTTACATATGATGCAGCATACTTTAGTTTACTGTGACATATATCATGACGAGATTTCCATTACACTTGTCGTTTCAATTTTTATATAATAATTGTAGGTGGTCTGAGATTGTAAGGTAGGGAAATATAGGAAGGAGAGACACAGGGAACTGCATACATACATACATACATACATACATACATACATACATACATACATGCATACATGCATACATGCATGCATGGATGCACGGACAGACAGGCAGACAGACAGACAGACAGACAGACAGGCAGGCAGGCAGGCATCCAGCCATACATACATAATAAATACATACATACATACATACATACATACATACATACATACACACACATACATGCATGCATTCATACATACGCTACCGTAGGAACATTATTTCCATTACAAAATATTTCTACAACTGAGAAATGGCTTCTTTGGCGAAAGTAATTTTGAGAATGGCCGTGACGATGATTAAATGGGAAATCATCATAATTTGGAAAATAAAGTTTTCAATGTTGATATCGCTCTTCCATCAAGACCTGATTCCTATATTTATATTCAAGGACCAAGTACTCCCTATCGATCGAAGATCTAATGAAGTTAGAGAATATTCCCTTTATACCAAATAGTTGCGTGCAGAATTTAAAAAGTCACTGAAATTATTTCTAAGTCTCTTACGTATCAGATTAAATCTACCTGCAGTAGTGTCAAGAAATGAATAAAATAAATTGTGCATTGAAAATGAGAAAATTGTTTCATAATCAAATTACTTCGTGAAAGTAATATTTAACTGGTGCTAGATCGCGAGTTATTGTCCATTAGCGACCTTCATTGAATAAACTGCCCTATCCGTACATAAATCGAAGTTGATTTCTTTAGGAATCTTTCATAAATACCTACTATAACAGGTCGATTTTCACAATAAAGTACATTTGACACCCACTTTCCTACCAAAATGGTTTGGAATGTGCGATCACATTACAAATGTAATTAAGTAAGCATGAAACTGAAATCAATTGTTTTTCCTCAGCCTTTAGTCTAATGTCTCACATTTTTGCATGAGTTTGTGACCTTTGACACCAGAATGTAAATTCTTCCATTAAGGAGTATACCAATAGGTGATGTTATCAATGCAACCATGTTTGTCTATGTAAGGGGCAATTTTGTGTCCATTCGAAACACAAAGGAAAGGCCTTTTTTGTATCAAACAAATACCCTTTTATATAACATGGCAAATTCAATTAATATTTTGTTATTCCTATTAATCTCTGTTGAAAGAGATTTTTTGTAGAAATACGCTAAACAAGGTGCTAACAAATCCTTTTCAAGTGTGAATTAAATTGATAGTCCTCAAGTCATGAGACATTTCAGACCGTTCAGTTTTGTTAAGGCCAGACAGCCGCTCAGCAAAACATGCCTGCATTTATTTTATATGTAGTATAGATAAAAATTTTATAGCTTCTTTCTCCCAGTCGAAATCATTAAATAGATGAAAAATATAGACTTTTAAGTCTCCTCATTTACACTGGACTTTATCCACACGATTTTACTTACCACGGTATAAGTAGTATTATGTTTCTGATAGCCATTTACTAGTATGTCAAACTAAGTAAATAAGAAAATCATTGCATTAGTTCTCGAAAAATTACACGATTTCAAAATCTATTTACAATTTTTGTTCGATATGAAGCTAAAAATACTCAACCCAAAACCATATCCTACATAACTATTGCAGTTAACACGATACATAAAACATTCATTGAAGGCTTTCACCTCTATAAATCTTCCCAAGTTATGTGAAAATGCTCACATCTATTTTCAAACCTTGTAACTTTCATGAATTATATTTAGGCATAACATGTTTTCTGAGTTGTGATTTATCTTTCTCTTCGAAAATTAATCTGAAAGTTGCTTCCTTTTTTCAATCATCTGCTCTGCCATCTCACATTGATGTACATCAGATTGTCATTTTTTCTACCACATTTAATTACATAAACGATCAACCCTATCTAAACCTATTTCCTGGAATGCACAGCACGATTTTCAAGAATTCTTTCGGGATTGACTTTTACCACACTCTGATGGCTCTCAACAAATTCAACCCATTAATTATCCGGTTCTCGTCACTTAACAGGCGCACCACGAGACACTAAACTTATCTTGGTCATCAATGTCGCCTTCAGAATCAAATAAACTCTCTCCCAAGACAGCCAGACTTAAATTACTTTTGGGTTGAGTTGTCTCCATACCAAACAAAAGTATTGTCACAACGAAAACGTTGAAACTTTAACAGTCATATCAAATGCAATGTTAATAACAAGTTTTCCTTAGTCCCTCCCTAGAGTATCTGTCGTGCAATCATCTTAAGCTTGTTAATTATGCTTGTTGATCTTTTTCAGAAAAACACTATGTACTCAAGAGGGGGAAATAATTGCTTTTTAAAGGACCATTGACACTTAGCATATTGCACAAGTACTGTCCAGATATTTAACTTATATGCAAAATGTTTCTGACAACTCTAAATATAAAACGGATAAAATATCTACTAAGCTTGCGCAATGTTAAGAGTTTAGTTTTATGATTGCAACGGAACACATTTAATCAGTTTAAGATCTATTAAGTGCAGTCTCAAACATGCTGTCGTGTCATTTATTGATGAACTGAGTTGACCGAACTCTAAAATTTCGTAAGTTTCTTTGACAGTAATTTTTGTTGATGGTCACAGCATTAGGGAAATATAAGCTCAGATTTGAGATTTCAGGAATTTTGCTCGAGAGTTATATTCGAATCCAAGTTCCTTTTTGTAGATCAGGTACCTGGGAAATATTATCAACGTAAACTATTACTTTATGTTATGCTTCAATGTACAGAATTGATTGCAAGGTAGTACGGGGAACAGCTGTAGGAAGAGTGCTTTAACGTGTACTATTGTAGAAAAAAATGGTAATTGCTTGCGATTGAATGTCTACAACCTTCAACAAATAAATCGGAGGGGGAAATCTGCTCGTTAGTTTATGATTTGTGGGCAAATTTCGTCGCGGTGCATCGTTCAACCTATGCTTCAAATATCTTAATGTACATTCTTCTGTGTGTACTTCTGAGTCTCCGGGGAATACACAGTGCACTGCTACCTCTGAAAGTGCATTGGATCATTCGTATAGAATCCTCCTTCCTACCAGGTTTCTAATTATAGGGCCGTGTTGAACGGAGCACATTTTTAAAAAGATTTTTGCTACAGGACGTTATTAGCCGCGGCGCAGCGAGGCTCAAATCAGCACTTGCAAATTCTACGTCGGGCACTCTAACCATTTGACCATCATGACTCCATCATTTACAGTCTGGTGGATCGACAGATTGCACAGACATTGGGAGATGCGAGGAACACAGTTTCTCCCTTCATTATATTAATAATAGTCATTTTGTTACCATAAAGGTGGGGAATAGATCCCCTTTATGAAAACGAATGTGTTATGTTTGAAAACAATTTGGGCTTTTTAAAAAGTTCTTTGAGTTTGATTTCGAATTTGAAACTTAAAATTAAAGACATCTTATCAATGACCCACCTTGTTCCTGGTCATTTTGAAATAATCAAAGACATTAGAGGTTCAAAGTCTTGCTTTCAATTAAGAAGTCGGCCATATTATATTTTCTCATGATAGATTTAACACAGTATTCGGCTACCATTTTGAATTCTAAAATGGATTCATTTTGATATTATTGTCACCTCTATTTTAAAAGTCTGTATGGTGACCATCATTCCCGTACCCCTTGAATTGAACTGAGAATACTATGTGCGAGCTTTCTTGATTGAATAACGTAACAAGAAAGGTTTAAGTCTATGTTAAGTACAATGAACTATAATTGTGTATTTTGTTTTAAAATACGGTAAATCACTTTTCTCCAGGAAATAAAACCATCATGACAGGTTCGTCAAAGGTTTACCCCAATGGACTGTTTATAATAATTATTGGGTGTAATTAGGTTTACATTTCCTGTCTATCCGAAAATTATTATACATCGGGGTGTTTTTATCCTATACAATTGCACACGTCACACAACCCGATACAGAAAAAAGGTCGTTCTCAGAGCTCTCAATTGCAATCTGTGATATTCGAAAATATAGCATGCATGCATTCATGCGCTCCTATCCATACATACATACATACATACATACATACATACATACATACATACATACATACATACGTACGTACATACATATTCCTGACAAAACATTGTATGGCATTTTGTATGGCATTATGACATTCAATCAAAACCTTGGGGAAGCAATGAATTTAAGGTTCGTACACATTTACAGTTTGTGCAATGTTCTTTAAGCAGACTCGTGCATTAGTTTAAACGATTGCATACAATTTAATTTGTTAGTGCCCAAAATAAAAATATCTTACACACTAACAAGTTATAATAATGTATAACCTACTATACCTTGCTGAGACGACGTTTCGGCAGTTTGTCTGATGTGTTGAGATGGTCTTTAACATATAAACGACGGTGTGTGCTTAGAGTAGTCATCGACTAGCGTCAGTGACAGGAATCATCTTGATTTCCATGTACGTGTAAATGTTGTCTGCGACGTTTACAAACACACTACTGCTCATAACGCGACGCCTGTCGTGTTACGCATCACAGAAACGGGAAGTCAACATCAGATATTCAATACCGATGCCAAAAAAAGTTTGCACGGTGTTTGGTTTTTAGTAGACGGCTAACGGCTATCTACATCCCATACATCACTTTACAAAGTTTAGTGTCTTTGTGTGTGTGTGCTACTAATCAATACAACATACCCCATGAGCATTTACCGAATCTCCTTGATCCATCCATTTGACAGGGCATATCGACAGGTTCATGCAACTGGGAGTTATTAGTATGCTTTGAGTTTTAACAGCGACATGTGTATTTTATGGCAGGTTCTTTTAATCTCAGAATTCCCTGTACAAATTATACTATTTTAAGGTGAATGTTCATCCAGAATCAATAACATTTGTTTTCAGGATAAATCAAAAGTTAAAACCCTTTTCATTTGCTTGAGTAGTTCGTCCATTCTTTGGACACTGGGAGAAGGTCTAAAAGAGTAGGAATGACATCACGTGCACGTGTTGACGAATATGTTCATTCAGTACATTGACATCGTAAAGCGTCAAACTTTGTTGTTGTTGTTGTTGTTGTTGTTGTTGTTGTTGTTTGGTTTTTTTTGGAGGGGGCGGGCGGTGTCCAGCTAGGAATTTGTATCCTGAAAGTACAAGTCAATGTCAGCAGACGACACATTAAAGCTACGACGAGCAATCAAAGACATGAAACCTAGAGGTCTCGTTATCTAGAATTGAATTTTACTACCTAGATGTGTCATAATATCAACATTTGATTTCTAAGTCGACACCATTACTTTAGCTGCACGTACTATACATACGTTACTGTATGCGTGCGTGCGTGCGTGAGAATAAATCGACCTTCTCGCTCTAATTCAGCCCTCTAGCATAAAGTAATGGCATTTAGGTGCTGATAATAGCGGAGGTATTATGCTACTAAAAATTAGGCTAGTTTGACATACTGAGCAATGAAAAAACGTCACCGTCTCAAACTTCACAATAAAGAAGTAGCGTAGGATCTTTTTTAATACCCCATAAACTAAACAGCATCCATAGCGACCACTCTAATGTTCCGCCAAAATTGTAATCGATTGCACATTGTTCACTGTGTTATAATTGTGAGTTTTAATATTCATTTCAAGGTGACAATTTCTTTTATCTTTTCACAGTTCCATTTTAGTTTTATGGAGTTTTTTCTTTAATACCCTTTGTTTGTTTTTATATTAGCCTATGACACTAAACACCCAACGTAGATACTATCACAGTTTCATTATATCTCTAGTGATTTGTCCGTCACTTTGAACGTCTAATGATAAGATTGAAAATTCAAATTAAAACTTCGTTCTCAGGGATGAGATAAATGCAATGGATTAATTGCCCCTAGGCACTGTACTTGAAAATGAACTGACGTTAGCGTTCGTAAATAGCTATTTTCAATTCACAGGCTTGACTCACTGTGAAGTTAAAACATGCTCGACTTGCTATGAAGTTCAACAGAGAATTGTAATAATCAGCTCCAGTTTAAAACGATATTGCAGAACGTATTAGTGACGTAAATGATCAAAGGAACTCATGCTGTCAAAGTCATACTTAACAAACTATACGATAGCAACAATGTAGAAGAACTTGAGCTACAAATCTTTGCATCTTTGAATCGTCACGACCAAGAGCACGACATGTACCTTGAGATAAGACATGACATATTTGCTTCGTTATCGTAAGATATTGGTGACATTAAATGAGAGATACTTTTGGACACTTCAGCTTTCGACGTAAGCATTGTATTTTTCTGCTTACTTTAATCATTCAAACAAGTATGAATATTGAATTCAATATCCTTTATTTTTACGTGTAACAATTTACACGACATGAAAAGCATACAGTTTTATGATATAATATAACTTAAAAGATATAAATGCAGAACACGATATGTAACTTAAGAATTTTCAATGCAAGTGAATTCAAATTTGTTTGCGTCTCATTATTCGATGAGAGCTTTATTAACTAGCGTATGTCAGATTTAAGCCTCTAGTTTAATACATATATTTTATTGCTCATTACATACAAGTTGAAGTGACACATACACAATTTATAAGCTTTTACACTGAAGTGAAAATATTAATTACATAATAACCTCCATTCAGCTATTTTAAAATAATTTAATATCGATGCAAGCCTTCTATAACATTGCAATTATTTTCGAATTCTGGTGTTGTTAAAACAGTTGATTACATAAGAGATGCTTGACCTTTTTTGATACGTACAGTAAATTATTACGTCATCGGATTGTTTATAAATGATGTCCTGATTGACAGACAAGAATGAAAGTGCTTGACACCAGGTTTGAGTTCAGTTAATTACAAGTAATGGTTAAGTGTACGCCAGTAATTACGAGTACATTATAAATATGCAGCATAAACGACTCCCAAATATGTGCAGACTCAGCTTGTACCCATTTAAGTATCGGATATAATAGAAAAACATTCTCTTGGAATCAAGCTGGGAAAGCAAATAAGAATGTACTTGTAGTCCTCTCTGTTTCTGATACTAGAATCAACAAGGATTTCTCAAACTATAAGTGTTATTTTTATGGTCCCCGTTTAGTACGGAAACACCTTAAAATAATTTGCAATAGACAGATTGACATATTCGTTTTGAATGGAGCTTATCAAAGCGAACACTAACACGTAGAGCTGGACTTTATCTTAGATAGTATGTAGGAAATGATTTGCCCACACGTGGATGAAAAGGGACGGTAGTTCTATCTTCCCCTACACAAATCTAACTTCCGTACAATAAAACACTTTCGTTGCATGTAGAATTTTGGGAGTGGATATCCAATTCAATTTCCTTCTATACACATATAACAATGAAGATGTAATTGAGCTAGCGCTGCTGAAGTGTAGCAATCGCGGCTAAAAAATGTCTGACAGGAGTTTTTTTGATCTTGAAGATTCCGGTACTGCTACTTATTTCAAGACCATCTAAAAGTTCAATACTATATTTGGATTTGAGATGACATTTAGAGCTTCTCAATGTAATTACCTAGAGTGGGCACACGCCCAATTTCTAGAATAAATTTCATTGACAGTTTGTTAATTACTTCAACTATAGAACCATACAATAACACTGAGAAAAATGTGGAGAATGCAATGAAATGAAGTAGTGGAATCGATCACATAATATAACACCTACTTTTATATGCATTTGTTGTTATGGGAACACTGAATAACAAATTTCCGTTTCCAAGTACAATATATCAATTAAGCAAAGTGTTGCCACATTACAGTCTCGATCAGCTATTTGACTTAACTTTCTAAAAGAAACTGCTGGGAAAGAAGTCATACGTTTCGAATGTTACGCTAGCAATCTATGTCGAAGTGTATGCTTTTGAATTAAATAATTCATAATTTGATTCGATTTAAAAATCAGTCACAGGTCAGCCCTCGATTCCAGCGTCTATTAGAGCAAAGCCATGACAGTCCATACAGCTTTGCACACTCCCAAACAATCATATAAACAAACAACAAACAAACAAACAAACGAAAGAACATATATCATACATACATACATACATACATACATACATACATACATACATGTACATACATACATACATACATACATACATACATACATACATACACACATAGTACATACATACATACATACATACATACATACCCACACATGCATGCGCACATACAATTCGATAACACTTTCGAGTTCGTATTTCAGCTGTAACCTTAAAGTCATAACTCGTCGTTGATGGCGAGCGAACCACTGTCCCTTCGCTGTCCGTTTTGAAATGTATACGCACTTTGTATGAGTTTATTTCCACCTACGGCAACTTTGAGATCCTACAGAAAGTCGACATCGTGCTCTACGTATGTATTGAATGATTTATTAGCTCGTCATAAATTGTATAAATGATTCGAAACTTGGGGCTACAAAATTATTCAATTGAAGCACTGTAAGATTGTATTTCATTGTATTTTATCTCATATATACACATATCAATGTCTTCTGATAGATATTGACAAGATACTAGACTTTGAGTTTCAAGATGAAATTTGGTGGAAACGACTAAACAGTGTGTGTGTGTGTGTGTGTGTGTGTGTGTGTGTGTGTGTGTGTGTGTGTGTGTGTGTGTGTGTGTGTGTGTGTGCGCGCGCGCGACCAATGTCAATTATAGTCACTTCCTAAACCGATGTTTGCATTAATTATCCATCAAATAACGTTTTTGTATTACTTTGTACAGTTGTCTATTTGAACATTACCACTGCTGGAAAAAAGAAATGCAGGTAATATGTACGTTCACACTGTCATCGCATAAAGTCCTAACTATTCTTCACGCAAACACAGACCAGGAATTTTTTCCATGTCTGCGACTCAAAACAAGTTCTTGTGTACAAAGTAGGCCTATTCACTGAATTGCTCCTAATCATATACTTGAAGAGCGCCACCAATTAAATTCTTTAACCCGAACAAAAGAGGGCGCAAAACGATTATGCGTCATCACAAAATTCTGGCATCAATCTAATTTGATTGACATTACCAATATCTCGGAAAATTTACGTACATCAACATCGTGATAAAAAAACTTCTTAACACTTAGAAACTTGTTTAAATGCACTACTTCATCGTAATTGTACGTCGACTCGATAAATCAATCGACCTGTCAGTGACTGGCTATACACATACAATCGGATTCAAATCTGATCCAGGCGAAACCTCGTTTTTCCGTATTTACTGTAGCTACTATACGTGCTTGTCCTTGTGAATGGGTGAGTGCCTTCCTCTTGGGTATGTTATAAGTAAAGACTACTCCTCCCGATGAGCATGCAATAAAGGTAAATTTCGAAGGAATACATGTTATCATTATTAAACACATTCGTAGTTTGGTATTTCATCGCTAGAAATCCAAATTTGTTCCCGTTCAGCGACCTATTGCATACTGACCCAGTTTGACTGACGTTCATACTTCCCGAAGGTGTGATTAATTTGCATTTAGTACCCATGTATAGTTCAAATATATATGATACGAACGACCAACTAAGTGCAAAATCATTTCCTCTGCTCAACAGTGTTAATTGTTGACATCCACCTTTACTACACTAGTTGCCGCGGGACATTTTTCCTGATGCCGCCATTTTCTTAAATACCTCAGTGGATGAATGTAGTTAGAAAATATCAACGATAGGGTATTAACCCAAACGCAAACAAGAGCAATATGAACACAGCTGCCGCGGGTGAAACTACATTTTTCAAACTCAATTACTCATGATCATTTAACCAATTCACAGGCTGATTACAAGGCAGTAGTATTCATATAACATAGATGGGGTTATTTTTTCTTGACAAGTATATGGAAGCTTCGTTGCTCCTTTGTTTGTTTTTTAGTTGAAAAATATCTCTTTTTTCTGTTTTTTGTTATGTTTCTGTTCCGCATTCATTAATTGTTAAACCTCGTGTGAGCATTTCCGTCAAAGTAATTCTTTTTGAGAGCATGTCAGCATCAAGCTAAATCGGTTTTTGGTGATCGTATTTCCAACGTTTGTATGTGCATTCCGTTCTGTCTTAAAGAGTTATTTTGGTTTTGTCTTTTTCATTTCTTCCATTCGTTGGCGTGATGTGTACTGTGGCGCCATCGGTTAGGTGAGCCTGTGATAATGTTGCTTCAACAAACCACAACGTAGTGCCAAAAATATTTATACATCGGTGTGAATTCTTGATTTATTTGCCCAGATATTCTTGATAAGTTTAATTGTTATGTTCCTCCAAGGTGTTTTAGGTTTAGGGAAATTTTTAGGCTTCCTAACCACCATATGGATCTGTCCAAACATGCATTTTTATCGCGCTCTATGAGGCTTTTAAGGCATTGACCTTTTTACGTCGTTTGCTGAATTTGAAAATGAATTGAGAGAGTTAATATATACAGACGGGTAATTTTTTTTATTTCTTTATGTTTATTGTATATGTTTATTGTAAGTATAGAGACTATTCTTTAATAGTTTATCAGATAATGTGTGACATGACTACAGTGGAGTACTCTAAATAGTGAACGTGCAAAACACGATTCTGTTCTGTCTACGCATTTCAACAAATTTATCACAACGTCATCTATCAAACACTGAACAACACTTAATGACCATTCAGGTGCACTCGACTAATTAATAGCGTTGTGTAAAACGTGTACTGTATACACAATGAAGGGTGGAAAAGAAATTGATAGTTGTGCGAGAGCAAAGATCGAGAACAAAGTCAAATGATGCAAATTTAATAAATATTTTCAAATTGGTAAACTGGAATTTTCACAAGTTGGGCGGTTTTTGATTCTTTTCTAATGATGTACATGGGTAAACTCAATCTTAGAGTTGTTGCATACAAGTATCAAATTTTGTTTTAACTTTGCATGTTTGTTTATTTAAGTGTTATGGAAAAGCGTTAATTTAACGTAATGACCATAATCATAACTTTTTTCTCTCATGTTTGGGTACATTAAGTTAATGAAGTTTTAACACCTTGCTCTAATTCTTGATGGAACGTCATTTATTTAATTATGATCAATGACAGCAGATTTGCCATTTTAAAATAATACCTTAAAACATTTCAGTATTACCAATATATATTTGCATAATATAATAGGACAGACAGCAAAAGTCTATTGCGGTTTGGTTCTCGGGAGTTAACTTATCCAAAGGTAATTTTCTCAGGTACATTTATGTATATATATATAATATAATATAATGTGACATTTTATGTTCGTGGGCGCTAACAGTGCCTGCATTTTGTTTGTTTGATCCGTAACAAAAACAAGGTTATACGTGAGACTATAAACAACACCCTGCCGTTTAATAATGAAACGGTAGAGTCACTCTAGTTTGGTAGTATCTTCCGCCTGCCAGTATGATTTAAATCTCAAGGATCAAATCTCCTGATAACAGTTTCAAAGCAAATAGGCGGATATGGTGTTTTCACGTCCCCGGATAAATTCAAAATTGATTTATTTTTAAATTGAGAAGATTTGTATTCTTTATTCACTATATATGCCATATATTATTGTGAGTTGGCTGTGATTAAAGATCATAGAAGACGTACAAATCGACCTTGCCGTGTCTCTGATAACGACAAGTCATTGAGGTAAGAGATGAATACTTGGCATTGCATTTTGTAGCAAAGAGTTGACTTCCCAACATTACTCTCTGAAGGACACATGTTCAATTATTGATTACAGATATGCTTCTGCTCGAAATTTTATTGCTCCAAAATGAGTTGCAATGCATTATCCTTACTACTTCTCTTAAAAATTCGAGCGGCTTCATTGCTTCAGTTAAAATTGGAAAAGGTTTGGTAATCAAAGTTTTTATAACCCATCTACCAATAATTGTGATTAAGTGGATTTGAATGCTGTGTTATGATTTCCTCATTACAAGATGAGAAATGCTAAGGTTTTTATTAAGGCAATTAGGTGGGATTGTGATAACGTTGCTTTAGCACACCACAAAGCATTGCCAAAGATACCCACATGAGCCGTGGGAAAAGAAAAGATAAATTTGACGGTTAACCGCACAACACTTTGCTTCTGTTTAGCATTAACCGGTTTTAGTCTTTATTTATTTATTTCCAAGGCTGACCTACAGGACGAATCCCATTTACAGGCTCCGACAATAAAATTGTACAAAACAAACACAACATGCACAAACTAAAAATGCACTCGAAATGGAAAACAGACAAACAATAAACGCCTAAAATAAAAACAACGTATATCACATTACAATAAAAACACTTAAGCATCCCAACTGAAAAGTAAAAACACATTAATCTAAAAATAATTTGACGCAGTCAAGTCTTAAAATATGACATAGCGCTAAAAATATCAATGGAAGGAATACAATTTCATTAAAACACCTCATGCTCCTAATCAGTCTTGCCAATTTAATAATCTCTGTTTATGTGATATATCTTATCTGATGTCCGGGAATCAAAACTAATAATTATTTCTAAAGTATAGATATTTATAAACGTCAAAGGTGGAAATTAAAATTCGGGTGGATGAGTAAACATATTGATTTACAAGGTCAATCAATAGATCAACAGAGAAAGACATATGTATCCCAAAACGATACATAGAAAGTTAACGAGAAAAGCTAAACTGAATCGGATAAAACGGGTGATGAATGTGCACAAGGTTACAGATAGGTATAGAGGAAAATTGTTTTATAGTGACTAGAATAATGCCTTTGATTGGAAAAGCGTCGACTTGGTAAGTGTTAACAATACCTTCATATTTTGCCAACTTTATTATTCCCCATTGTGATACCGGTATTCTGACTTTCCTCCTATAATTAATGTAATGACCGTGGAGAGTGTAGTTAAGTATGTTTTAATTTCACCCCAGAGAGAATGTCTAAACTTTTATTGGAAAAATGTTTAGTTTAATGAATCATTAAGGGACCAGTGTGTTGACAGTAAATGTGGTTAAAAATTACTTTTCTGTGATAAACATGTATAAACAGGCAGTGGTATACACATTGTATGTATGTATGTATGTATGTATGTATGTATGTATGTATGTATGTATGTATGTATGTATGTGTGTGTGTGTGTGTGTATGTGTGTGTATGTGTGTGTATGTATGTATGTATGTATGTATGTATGTATGTATGTAAGGTGGGTGTCTTACAAAATGTCGATAATTTTCATACAATTTAATACTTCAATGACATCTGCCATTCCAAATAAAGTACATTACACATAACTTATCGGATTTAATTTGAGACGTATATTCTGAAATGGAGTTACCAGTAATATTTGCATAATGTGACCATTTGTCGAAAATGTGTAGCTCTGTTAAGTTAAAACCAACGGTATATCCTCAGGACCTCTTTAAATATACTGATATGATTGTCTACAAGGCAGATATAGTCGATTGTAAATACTATTAGACACTGTGTCTTCTGCGATATATGTTTGAAGTTGTCAATTTCCTAACAATGACTGGCACGTGTTGTAATGGTTTTTTCAATGCCCCTTGTGACGTCTCAAGTGCATTGAAATGAAGTGAAATTATCGAACCATTATAATATTCTATATTAAATTCTACCGTTTTGAGAGGTTAACCTTGGCCGATGATAATTTTCATACTACTTCCTGTTTAAAAACAGAGTGAAATGAATGATAAGAACCACATTTTTTGACAGATGAGGATACTACATTTATTTTATCATATAAGTATTTGCCTTCCCTTGAGTCATAGAAACACTCATAATGCATTTGATCATTTGGGTATATAGTGTTGTTGTGACACTTCACATACTATCAAACAGGAAACTGCTCAATTTTCATGGCACTTGAACATAATTGAAACTAGTTCTGCGATACAAAATAACTCATATACAGTACAAAATGACATATGATAAAAAAAAGAGATATGTTACCTTAAAATGGTAGTTAAGTGTACCAAGCATTAATCATTTCGACGAATTTATAAAAAATAATGCGATCTAAGTGAATCTATCTGTTAATATGAACACTTACATCATACTTACGCACGGGCATTTATGAACCCGACCAATTTTACGCTTAATGGTTGTTACATACGTTACAAAACGAGAGGTAATTCTTTTGTTTTTAAGCAAAATTAATATGTAACCCTAATATTCGCTGTCGGAGTTATATTCGTTGTAAAAATCCCAGCAACTGCTAAACACTTCCAAAAGTGTTATCATCGGAGAAGAGATGCATAGTTCAACTATCATTTGTAACCAAGGAAACAGTATGGATTTCACCATAAGAATGCAGTGGTATGTATGTTTACTCTTATTTATACTTATAACTTAAAGCAGTGTTTAAGATAGTGGAAATTATCTGTTGAAGACACAAGTAACAAACAATTGAAGGCTGGCTTTAGCTTATAAATTAAGGCACTCCAATTGTCAATCATTCTTCCATGTAGTTATTTGTGTTACTTCAAGGAACGATGGGTAGACTACTTAAGGTGAAGAAGAATGAAAAATATTGCATGTTTTTTATCTTAAAAGTTCAAGGTTAAAATGCTTCTAGACTAGGGGACATTACTCTAATTGAAATGGTAAGCAGTATGTAATAGATTAGAACACCTTATGCACACCTTCTAAGAGTAGGGATAATATGCTTCGTAAAAGTGTATCGTTAATAGGCAAAATTCCCATATTGATCTTCAGGCTTAACATCTGTTGTTGCGTGAACACGAAATAACAGACCTAAGGAGCCTCCGATAATTGGAAATGGAATATATACCTAGGTGGTTCGGTAGAAAGAAGTCAGTTTTATTGGAAACCTTGTGGATGAAGATGTGCAGTGTGTACTTTCAAACTTGGATGTCTTCACAAGATATTGCAACTGGTTTTCTATAATATAAGTAGGAACGCTGTCACTTATTCACATCTACTAAACAACAGTTTGATGACTGAGATTGGCAGGACAATCTTTGAATAGAAAGGTAAGTCAAAATAAACATCAACATATTAATTTTTAGGCATATGTACAAGTCTAAATTTACGACAATCAATACAGCGTAGCCGTTAAAATCGACTGCAGTATGACACCATAATGCAAGACATTACCGCTGTAAAACGAAAGACAAAGGTGCAACTATACGTATGTACTCGATGTATATGATTGGTAAATTTTACCGAGCAACTGTGGTTGAAACGTGGAGAGTAAAACTTCAAACTCTGAGATTGCACTAATTTTATGATGTACTTTCACTGACTCATTGTACGGTCTAAGCACATACAGCACTAGGTGATTTCTCTCTCTGTATCCTTTAATAGTACGTGTATAGGAAACAGGCTAATCAACGATTGAACGATTTATGATGATGTTTATATTATTATTTATAAATCAACATGGTGATACTTTAATGATATAATTTCAAGCCTCATTTATTTATAAGGTAACCAACACCTTTTCTATGGTCTGGAAGTGCAACTTATGTCTTTTAATATAATATTACCGTACATGCATTAGTTATTACATGTTGAATTGCATGTTCCATTACATATTTTATGTTCCATTCTATGTTCCATAAATTGTTTTTACATCCCTTGCGTTAATGTACTTCAAGACAGTGTTGATGCCATGTGTCATGCGCTCATCTCTCATTTTTACTTTTTAAAATATAGTACAATGTGTATGCATGTATGGTATATTTGCATGCATGCATGTATGTATGTATGTATGTATGTATGTATGTATGTATGTATGTATGTATGTACGTACGTACGTGTACGTACGTAAAACGAACCTTTTCAGTGGCTCCTTGCATTCATCACATTCTAAAACCTTCTGTCACTATAACAAACTTAACTACAAGCGTGTGGAAAATAGCGTACAATACAGTTTGGAGAAAAGAATATGATAGTAATTGAAAGTCGATACTAAAATGTTTTAGCTGACGGTCTTTCCTGTTTACTAAAGGCATGTCATCACCTTAATCCATGTATCAAGCAATATGTGCATGCATGAATCAATAAATTCTAGTCTTCGTTCAATATAAGAACATTTTATAGTAATAGTGGAGTGGATGAGTGGTTTTTGGTTCGAATCATTGACGTTTTGACCAAAGCATGATATTTGGTAAAGACTATGTCTAGTCGTCACTAAGGCAGAAAATAAGGTTAGCCATTCGAAAATCAAATATGGCGGCCACGACCCTTAACCTTAACCTTACCATAACCCTAACCATATCACCATAACATTTTTTTTAAATCCCTAAACCAACACCTCAGAACACTTTGTAAAACTACTGAAGAATCATTGTTTAATACCTCGTTTCCATGACGTTCTGGCCTACTCACTTTAGGTCCTGTCTTTGAAAACTTTCAGTAAAGTCAGTTGGAAGTGTACGAATGGTTCAGTATTAACACTTGTACTTCTAGAATATTGCGAGAAGGGTCAAACTCTAAATACAACTTGAAGCGTTTTAATCTGACTTTTTAAGTCACCGTATCTTTAAAGGAATGGGTTTAATGAACTTTGTCTTAACGTCTAAGAACGATTTAGTGGTCATCTGCCTTTGGCTAAATTTCACAAGACAAAGTGATTTTTACATCGCATTGACGGAAACCCTTGGGGGCAAATTCTATACTGTCGGTATTTCTATTCCATTAACACGTACCTATCTAGCATTATGATAACTGAAGTTATGTAGGTATACTATAATATTATGCTTGGCTTCATTTATCAATATAGAAATATGATTACTGACCCAGCAATATTTGCCAATTAACTGCCCAATGCTTCAGGCTCTATCGGGGAGTGAATACATGTTTCCTTGTTGCAAACGAATATATTTTAGAATACCAAACAGAAAGACACATCTTCTCGGATATTTTTTAGAGCAGAATTATTTACTCGCAAGTACAAACAATATCATATCTAGCTGGATGTTGATAATCATTACTCTCAAAGGTGTAATGTTTATATACAATTATACTTTGAGCAGTACACGCTCATGAACAGATCATAACTGACAGTAACCTTTTCAGACACAACTCGTTCACTTTCTACGGAAATTGACCACATTTCTGTTCAATCGACACATCGTGATGAGTTGAGCATGTCAACTGTAAATGTTTTAAATTGAGGTTTTAAGTGTACGTCACATCAATCTATTTTTTTAGAGTGTATGAACTCGATATTATAACTAGGTAAAATTTCATTTCATTCATACATTTATTTAGTCGAGTCAGACATTCAAATGGTAAATTTGATATAAGCCTGGTATTCCTATAAAAATTTGCACTAATGATTTTTTTATTGCAGTTCCTTACTTGGATTGTGTGATTGATAGTTATTTGATGTGCAATTATTATTGACGAAAGTAATCCAGTTAAAGTTCACAATGTGTCAGTATGTAAAACCTTTCCTGATAAAGTTGAAAACTTCATCAGCTAGACTCTTCAAATGGAATATACTAAAGTGCTATAATAAAATAGTGTTCCCGCTGTTGGTACACGTCAGGTTTTCGGGTGATTTAATCTGAGCGATTCCAAACATACAACGGTTAAAGTTAACAACAGATCTGTCAATGAGATCCTGCGCATAAATCATTACTTGTGAAGCATGGAGGCCTTATAAAACTGTCTTTTGATAGACAGTTCTCTAAGATAAATTTGCGGAATGGGCAATATGTTTTAATCCCATGTTCTCACATTTAACTCTTAGCTTGTATCTGATCAGTAGAACCATGTAAATCAGACCAAACGTTTTAGCCAGAAAACTATTGTTGCACCTAAATACCATTACTCACAATCCGGCATGTGCCTTGAAAACGTTTTATGAAAGAATGATTGTACAGAAATGTGTTGAAAATTGGTTTTATATGTATATTTGTTAAAATGTATAGGAACAAATGTGTTAAATTGTTGTGATGGTGTACTTCGAAAGATAATGTAATTGCTTTTTAGATTTACAATGATCAAAAGTTATTTATCATAAATCAAAATGCGAAGTACATAAAAACGTTCAGGAGTAAGATCAGACTTAATAATATTAAGTGAAAGATGACAGGCATCAGGTTAGTAGATAATTTAATGGTTTTCAAGAGCAATAAAAGGCAAAATCAGGATATTGTTAAACTTTTAAACAAGGAAACCCATACACAGGAAATATAATCTTTTTCTGTCACGTTGGCAAGGTGAACGTTTCATATAATCCTAACTGAAATTGACCTGAAACGGGAGTGTCTGTCCAGTCAAAGACGTCGGTTATATAACAATGGCATCACTTCCTTTAGTGAAAACTTATATAATATTACGTAAGTGTAATTTTGATATAACTCGAAAAGGGAGTAATGTAATCCTAGAATATTTCTTTGAAAGGAAACTTTGGAATATATTTAGGCAACAAAGAATGTAATTTTGTAGCATGATAACCAGGGACATCAGGACTTACGTAAATGCAAGTAATTAAATGACATTACATCAACCGCCAAAAGGAAAAAAAAAATCAATCTCTGCAGGGAGTGTTCATCCCTACGCACGTACAGCAGGAAAAAACGGTTCAAGTTACGGCCTCATTGAATGCCTGGATATCGACTTTAGATTTTTCTGCTCAAAATCGAAGGAAATTGGATGCTTCACTCGTAGCGAGTATTAAACATCATACAAAGCCTACATTCTAGTAATGAAATATGAGTAAATCTGATAATAAAGCTCTGCAATTTTGTTACACACGATCAATCACAGGAATATTCAGGTATAATATTTGAATTATTTTTAGATGCCATAACTGTAAGACCTTGCGTTAGCCAACAATTGGGCCAAGAAAAAAAATTGTTTCTGGCCAGGACAGTTTGTCTAAAATGTGCGACGACACACTTTTGTTTTAATTCTCAACACGCCTGTCACTCAATCTACTATTTATGGCTGTTACTGTTCGTTTTATGTAGTACTTTAGAACAAGTGTGTATGTTGAGCAGATGTCATTTGTTTATTCATGATTGGCTCTGTAGTTGTCTTCACTGAAGTAGGGAGGGTTGTTTTTGTAACGTTTCCTCACGGATCTGCAGAGTGCATGGGCTGGACAATTATAAACACGAAAAAGCAGACCGACGCGGGGGTAAAAGCGCGCTGACCAGAAATAATTCATTTTTTGGGGGCCTTAATACTGATATTTTACAGGGGTACTGCTACTAACAATGCCTTGATATTACATCATTGTCC
>NC_135562.1:8827633-8877633 GCF_964340395.1 Glandiceps talaboti
CCAACCAATCAATCAATCAATCAATCAATCAATCAATCAATCAATCAATCAATCAATCAATCAATCATTCAATCAATCAATCAAACAACCAACCATACAACCATTCCATTGTTTAAAAAATGTTTACCCTTGTCATTGAAGTATAAGATGTTTACAGAACTTCAGACAACTTTTCCTTTTTTACCTTTGAGATTGTTTGCCTTAGTGCATTAGACTGTTTGAACTGTTTGAATCAGTTTCATGGTTATTTGCCTGTTTTCCATTAGTACGTTGTTGATGATACACCATTTATCCTTGTAAACCAACATGTCTAAAATCGTTAGACTAAAGTGTATCTTACTGACAACACGTGATTTGAAGCAAGAGCAAAATAAGGATATCATACCCAGGGAATCAATGTAGATAACTAACTTAGAATGAGTCGGCTTGTTGGCGAGGAAAGAAGATAAAGTAACAAAGACGTGAATATTTTCGGTCGTAACACACTCTCTTTCTCACCCGAAGAATGTTTAATCTCCGTAGACAACTACATCATGTTTACGTCACTGACGATTGATTCTCGTCTGAGTGACAGGACCTACTATGTCGAAGAGTTTCTTACTAGAAGATCAACCTTTTAACGATGGCACGATTTTTGGTATACACAAAAGCTAAAAACGTATGATTTAGAATAAAAAATAAAATTTATCAACGACGTTCCTAAACGAAATACTGCATGAAACAGTACACAAATTTGGTAAAAAAGACAGAGAGTACAAAGACTGATACAATCTACGTGTTTAAATAATGTAAAAGAATATTAGACCATTTCGCCCTGTGGACTTAGATCTAGATGTAGTTGTGTGACTATAAAGAGAGATTCAGTTTGCTAAATGGACTTCAATATACGACTGATCATGAAGTACGTGCTTTTTATAATGTGCACCAGTAGACATACAGAGACAAGCGTACACAAGTGTATGATATTGCCAATAAAATCATAATCTTGCTTTATTATCAAATATAGCACATAATAAGCTTCGAACGTGTAGCCTTCCCCTTGACAGAGCAGTGGCACATTTTATAAAAAACTACTGAGGAGGATACCTTATAAATGTTTCTCGATATCTAACATGTTTACTTCCACGTGACTTAGATTTGATTTTTTTGCTGTATGTGATTTTTGTCATTTTTGCTGTATAGGCTTTTCTAATTATAATTCCATTTTCACAATCTGAAAAATGCGACATTTTAATGAGATACTTTTACACTAGTGGACATTACATTCGTTACGAAAACCAACTTTTAATTATGAATGAGTAACCATTCTTTGTAATAATATTACCTTTTAGGTATATCATTACGGTACATCTTCAATGTTACATGTAAATGGGATGACAATAGCAGACATTTTCCTTCTAATAGTAATATGTTTTGACGGTGAGAGAGAGAGAGAGAGAGAGAGAGAGAGAGAGAGAGAGAGAGAGAGAGAGAGAGAGAGAGAGAGAGAGAGAGAGAGAGAGAGAGAGAGAGAGAGAGAGAGAGAGAGAGACAGTAATTCGGCTACATTAATTTGCATCTCATACTGCAACATCCGGTGATCGTTCAAATTGAATTGAAGAATATTTGGAGAGCGAATTTAGATTGGATATCAGAAAATTACAATCACCGAGGAAGTTATTATCCTTCCCTCTAAGAATAACCCGGAAATTTAAAATGGTTTATTGAGTTACTAGTTTTATTCGGTACACTTGCCTCTGAAACCTAACGGCGTATCGATGTAATCTTTAGTAATCAGTACGAATAAGTCACGACTAATGATATAGGTTCTCAATAGACTCAGAATGATTCCTCTTTTTAAATCTGTCTATCAACACCTGCGCTTACATTACACGTACAGCGAATTTCTCAAGACCGTGCAGGTTTTCTGTGTGATACAACCACACAGAAACTAATAAGAAGCTGGACATGCTACATTTTAAGATTACTAATATTGAATGAGTACAGTTGCTTACTACATTTTGTCTAAATGAAATGAAATACACATGCCATCATACAACCATGAAATGAACACGTACACCGCAAAGGACATTTTACGAGCCCTTCATCCGGTGTATGATACTACGAAAAAACATTGGCGCCCGAATGTCTGCATGGAGTTGCAATACATTTAAATGGTTTATCTTATTTAGACTAATAAACATAGCAATCTTGCTATTGAAGTGTGGCATATACAGTTTCGTGTAACTTGGTTTCTGGTAGTATCAAACAGAGCAGCTGCACGGTATTGTGAAATTCACTGTAGTTTGTGGTCGTTGACTAATACTGAGAATTGACAGATGATGACCCGAAAAGTCAAACTGTTTCAATGACTGATTATCTTGCAATTTGTACAAGTTGGTCTAACTGATTACTGAGTACGAATCTGCTGCCTTGACTACCAGGGAGTCTAAGATGACCTCATTTGTTACATTATGTGAGTGTAGTTAAGTAACGTTTTTGTTGTTGTTCATAGGATGCCAGTCTAAACATTCATTCCTTACGGACGTTCTATTATTTAAATTCGCTACTCCAACTTTACGGTATAACTTAAGCCAATGTCAATATTTCATCTTTCCTTTCTGGTTAGGGTCTGAACCAATGTGCTGTACATTAATTTATGATTTTGTTTTGCATTTCTAAACAGAAACTTGTATATTAAATGAATGTATTGAAATATAAACACAATTGTGCATTGCTAATAGCTCACAATATATTATACAAGTCGGTAACAGTCAATATATGGTTACCAAGGTCGACATCATCTGCTTTGGCACGTTCGAAGCTTGGTGGACAGGTACACCCAAGTGGACTTAGAGGCATTCGCTTCAAAGTACATGAAAAAATTATGAAAATCATACCCGTTCTATCATGTTAGTAGAACTATATCCATTATCTACACATTGACAATTATATCTAAGATCGATCTGTGACTGCTTATGTTTCCAGAGCGCATTATAGTCAAAATCAAATACGCAATGAATGTCAAATGTCCTATGTTACTAACCCACGAAACAAAGATGTAAAGAGATGACAGTTGTGACACGAGTGTTTACTAAGTACTTGTTAGTTATGTTACATGACAATGCTGTCAGTGGGTATTTAATAAAACAACTGATATGGAGTCAGTGCCCACTAGTTAAATGTCTACAACAATATCATGTAGTGTTTTTATTGGTAGATTCTTATAGACAAAACATGTCAAAGGGAAACGTTAGAATCACATGATGTCAAAACACATTTATGTTACACCCTTATAATAACATAAGTATTAAGTGAAACTGTGCATACGAAATACATTTGTACTATAAATAAGCTACTCTTATAAATTAAATTTCTTTATCAAACTTTAACCAAAAATGACAAGTATGTATGTATGTATGTATGGATGTATGTATGGATGTATGTATGTATGCATGTTTTTTTATTCATCAATTTATTCATTCGTTACATGTTTGTCCTTTGTTGCTGTAAATGAGTTTCGTTGAAAATAATAGTGATCAACACCTTATAAGTACAACAACCTGATACTGTTCCTATACACAGAAGTTGTTATAAGACATTGCAGCCCTATTTGAATTTATTCTAAAAAGGTGTACGATTTGTGTTTCCGTTTCGTTATATTTCACTCTTAGGTAATGTCTACTGAGGTACCCCCATCATATCTCCATGGTAACGTGACAAAGTCTTCAAGTGCACATTTGTTGCTTTTCCACCATTTCCGTCTAATCTCAATATTACCAAACTATTTGGATGACGTCTGGATGTCGATGAATTTAATTACATAATCCTGTCATTGTATTCAATCAATGACTATAACTCCTGATTTACAACATCAAAGTCTTACGATTCTGTCGGTCTGACTTTATTCCTTTTGAAGGTAAACAAAGGGAATAGTCTCACATTAACTGAATTGATAATCTCAACACATACAGACAACATACTGATGTGGTATACGTGTTATATCAATTCAAAGTATGAAAACCCCTGCTGATTTTCCGTTGGAGATGACTTGTTCCCTGCTAATGGATATTTTGCGGTATGTGTGTTAGAGTATGACAGGAACCGCAGTTCATTATTACAAATCCTCAATTACTTACAACCGTGATCAGAATCACTTTGACAGCTTAGATGTGCATCATGCAGGTATGAAACAGTGGTGTAATCAGATCTGCCACTTTTAATAACCATCTCTGAAGTGACTACAGTATTCTCTCTAACGATGTCTGCAAACCAAGAATCGTTTGCTGATCCTGCAGACAACATAGAATATACCAATGCATGTAACAATGGAAGTCTTAATCAAACACTGAATGACTCAAATCATCTTTGCCTTGGAAATATTACCGACTACCAGTATGCTGATTCAGACTGGACAGGGTTTGGAGACCTGTTAGCGGAATTTGTAATCCCCACATCTCACGAGTGGGGATTCGTTGCTGCGTATATCTTAGTCTTCATCCTCGCACTCTGTGGCAATGTCTTGGTTATCTTTGCTGTGGTTCGTAACCCTCAAATGCGGACTGTCACCAACTACTACATCGTGAACCTATCGTTTGCTGATATTCTGGTATCTCTCATTTGTATGCCGATTACTGTCGTATATGAGATCACGGAAACATGGTACTTTGGTGAGATCGCATGTAAGATCATACCATACTTCCAGGTAAGGACCAAACTGTTTAACAATAACATAAAATGTTGCAAATCTTGTGTGATTGGTGTTAAAACCACCATTATGCATGTAGTCTTTCAAAACTGTTTTGGTTTTTGTGTTTGGGCAATCTTTGAAATGAGTAGACCTGCGTTTTAGATACTCGTAAGTTCGTTGGTGAGTACTGAATGTGTAAATTAGAAGTCGGAGACATAATTTGTAATTCAATGTATTTATAATGCAAAGCCTGCTATTGCATTATAAACTCACCAACGTCATTTCCCCTTATTGGGTGTTGGCGTGATCACCGTGACATATTCGATTACGTATCAGATTATGTATTATGAATGGCAAATATGAATTCTATTGAGAATAAGATTACTTAAGGACAGTACACAATCAGAACAAGTGCTGAATGTCCAGATGCATTTAAATGGAAATAATCTTTATTGATGCAATTTTGGAGCACACAAAAAGTAATATTTTTTGATGAACTTGTAACTATGTCATTGTACATACATGTATTTATTTTCTGATAAATAAGGGTAACCTATTTCATGTTCAACTGACCATTTAGTTGTAATACGTCATTATTGAAGTATTTCTTAACACAAAACGTTGTTTGCGATGTAAAAACATAGTGCAGCCAATCTATACTAGTCTTTCTGGTCTGGTGGTACCACGAACAAATAAAGTTACCGGAGTTTGTTTTAGCCTTTACGTTATAACCCTAACACTACGGCATATATATATATATATATATATATATATATATATATATATATATATATATATATATATATATATATATATATATTAATATATATATATATATATATATATATATATATATATAACTCAGAGGGTATCAATCTGCTAGGACACAGTGCTCTATACCGCAGTGGCAGAGCGCAAAAGTTTTGGTGGTACTGGAACTCTTTCTTGGTTGTATATATATATAATCATAACAAAGCCTAGTATTTGTTTTAAAAGTATAACAACATAATAGTTCTCATTAATCATGTTAATATAGAAACAACAGCGTATTCGCAAAGAGAAAAGGGCCACACAAAACAGTACACGATTATTGAAACTTACTGTAATATAGCATTTATGGTAATCATTCATATACATAAAGTATATATATGTTTTTTTAACCAGGTTGTTTCTATGAGTGTATCTGTCTTCACACTGAGTGCTATTGCCATCGACCGATACTTTGCCATCTGTTATCCATTACTGTTCAAGGCAACAGCTAAACGTGCAATATCAATCATTTTAGCAATATGGATAGTATCTTTCGTTATACCAATACCACAAGCTGTTGTTTATGCAATTAAATACCCCTCACCATTTATATACCTTGCAACGTGTTCTGAGGTAAGTCTTCTCCAAGGTATTATTTTTTCCGAATGACTAAATATATTTTCTATGCAGTGGTGTCATTGACTATAACGGAAAACAAATTTTTTTTTTCCGGTAACCCGTCGACCCTAGTTTAAGCTTCCGAGACCAGGTTTTCTTTGGTAAAATTGGTGAGAATTTACTTCTAAACCTTTGTAAACATTCTTACCAAATTATCCCACGCAAGACTGAAAAAAATGAAATTACACATTGTGTTTGTCTACATCACATGTAATTTTCTTCATTCACTCCCTTTTTACATACCATCACACTTTACAGCAGATGCCTTGAAACGGACGAGCATCTTGTCCTTGGGTTAAAGTAATTTCTAAAAAAAACAAACCCAAAAACCAAATTATTTTCTGACGTCATGTTATCAGAAATAAATATTTGCCTCATTCATCACCTAGGTGTTTGTAACGTTAGAGAATACTTTGAAGGGTTGTACTGATTGAATGAAATATATCTATTTACGGCACAATGTTAAAGATTATTTCAATTGCATGTTTCAGCGAGGATGGCAAGATACCATGCAACAGAAAGTGTACCATTGTATCCTAGTTTGTATCGGCTACATTATACCCCTCATGATGATTGCAGTTGCCTACATCAGAGTATGTCGTCAACTCTGGACATCTCTTCCAGGGACCCTCGTTCCAAACAATGGCGAGAAGAGATCCCACGACAAAGACATCATCAACACTTCAACCCAGAATCAATTATTATCTCGACGGAAAGTAGCCAAGATGTTGATAGTTGTGGTGATAATATTTGCGATATGCTACTTACCACTTCATCTTCTCAACATTTTAAGGTTTGTCAAAAAATATATGTATTGCATATATACCAGGTTTCGACCGCCATTTTGATTTAATAAGTATTTCCGCGAATTAACTCTGGAAATTTCGCCTTCGTGAAAGAAACGCACCATTTCAATCGAAACTTGGGATGGACGAGTGTTCTGGCCAAATGTAGGACGCACTGAACTATGACGAAATCCTTGCCAACATGTATAGGTGTTTAAGGGCAGGGCGAGTCAGTGTTCCAGTAGCCAAAATATAAAAATACCAAGAGTAGTTTCATTGAATCTACATATAGGTATATATCCAATATGTATAGATGAAGGAGTTGCATGTACCCCGACCTCGTCAGTAAAGACGTGTCTAATGATGATCAATGTTGAAACGTTGCATGTCCCTATGGGAGCTTCATTTCCGCGTTTAAGGATCATAGTATTGTGAGCTTTGATGATGGAAGCCATGTTATTCATTACTATGATCCTTAAACGCGGAAATGAAGCTCCCATAGGGACATGCAACAGTCGTGATAAATCAACTTGCCCGCTTGATGGGAAATGCCGATTAGATAATATCGTCTACAGGGCCCAGGTCAAAATAAACAACAGAGATACCAAATCCTACATTTGCTCAACAGAAAACAGCTTCAAAACGCGTTACGGCAACCACAAGTGTTCTTTCGCCAATAACAAATATGGAAATTGTACTGAACTTTCAAAGTGTGTTTGGAAAATAAAGGAGTCGGGCCACCAGTATTCCATCAACTGGGCTATTATTGCCCATGCAGCCGCCTACTCTAATGCAACAAAAAGGTGCAACCTGTGTCTTACAGAGGAGATGTTTATCATCAGTGCAAATAAATCAGGACTCACATCCGGGTACCAGTTCTTCTGCGAGTTCGAATTCAATCACTTGAATTTCCCTTAAAATTTAGTCGTCCGAAGATCGCATTCAAGCGTGAAACTCTGAGTAACGGCTCCGTACCATAACTTGTGTATTTTGTGTAATACAGCTCTACTTCTCAGTAATGAGCGCTTTTCCTTCAGTTTATGACTTACCTCTTACACTGAATTAGTATATATATATATATATATATATATATATATATATATATATATATATATATATATATATATATATATATCTGTGCCTGTCTGTCTGTATGTATGTATGTATGTATGTATGTATGTATGTATGTATGTATGTATTTTCTCTTTATTTCACTACAAATTGTACAAAATGGTACATGTATGTAGATAGGTAGGTAGGTAGGTAGGGATAGATGGATAAATTATATAAGGCTGAGATACCAGTAAAAATCAACTTATTCGATATTGATCAGAGCCTGCACTTTTCTAACAATGCATTGGTTTTCCATTTCTTGACAGACAATTCCCAGGAGTCTTTAAGAGTCACCATACCAATTTATCAGGCCGGGAGAAACTCAATCTTCCATTCCTGTTGGCAAAATTGTTGGCATATGTAAATAGTGCAACGAATCCAATTATATACAACTTTCTAAGTGGTGAGTTTGATTCAAGTTTTTTGAGTTTATAACAAAATTTAAAAAACAAAGCGTGTCTTCCCAATGTCATCTTCAACATATTAAACTAAACGGAAATTTCAATTTTACCAAATTTATTTTCTGTGAATTTGATTAATATGTTACTGTTTATATTATTTGTCAATTACAAATAGCGCCAGTGTCCTGCGTGCTATTACAAAAAAAAATTGGGTGTATTATCTTATTGTTTAATCAATTTCAGTTATAAGTGACCACCTTCTTAATATTATATTGTTTTCTAACCACACCAAAAGTAACATTTCAAGTTTGTTTAGCTTCAGCATTATGAATTTAAATTCGTATATTATAAGCAATACGGTTTAAAGCTAAAGAAATCACATTGGATTGTTGGTTTTAGATCCAACCATACATGCACATTGACTTACTTATAATGTATTTTCGAAGAGAGAATTTATAGTTTGCTTTATGTGATTTTACAGCAAAATTTCGACGTGAATTCCTCGCCGCATTTCGATGTTGCAAGTGTCGAAAGAAAACCCGACGACGAAGGGGAAATAGACACAGATACCGCGCATCGTTTGTAAATAGTACCGCCCACACAAAGACATACCACATGTGCACTAATACGGAACAAATTCCCATGTCTTTGCTGAGAAAGTAGAGTGATAACATCGGGATATAACGGATAATTGTGTCTGACAGATAGTCTTGAAGAAAATTGAATTCTCTGTGAGATAAGGCATGATGAGATACCCACTATCACTATCTGACGGTGAACGTTGTTTTTCAATCACATCTGTGTTCATCGTGAAGAAGATAAAAGACTCTCTCGACGGAGGATATTTATTTCCCGTTCAATAACCTTGTAGCAAAATGCAATTGCTATATATATGGTATACACCCTGCAGGATTTGACAGCTTACTGTAAAAGCTAGGAGATACAGAAACGTAAACTGGTTTTTCAAGTGTTGCAAGAAAGTTAGGTAGCCTACTAGCCTGGTTAAGCTTACTGTCTTGTACAAGTGGATTGATGAAAACGTTTGCGTGTGCCTGTCTTATCTTTGATCCTTTTTTGATATATCGTATGTTATGCGATATCTTGCACATATTGTAAAAATATCTCTACCATACACTGATACAAAATGTTTCTGAAAGCATCTCCACAAGTATTAACATTTGCAGACAAGACGTCTCCTTCTGTAAATAGATTTGGTCAAAAATGGTAATATCAAAGAACTCTGCTTGATTTTACGGAACTAATGCCGTTCCATTGGGAGTCTTCACTTAAACATTCTCCAGGATAGCTCTTGGAGCTTGAGGTTAGCATTCTCAATTCTTATTTCAACAATAATATTAAGTGACTAATGTATTTGTTGCGTTTTTTCTGTTAGAGTAATACGTATACCAGACGAGTGAGATTGAGTCGTTTCATATTGCTTTTTTTCGGGATGTGAAAACACTCTCTAAGAATGATCTGACATCCCATCCATTATTATTATATCCCACCGTTTAGCATATTTGTAATCTTCAATCGTGCATATCTTACCACCAAATATAGCATATAAAATAATAAAAAAATCAAATTTCATTCAAAAACACACAATTTGTATTGTTATTGATTTTCCTAATTTATATTCCCATTTTTTAACAAAACTGAATCGTTAACGGTTGGATAAACTTGAAACGGAGATCAACTGGTCATACTATCGGAGCACTTTCTGTTCATCAGCATTTGTTTAACGAGGCCTACAAGCTACCCTACTTCAGGGTACAATAAACGTTGCATGTATATTTCTGCTCTTCTTCACCAGAACTTCTTAGCATTCTTTGTAAATATAACTATATATATAACACAAGTATACAGCATCATCGTTTGCAATAGGCTGTATGCAAAATGTTTCTTCACCTTCCAAAAACTACATTTCCAAACTAATCTCCAACTTTATGTATTTTCACTTTAAAAGAATTCCTTTCTTCATTAAATACTGGTGATATATTTCGATAAGTTAATTATGACATTTGGAAACGTTCGTCTTGAACACTCATCGCATTTGACAGTTTTGCAATATGAATATTTCTTTATACAACAGTTACTATTCCTTTTGTAATAGACTACTGCACATTAAGGACATATCAAAAGTGTGCAATTCAAGGATGCATTTACATCATTTAATCTATATATGGTTCATTGTGTTACTAGGTTTACTTTCTAGAAAGCAAATGGAGATTCTGTTCTATATTCTGTTTCTCTGTCTCTAAATAATGCACTTGGATCATCCATTTTTTTCATAGATATGTTCCCCAACCATGTGCAATTGTATTTGCTGGCATTATCAATGTAGGTCTGTTTTCAAAGGCTAATCCAACTAGTGTGACCTCTGTGTACTTACTCTTGGCGCTAATCCCATTGGTCAACAATCATAACGCTGAAGCATTGGAATGTTACCGAGCCTGTGTAAGGTTCAATGCACGAGTAATTCTGTTGATATAGCTGTACAGCATAAAGTCGTATCACATCCACTGTATACAATTCACGGTTGGCTTGAGTTTCCGTGAAATAGTTTGTAAATAACGAGGTATACCGGGAAAAGAGTCATGATTACAAAATCTACTCAAAGGGAATTTTAAAACAAAAATAATCACATAAGGTATCACTAACAAAAATCGTGTGTTCTATTCTAATTAAATTGGAAAACTATATGTATTTAAAGATAGGTAAAGCAACGTGCGTGTGAGTGTATATGTGTTTGTTTGTTTGTTTGTTTGTTTGTTTGTTTGTTTGTTTGTTTGTGTGTGTGTGTGTGTGTGTGTGTGTGTGTTTCAGTAGTGTGTTTGTGTGGACAGCTGGGGTTGTTATGATGCATTTATCATTAGATCATTACAATGGCTGAAGATACAGCCCATGTATAGTCATCATCAAAACAAGAAATTGCGTTCACACACACACACACACATACATACATATCAACACATACATTGATTCGTTGATTGATTGATTGATTGATTGATTGATTGATTGATTGATTGATTGATTGATTGATTGATTGGTTGGTTGGTTGGTTGGTTGGTCGGTAGATCGGTCCATCGATCGATCGATTGATTGATATTTACCTATTTCTCTCTTTTTCATTCTTTCTTTCTCTGTGTAATTAACTAATCACAACCTAGAAACACAAGGTTTTGTTCATCAATAAATTTGCGTACATCTAAACCTTATAATTTTACTTAATTGTCGTTTAGTTGACATCCCAGTTTACAACTTCACTTGACCATTTTGACCGATTTGCAGTTTTTTTAATGAACACGTCGTAGAGACAGGCTATGCCATCTCACAGACGGGTTTCTTTATACCAAAATTTGCAACTGCTATACAACTTAGAGTTCAATTGTCCAGGTAAACATTGATGGATATAAATGGCAGGCAAATTATGGTTGTTCACGCTAGTAATGTTTTGTTCGTGACAGGCATTGACACATAGATGTACTACCAAACGATACCAAAGGTCATAGTCTGGCCTTTATCGATACATTTCATGCTTGTAATAATTTTGACGGAAAGGTTGAGAGTTTATCGCCTGTTGATGCTGACAAGTTACACGATCGTCACCCAATTTATTATCCAACACATTTATCATCTGCTATCGACGCGAGGCTAACCAAGGATCAAGGATCTATGTCATACCTGCGAGTTAATTATTATTAACGGGCAAGAAGTGGCTATCAACAAAGAATGTGTGTAGGGTTGACGTCATCCTCCAATACGGTCGAAAAGTACTTCACGGCCATAGGCTTCCGGCTGGTTTTAAGTTGTCATCTCACACCGGGTTGAAGGAGTTACACAGAATACAGGTGCTCGAAAACATGTCTGTCTTTTTAGTGCTTATTACAATTGTCAGTGGTTTATGTGTAAAAGGTAAGCAGAATTAATGTTTATAGTTGTTTGTTTTCCATTGAGACTCATCAGTCTTACAAAGACAGGTAGCAAGTTATCAATCTTTAAACGATATCAACCGATACTTGACACCGACATGGATTTTAATCTGTGGCTTAAAGTATTCAGTTGCATACACAATTGCCTGAAGTCGAATCGATGAATCATTGTTGTTGTTGTTGTTGTTGTTGTTGTTGTTGTTTATGAAAATATTCATTTTAGTGCTGTAGAGACCAATTTTATACTAACAGTCAGTGCCTCGAAAAATGGCATACATCGACACATCCAACGCGATTTGGTAACAAGCTTACATTGCGATACACTGTACATGTATCTTTATTATTCCAACGGGAGGGGACAATTCTTTCTCTGACGGCAGAGATTGATAAAATCATACATAAAAAATTAAAACAACGTCACAAGCTCAGTAGGTAGGGCTGGGTACGGGTAGGTAGATATGTACGTGGGTTAGGATACGTATGTAGGGTGGAAAGACAGGGAGACAGGCAAACTGCATGACAGACAGATATACAGATGCGACAGAATGGAGCAAGAGGGGACATACCAACCGACGGACAGACACACGAGCAGACTGGCAGTAACGGAAAAGCGTGAACCGGCCGGGAGCAAGTCAGTTATATTTGTGTATCAGCACAGTTGTTCGATATTCTGATGCTGTTTGCAGTGTGGTTAATCATAAAGAGAATTCCTAACATTTTCCTTGTACAGACAGGTTTAGAAAAATCAATAGCAATCTATTTTTATACGTTTCGAAACTGAAAACTTGTACTAGTTTCCTGTTGAGGTCATATTTGAACTTTGACCGCTCAATCACGAGATATCGTGGTGGTCCATTATTGGAAACTTCACTCATGAATGAAACTAGACTATTATTAAAATTCTGACTAAAAACTGCTAATGCGCTATTCTTCCCGTGGATAAGAGAAAGTATATAAGTCATTAAACCAGATGAAGTTAATGATGTTGCAATATACGCATGCGCATATATTAGAGCGATCCATGCATAGAGAAGCTAGGTGTGTCAAATTGTGCGATCGAATATAAGATGATTTATTCCCGGTGGTGGAAGTCCTAGACGAAGTGGGTGTTTTTCGTCGGCCATCTAGGTCCGTCGAACCGTAAAAAAGGGTACTTTTAATAGACAGACTAGTTGCTTTATTTCATTTTTAATTACTTTATTTTTTTCATTATTATAAAATAAAAAAATAATGACCACTTTCGACGTTAATTGCGATATTATCACGAAGTTCCAGACGTAGGTTTTCGATGATAATAATATTGGTTCGATTGAATTGAGAGCACTAAGGTCTTGTAAAAAAATCATGATCACCGTTTGTTGTAATTTCATTATTCAAACAGGTTATGAACTTTCATTATCACGTGGTCGGTCACCATTCGATGGCTGCATTCAACTGACTTTCGAAAACAGCTTCGAGGAAGCGGATGCAATCTGCATAAAAATGGGTACGTGGTTTATGCAAACGAAAATAGATTTGAAGTCACACCGCACTGAAACATAAAAATCAAGTGTCCCGTTTCGTTTATTTATGTAAAATGTAGAATGAAATGCTTACCCTCGTTTTCTGCGCGTGCGCTTTAAGGCATGGGTGTTGGCATATGTAAATTGAGGCTAGTTATACCTGTCTGCCAATGTTTCTTTCAAAGGCCGGACAATTGTCAGCTATTTTCTATCGATCGAGGCCGCAGCTAAAAGAAATAGCTGTCGACACAAAATCATCAAGGAAACAGATTTTTATGTAAAGACGAAATACGGCAGAGTTATACGTAACCTATAGTAAAGTACACATAATTTTTCAATGTAATTTTGACAAAATTTGCATAATTATATACATTATTTAAAATTGACACATGTGCAGTGATTTGATAGAGTATGAACACAACTTGGTCAAAATACTTCTTTCTTAAAATTATTCAGTTATTTTGAAGCATTTTCCCAATCGAGGTTTTTTTGGAGTTGGGTGTGCTGCATGCTGCCTAGCTACAGTAGAGACAAAAAGCTGATCGCATTATTGTTCATTTTGAATCGTCGTCACCGTCTACTGATGACCATTATCAAAGGCATGGCTATATATTACATTTCGAATAGGTCAATGTCTTAATATTTGAAGGACAAGTACTTAATGAATGCACTGCAGTTATTATCAATTGCATATTCTGTAATATCGGATACTTTAATATTATTTTTTTAAATCTTCTACAGGGTTCCCTGGAGCAATGATAGCAGGACATCACATCGAAGATGGTCAATTATACGATGATAAGAAATGTGTGACAAACATAATGTTCAATTGCCTCTGTGAGTAATGCACTATTATCAGCGGTCAGGTCTAAAAAATCAGTGCTTGGTTCCGATTACCCGACCCCACCTAGTTTTTCACTGCTGACCATAAACCTTTTGACGTATATGCGAGAAAAACTAATAAAATCGCGAAAATTGTGAAGTCTCAAGAGAAATAGTTGATGCGGAAAACTGACATATAAAGACAATATGAAACTGTTCTTCTAATCTGTAATGGCTGTACATCTGATGGGAAGAAACCAATAACACAGAGACCATGTGGAAAACAACTGAGAACATAACTACGTGAACCTAGACACTCACACGTGAAAAAAAATAAAAAAAATTTTTCTAAAAATCGACCTACCCCACTTATTCTAAAATTGAACGTAATTGGAACCACACAATTGTTTTATGCCTCATCAAAACTTTTTTCGTCACTGTGTGTTCTTATACCTTTGGAGGATATTTTAGTATGCCAATATATTGTTATTGTTTCTGGTATAGTAGATAGTGTCAGCTATATTGTGTACCTGTTATCAAATTAAGTGTAGGATGCTCAATACAAAGATTTTAAGTTTATCTACATTAAACCAGTGCTGTAATATCGTTAATTTAGACCCAGGATATGTCGGCTGTTTTGAAGACGCCAGCACCACACCATTATATAATGACGGGCGCAATCTTTCAGAAACTAAAATGACCATAGCAAAGTGTCTGGAGAATTGCAGAGATCACGTATTTGCTGCTCTACGCGGAAGGAATGAGTGTCGTTGTGGAGAAAGAGAACCCAATGCCACGTATAATATGGTTACAAATGACAAATGCAGTGAGACATGTAATGGTAGAAACGATCAAGCATGTGGTGGACAAAGCACAAGTGCTGTATACAGAAGTATGTATCAAAACATATTTCATAACTTTGAAGAAAAAAGGGGGGCAATTACTGCCATATACGGCAATAGGGAGAAGGTCGGAGGCGCATGTTTTTACTCTTCTCAGGTTTGCAATAGGTACACCTTCAGAGTTCTTCTTGAGAGTGTTTAAAGATCAGTTCTCCACGATTATAAATCAGTGTTACCATAGTTACCTTTCCTGTTCAATAGGCAGTTTTTCGAAAACCAAAATAACTTAACTAGAAGTACATGACGATGTCAAAATATATCAGACGTTCCATTTGCTATGTAAAAGAGTCTCTCTCTTCTGGAAACTTTGATAAAACAATGGTTTTGCTGGCCTGTGCAGAGCCTCACCACACGATAGATTATGGACCCCCCGTATATTATAATGTCAAAACGATGCAATATTTTCTACTTGCAGCTTCACTTGGAGCCTGTGGAGGCAATTTGTTTCAAGACGAGGGATGGATATTTTCACCAAATTTTCCTGACGAATACCAGTCTGGGGATATCTGTAGATGGACGATTACGGCATCTCGATGTCAAGTTTTCAACGTTACACTTCAAATGCTAGATCTTGATCCATTTATTAGGCCTAAGAATGGACAAGATGAGATACTATTCTTTGGCATACAAGGCTTTGGTGATACGCCAATGAAGATAACAAAAGAAAGTAACTCAAAAATTACGATCCCATATAATGTTGGTAATACTAATGCTAATACATTGGTAGTGCAATTCAAATACA
The DNA here is from genome assembly GCF_964340395.1 of Glandiceps talaboti. Lineage (NCBI taxonomy): Eukaryota > Metazoa > Hemichordata > Enteropneusta > Spengelidae > Glandiceps > Glandiceps talaboti. Next base: position 8,843,930 of record NC_135562.1, read on the forward strand.
GTTTATCATCAAATGGCATAGGCTTTGCTATCCTTTATAAAGGTGCGTTCACAATACTATTACATAACTGGTTATTATATGTTAACCGGTTGTTACATTTGTTACCAAGTTATCATACTTGAGGGCTATAAAACTGACCTATAAAAACAAAGTACTGGCTTAGAAATTCACGGTATTGCCGGGGGGGGGGGTGCGGACCCAAAATACAGTTTAATTGAATTTATTCCATATGTACACATATGTTTACGACTAAGTAATTAAATACTGTTCAATGTGTACAGTATTACGAGCGAGTCAATGATATACAAGAAAAAAGTTTCAGAAAACGTTCCAGTTGGAGCTTTTATATAAATGTGTTGTAAGACAATGTCAAGATTGAGTTGATAACTCTAGAAAAACACACATTGTTATTCGTCAACAAAAACAAAATTATTTATTAAAAACCCCCCCCAGATTTATCTCCATAAATTGACTTATGACGATTCTTCTGACTGCCATTAGATCAATGTCATAAAACATTATGGACTGTAATATTTTATGAATATAAATTTTTTCTTGCCATTGATTTCCTCTTAGCACTAGGGTGTAGCTACGACGAAACGCCACATGTTAATGAATCAAAGACAAACCAATGCATAGGTGAAGAGACTGTGTCCTCCATATGGCGCCTGTCTTCAAGTACGTATTTCGAGTTTGTGTGTGTCTGTGTATATATATATATATATATATATATATATATATATATATATATATATATATATATATATATATATATATATATATATATATATATATATATATATATATATATGGTTAGACGGGCCGAGGAGCTAAAGTATAAGAAATTGGTGATATAATTATCGCCACATTATTTCTAATTTACAATTCACAATTTATAATCAACAGAGAACAGTAATCAATTCCATGTGTAATTATTGCAAAGATAAATTGGAAACAAATCTATATTGTACTGTCCTACTGATTCTAGGATCTATGATCAATATATTCTCTAATATAACAATTGCAATTGTTAATAACTTTGAACTTTTTTCTTTCCTTTTTTGAGTTCAACAAATAACATAATATCACATTTCAACTCAAATTCATAAACTTGAAAACCCCAATATCTTATTGAAGGAAGAATAATGTTAGACTGAAATCACTATCCAGTCAATAAATGTATAAAAGGAAGAAAATGAAAATATCAGAGATGATAAGCTAGGAGTAATTAATATTTATCAATATTAATGGCGGGAATATACCTTCTACTTTCAGGTGTCATTGTAACAGCTGGTGTTGTGATAACTATGCTATCGCTGACCGTGGTTATATCGATTTTTATAATCGCAGTACTAATCACAAGGCAAAGGTGAGAACCTATTTTATTGACAAACACGAGGACCATGGGTAGAAATGGTACAGTCTAATTCAAAATACCATTCGGCTTTTCTGCTTGACACAACCACGCAGAAACCAACAGGAAACTGCATATGCCACACTTCAATAGCAAGATCGCATTTTTTAGCTACAATTAGTCTTACTGAAATCAACCAACTCCATACAGAAATTTGGGCGCCAATGTTTTTCGTAAATGTCCTTTGCCGTGTTCATTTGATGTCTGTATGGTGGGTTGTGTAGTTCCCTTCATTTAGACAAAATGTAGCAAGAAACTGTACTCGTTCAATCTTGCTATCTTAAAGTGTAGCATGTCCAGTTTCTTAATTCATGGTTACTGCGTTGTTGCCCCCCAAACAGAAAAGCTACACGGCATTGTGAAATTTACCGTACTTGTCTTGAGTATAAACCAAACATACAACAGTAAAGGATTTTCAACACATAGTCAGCACCTTATTACTTTGCTACTTAGTATATTTAGTCTATGTTAGAAGAAACAGCCCTTTTGTGAGAGGGTTGATACATTTTATAACATATTGTTTTCATACAGACTTCAGTGATTGCTTTGACAGGTTCGCATGGTGTGACCTCCATTTGCATACATAGAGATATCTAGTTTGTTATTTTCATATGGTTACTACTGCAGTAATACTGGAATTCTGTGAGTGATTTGCTTTGACTCTGGAAAACAATGCTCACCAGAGAATGTGTTGTTATAAAGGACTTATTCTCTGGTCTTATTGGGGCACTGGTATATGTCATATCATTTAATTTGTTCCTGTTGCTACAATTTTCCTTTTCAGCCTCAGCAAATAGTTGCTGCATAGCCACCCTTGGAGTAATCGACGTTTACTAGTGTCCTCATAACCAGGCACTGTGTGTATAATATTACAATTATTTTCAATAATTACCATGATAAGAATATTAATAATAACTCACGAAGAAACAATTAATGTCGCATTCATTAACATGAATTTCATATAGTTCACGTATCAGGTATCTTATTTGAATCACGAACCATTTTCGATAACATATTTTATTTTAAATTTGGGAAAACGCGCGCATATAACTCTAATGTTGTACTGATGTATTGAAGGTAAACATTCCGGATAGTAGATAATTGCCGTAACAACAGTATAAATAATCGCAGTCATTAGCAATTACCACGAATTTCATATTTCACATATTGGGTATTTCATTTAAATTATGACCATTTTTAGATGTTAAACACATTACATTTTGGAGAAAAAAGCATACCTCTACAGAATTGCCAGAGGAGCATGCACTTTGAAATTAGATGGAAGACATCAAGTTTAGTAGGACTGGCCACAAGGTGTTATGTGAAGCTAATTATTACGACACTTCTATAAAAGATAGCAGACATTCGTTACTTTCAAAATGTCATCTCCATATTTGGTTAATGATGTAACAATAGCAGCATGCACACTTTAATTTTTTGCTATTAAGATAGACAAATGCAACTATTCAAATACCCAACTTTGCAGTGACTACACAGATCATCCACTTTCTTTCCCGTTTCTCCCATAAAAAGGAAACCAGAGAAACTCCAGACTGTGGATGGTTACATGTCTTTAAGAAGGAACACACGAGTAGGACCTGCTGCCCACAATGATGATGATTGGGATAGAAGCAGTTATCAATCTCGAAGTAATCGTTCATACTTGCAATTGGACGATCGCGAGGAGCTCGATTACGACTACGCATATTATGATCAAGTGACGATGAACTCACGTCGTTTGGCTGTACGTTCGGCTAACACGTGCACGTGCATGTACCTGCAGCCAAGTGTCAACAACACCGATTGAATCGCTAAACGCTAAACCACCACTGCTGTATAAGTAAATAAACGAACTACACTGTATACACATGGTTATCTAGTTATTACTGTGGAAAGTCAGCTATCAGCTAACTCTATATGATATACACTAAACAATGTTCAATTTGATAGATCATAGCAATGCCTTGGTTGTGTGGATATAACCACTCTTTAAACAAGATAGTGTAAATACTGGCAGTTAGAAATTAGTGCATGTGGCGTCACCTGAGCAAATAAATCTATCAGAACCGCCGCCCAATGGTGAATGTAATTACACCACCGCCATATCTTATATTCAACATGTTGTGGTTTGGGGATATTTTAGTAATCTAACATTTGGTCCAACTCAGTTGTAGCTATAGCGTGACATCATTTATATGTTAACAAAGAGTGGTCTTAATTTTTTTTTTTGGCATTTTCCTAGCTCCTTACTATGAATTTTACCACTATAGAGTCTCAACAGTGACATTGACCCCTATACATAATTTACGTTACATACCTGTCCAACAAGTGTTATCTGACAAATCACGGCTAATTGAAATTCAATGTATCAAATGTAATGTGTAGTGATATTTGGTGACCATATTTCCATTCATCTTATAAGCCAAGGACAATAGCTTTCAATATATTCATCTCTCTCCTTGAAGACAAATAAAAGTAAAGTTGCACATCTTAGCCCACCCCATACAATTAAGTGCCATCGCCAACTGAATACGCAATTGAATGTCTTGTTGTATTTACCAGTTTTAAAGATGACAACTCTCATACGTTGTTGATTATGTGACTACATGCGTCCTGCTTGCTATGTCACCGTTATGTCACCCTCCAAAAGTACTTTGCATTAGTAACTACTTTGAAGTTAAATTCTGTATTAGAGGTAGCCATTTTGACATAGATATTAGTATTATGAAAGGTAAGGTTAGATTGGCTAGTGATATTGTAACAAGTTATCATTACTCATTTCTTCATTCGACACATGCATCTATTGTTTCCAGATAGAATGGTGACGTCAAGTGCATAAATAATTTGATTACTAATATTTTAACCCACTTTGTTTTAAAATCTCCATGCGTACTTTGAGAACAGTTTTACACACTTGTGTAGATTTGCTCAATGATTTAGTTACGAACACTGACTTGGTTGATGTTATTTCGCCATTATGATATCTTTGAAGTGGAAATACACAGAAGAATTTGTTTTATTTTTAACAAAATCTATAATAAATACCCATCTAGAATAAATACCCATAAAGGGTGGGAATGTAGGCACGTGAATGGTTGATATCTTTCGAAGTTACAACGGAAACTAGGATTGTGAAGCAAACTTATCGTTTTTCTCTACTTTTCAGTAGTTTGACTAAAACTATAGCTTGACAGATAGGACATCCTATGTTATTGTGTACTTTCCTTGACCCTAACAGGTCAAATGCCCTCAGCGGGAAGTATAATATGAATATGTACAGTCATGCACTGTTTTAGTTTAAACTTCCCTTGATCATTGATATAACACTCTCACTTAGTCTGTAAATTGTAAGCTGCGGGAAATATAGGAGAGAGAAAAATGGAGGTTTTTACCCGGGTTGTTGTTTCGCTGTTGCTGATTAAGCTGTGTCATTGCGGTCTTTTAATAGGTAAGTTGGCTGAAACAATTTTCATTATATATATAAGTTTTTGTTGTGTTGCTTCGATGTTTTCGAGTTATGCCTTCCGTGGGACTTTTCTGTAGAAAAATCAAATTAGTAAAATCCCACACTTGGCATACGAAAGTCTTACTGGTATTTTTGAAAGCATTAAAGCAATTCGGTTGTTCACCACATTATTGCTCGGAAATTGTATTTTCCTATAGTGTATGGTTCAATCAATAGTGTTTGGTTGCCATTTTAAAAGTATGGGTTTTGTTAGACTACAGGTGATTCGTATTAGCTTGCAAATGATATTAATAAATAATGTATCAAGATCAGTGAGACTGATCACAAGGTTTCATGTTGAGATAGATACAATAAAGATAATACACACACTTCCCTTATACAGTGTCTGCTTTGTATTTTGTTGCATTTGTTTTTGTTATCATTAACAAAAATACAGAGCAGAACAAAATACAGAGCAGACACTGTGTAAGTGAAGTCTGTGTGTTATCTGCATTGTGTCTACAGAGCAGACATTGTGTAAGGGATGTTTGTGTGTTATCTTTATTGTGTCTACTGAGCAGACACTCTGTATAAGGGATGTTTGTGTGTTATCTTTATTGTGTCTACAGAGCAGACACTGTGTAAGGGATGTTTGTGTGTTATCTTTATTGTGTCTACAGAGCAGACAGTGTAAGGGATGTTTGTGTGTTATCTTTATTGTGTCTACAGATCACACACTGTGTAAGGGATGTTTGTGTGTTATCTTCATTGTGTCTACAGAGCAGGCACTATATATGTAAGGGATGTCTGTGTGTTATTTTTATTGTGTCTACAAAGCAGGCACTGTGTAGGTGAAGTCTGTGTGTTATCTGCATTGTGTCTATCACAACATGAAACCTTGTAATCAATGTCACTGATCCTGATACATTGTGTAATAGCATTTGCAAGCTGAGACGAAATCTCCTGTAATTTGTTCTTTCTTATAATATTACTGCATGTTGACCTCTATTGCTTCGTTGTTTATTTAACCGTGAATTTGTTGTAATTTATGGTGTTTTCTCCAAACGAGTTAGAGTAACAGGAATAGTTTAAGACTTACTTCGGAGGCTTATGCAATACTGTATTGATTGATGCATCATTCTATTGGAACACGTGTCGGACATATTATCGACAACTGTGAGACAAATTTTGATAAAATTAGAAGCAAAATTCCAAGTATTGGTGCAACGCCTTGTTTATTTTTAGCGATTCCGTTCAAAGAGCACTTTGTAAACGTCCCATGGAAGTTCAATTAAGTAAGGGAAGAAGATGCCGGAAATTTGGTCAAATATTAATTTATGGAACGCCTGTCTAATTCCTGATAAGTAGAGTCTATGCAATCAGCAGGCTGTTAATTGGGTGGTGATGTCTCATAGGAGAGATAATTTTATTGGTAAATCTATGCCAGCTTAACACTTGAAAGAGACAACGTATATTATTATGCAGAAATTTAAGTATTAACTTCTTACCAACATATGTAGTTACATCCATTAAAAATAACAATAACTACTGCGAAAAAGCATTGAGAATCACCTGGCTGAAGTTTTCCCCCTTATATCTATCAACATTAATGGAAAACTAGTCAGTGGGGTCATTACATTGAAGTATTCCATTACTCTCGCTGTCATGAATGTGCTTCTAAACAATTGCAACCCTGTCCAAAACCAATATACATGTAGAATTGACTACGTACCATATATTATGTTTTTCATGTCGATATAAGGAACGACTGTACAAGCAGGTTTTATAACTTACTGGATGGCTAATAATGTGAAGTTTTCGTATACATAAATATTTTCACACCTTTTTTTATTTTGTCAGACAATCGCTTCTTTGAGAATGACTCTGCAAACGAATCTGGATCAGGCAATTACATGCATGATGTGTGTGACAGTATGCCATGCCAAAATGGCGGAACATGTAAGCCTCTAGATGATGATGAGGATGAGTATGGATGTGTATGCACACTGGAATATGCAGGGAAGGATTGCAACGAAGGTATGTATGTATGTATGTATGTATGTATGTATGTATGTATGTATGTATGTACGTACGTACGAAGGTATGGGTTTCATAAACATGATAATAACATATATGTTATCTTCGTTTTCAATAGACCTTAGTGTTGTTCGTGGTACAGATGTTAACCTGATTACGACTACTCCTGACACTGACGATGAACAATGTTTCTCAACGATTATAGGTAAATAGTTCAAAGGTTTCAGCTCTATATATTAAGCCCTTGTTTGATTCTGAACGTCTGTGTATATGTGTATCAGAAGGTATGGAAAGAAATCAATGTCTACCTTAGTAGTATAACGCCCACGGCAGCTGGCACCTTTAGTGTATATAACATTCAGTTTGACACACCTATACAAGTATTGAAGGCTAATAATATGAAATGATATATTTTATCCACATTTGTATAAAGAATGAATAATTACAAGGGACTTACAAAAAGCTATTTTCAAAAACAAAAATTTCAGACCATTCTTGTTCATTATTAAAGCAAATGTATGTAAATATATATGTCTACTTTTCATATTGTTAAGCTGCTTTTGAATTGTCCTATATTTCAATTCCATTTTTTCATTATCTGTGAGCGTGTTAAAGGTTACAGAAACCCATTCTTTCTTAATGTTATGGAATAGAATATGGAAACTCGGGCGAAAATTGTATTTTAAAAAAAATGATGAAATAAAACATATCAAATGCTTTGACAGCACTCTTGTATAGTATAGTTGTATGTATTTAGGTGTGGTAACACAATAATCAAGTAGTGACCTGAGAGCGGCCTAGGACATCATAGCATACTGGCTGACCGCGATAACAGTACAGGATGCAGCGTACTTCGAGATAACCAAATGTGCATGCTATTTTTTACACCAGGCGGATATAGAGCTTAAGGAAGTCGTTCGCGTTCAACAATTCTGTATTCGTCCTTCATTTTACACGTTATTATTGACCTTTCATACAAATTTAGTGGCGCATAACGAATATATGACTAGTAATACATGATATTCAATATTTTTCCCCTCAGTTGGAGTTGTTGTTGCTGTGGCGGGATTTCTTTCTATTGCCAATGGCATCCTGATCATTGTTATGGTAGGAGTTTACAGAGCCTGGACAAGGTGAGTCATGACGTCATGCAGGTTATTTCATTTTATTCCTTATTATATACTTTTGTATGGTATTTGTCAATTGTCATTTTAATCCATATATATATATATATATATATATATATATATATATATATATATATATATATATATATATATATATATATATATATATATATATATATATATGATAACTTTGTTAATTTAAACAATGGAAGGGGTGGGCGGCACGTACTATTATCACAACTGCCTGTTGACCTAGATCAGTACGAAGCAAACAATATTGTTAACAGTGCCTGCAGGCAAAGGTACACGTAATGTTGGTAGCATAATTTGGACCCACTATACTAATTGATTCTTGAATAAGAGGCATAACAGAACCAATGACACCCTAGTGGAATGCATACGTTTGCGAATTAGTCATGAAACATCGAGGGAAGTATTACAAATGGTCAGAGTTCAGCTTTCATCTATTTAACATAGACACGTTCCGGGGTCCCATATGATGTGTCATATAACTCTGCAATCGCAGTGTGACCGGATTTAGTCGAAAACACTCGAAGTCAATCCGACGGGAAACGACACAAAAACTGTCCATTTTAGTGATTACGCGGCTGTTTATTTGTGTGAGTCATTCACAAAATAATATATATTTTCATGATGCCATCAACATAGTATTAGCGAATGTGTCAGTATTTAGAATACTTAGCCGGTATCTACGGATTCGACATTACCTTACGCACTATTACTGTAGGACTTACAGTGATTCAATCTTTTGATTGTCATTAGCTACAGATGTTCAGCTGTTAAAAGTGATGGGGAAATGGGGTCGAAATCTGAAGAACTCAAGGACCTACAGGAAAATACCTACGAAGTGCCTCTCAAAAGCAATGCGGAAGAGTCAATTTACACCTTACCAACGTGTTCAGAGCCAGCGGATGTTGAACTAAAAAGTGACTCTGTTGGGTTGACTAATAGAGAGGACAACAAAAACACACCAGAAAACCCACGATCATCCGAACTTGAGATGATTGGGGAGGCTGCTGTATGACAATCACATATATGAATACATTGGAGGAGAACAAAGCGACATCAGAACAGTCATTAAAATACCCCCCCCCCCCCCACACACACACACCTCCCAAAGAAAGATTATATTCTTGTTTGTCAAATTTTCTGAATCATGGAGGTATTATTTCGGAGTATTCAAACATCTTTTGCTAATGTCCTTCATAGATATTCCGTATAAAGATAACATGTATTGGTTCTATATTCCTATTATATGTAATGTAGTGTTTCCCTTTACAATGTGTCCGTCGCTGTCACGTGTTTCAAATGGGATCAGGGTAACTTCTTCACTATATGTCGACCTACATATCGCTGATAGGATCCCATAGTGATAGCGATGTGCACATGTTTTACCGTCTTCTTTTTTCACCAGCAGTGATTTGTCATTTTAGAATTGTGATATTTTTTCATGTAGAAATTAATCTTTTTTTTCCTTTTTTTCCTATATTTTTTTTTCTTTTTTTTCTTGTCGAATACAATATCGGATATTGGTATTGCCTTCTTTCTTTTAAAGTAACAATTTACTTAACTATAATCTTCTCAATGTGAAAAAAACACCTTGTTTTAAATATTCTTTTTAACGTAGTAAATACCTCATAAATAAATATCTTAGAATTTTGTCATCATTTATTAAATAAAACCGAATTTGTCTTTGAACAGAAATGTGGATGACATATCCAGGTCGTTCTACGTCACGACAATCCGTGTATACGTCACTGGTTCTGGGAAGCTCAAAATAGGAATCAAAACGATCCAAAAAATCGCCATTTGATTTTTACATTTTTCATAAATTATGCTTCAGGAGGTATAGTTATATTATTCCTCTATATTTGCATTCATTCAGCAAGAAAATACTGGTAACTTAGGGGTGCTTACTACCCGTCCAGCTACTACCCGGGAGGCTAAATGTGCATACTTCCGTAGTAGATTATGCATTTATTTAGATACCACTACAGTCACGTGATTACTCGACCTGTGAAACTTCAGAATACATTTATGCAATATGACGATAATCTCACTTGACCTTTGACATGATAAGGAAATAGACGATTCAGAAGGAAATAACAATTTTCCTTAGTATGTTTGTTTTTAAAACATTCGAACAGATCAGTTTAGTAGCAACGTATCAAGAAATACTAGTACCACATGATATGACATGGCCGCTGTCTTTGTGATGTTCATGTTTCTACTTCTTGGACAGGCTGTTGCCGGTAAGTGTATTTCACAAAGATCACCGGTGTACGTAATCGCAGTAATTATTAACTAATCTGGTAAATGAATGGATCACACCCTTTCTTAAAGTTTAGAGATTTTGGAGAAAGTCAATGATCAGGCGCATACCGTGTTAACTTGACTAAGGAAAGCAGCTATTGCACTTTGCAAAATGAATTTTCTTGCTGCGTTATCACCTGCTTTATTTCTTAAGTGATATGAGGGCTTTAGAGTTATGATATAAGGAAAACAAACACAAACACGAAATATTGCATATAATATGATACACACTAATATTAAAGAATATGGGTGATACTTAAAATATTAGTAGTGTATAATGTTTTTGCAGAGGCTGACTTTGCCTATTTACTCATAAACGTGACAATTAATTACCTAATTTGGATAGTTTTGAAATAATTAAACATGGATGAAATCAGGATATGTGTTATGACACTAGAATATCATCTCACTAGAGGAAACTGAAATAATTAGGTTTCGATAAGCTGCATCCATTTCACAATAAAATCCAACGTATATATTTATCTAGATTACTTTCCACTCTCTACATTGCCGAGGTCAAAACGAACACTGTAAGGTTGGCAAGCTATATCTCTAAACATATATTTACTTGAAAATGACATTTGGAAGCTCGTAACATATACACCTTGTTCTGGGATGGCAACTTGTTGTTATTAGGAGTCGATAGTTCATTAATGTTAATGAGAGAGAGAGAGAGAGAGAGAGAGAGAGAGAGAGAGAGAGAGAGAGAGAGAGAGAGAGAGAGAGAGAGAGAGAGAGAGAGAGAGAGAGAGAGAGAGAGAGAGAGAGAGAGAGAGAGAGAGAGAGAGAGAGAGAGAGAGAGAGAGAGAGAGAGAGAGAGAGAGAGAGAGAGAGAGAGAGAGAGAGAGAGAGAGAGAGAGAGAGACTGATCGACTCTCCGTCTAGTATTTTGTCGCTATTCATACTGTAACAGTTGAAGTTTGATGTCAAGGTGCAATTCAAGAATACTACTTATTTTACATAACCATTTACCGCGCAGCTAAGACGACTACGCCTCTACTTCCATGGGATGGTGTCTTAGACGACGAAGACAACTTTGGTTCGGGAAAGAATGACGGGGACTGTGACAGCAATACTTGTCTGAATGGAGGCACGTGTTTTGAAGTTCAAAGAGGTTTTATCCCTTTTTGCAAGTGTCAAAAAGGATATACAGGTTCGAGATGTGAGGAAGGTAATAAAAGAGTAAACCTACTCTGTTTGTGTATGTATGTATGTATGTATGTATGTATGTATGTATGTATGTATGTATGTATGTATGTATGTATGCATGTATGCATGCATGCACGCACGCACACACGCACGCAAGCAAGCACGCACACACGTATGTATGTATACATGTATGTATGTATGTATGTATGTATGTATGTATGTATGTATGTATGTATGTATGTGTGTGTGTGAGTATATATGTATGTATGTATGTATGTATGTATGTATGTATGTATGTATGTATGTATGTATGTATGCATGCATGCACGCACGCACACAAGCAAGCACGCACACACGTATGTATGTATACATGTATGTATGTATGTATGTATGTATGTATGTATATATGTATGTATGTATGTATGTATGTATGTATGTATGTATGTATGTATGTGTGTGTGAGTATATATGTATGTATGTATGTATGTATGTATGTATGTATGTATGTATGTATGTATGTGTGTGTGTGTGTGTGTGCACGCGTGTGTGTGTGTGAGTATATATGTATGTATGTATGTATGTAATTTTGCATTCTCTTTGCCAGATGCTAGATAGTTGCGCATGCGTAGACTAGCCGGTAGCAGCTTGATCTATGGAATTGACAGTAACTTAGAAAATATGCCATTGCATAATAAAATACTATGGTAGTTAGGTAGTACTAAACAAAGTATTCAGTGAATATTTAATATGTTTATATTTTAACACTTTTTCTCCACCAGCACTTGGTGAAATGGTTAACAGTAATGGCGATATCGACGAGTCGGACAAGCAACAACAACAAATGACAATAGTGTCCTGCTTGTACCCAACTGCACTCGGTAGGAAACTGTTACGGCCATTATATTTCGTGTTTGCAATAAACTGGATCCCTATTCCCGGGTCCCTATTACGGCAATGTAACGTACTCGGGCAGCGGCCGGGTATTTTGCATAAGCTATTGCTATGTAATTTGCGGAAATTACTTTCATTATTGAAAGGATAAAATCCGTAACAGTTCGACAGCATATTTTCTAACTGATTACCCATGCTGTCACTCTTACATCAAGGGTTCTGTTATCATGATACATTTCTTACAATTATTCAAATATGAGTTTTCGTTTACGTGATTTCGTGTGTAAGAAACGTACACATACATTGCGCACTTGTATAGAGCAGTATTGTAGCAACAGTAATATTAACGAGCAATCTATTCAGGGAATCAGTTCATGTACGTTTAGTTGCATGGAAGAACTTCATTAACCGGGTGAATGACTTAACGTAACGTATTTGGCTATTTCATTATGGTCTCTAAATAAATGTCTTTGAAATGTACAACCCTAACGTGATGTAATATGTTAAGGACAAAGATGCATCCTAATCGAAAGAACAAAATAAAAGAAGTACTGCGACATGCACAAGTTACTTATTTACATATTCAACTCTATTTTATCATCCTGATACCAAAACCAAGGCATAATCGATTTTATAAATTTCACGAACTCTTGCCCTAAAAGTAGATCACCATAACAATGTGACAAATACCCGAGGACGGTACCAGTAGCCAGCTCTGGTAGAGGTGTGTGGTTGGTGCTGGAAACACAAGGCCCCATTTGAGACCCACTTTGACAAAAAACATCAATACCCCATTTTAGACCATTACAGGTCTCTAATAGATATACATTTATTCAGAGTCTGACGTAAATATATTTTCCTTAGGAGGCAACATTTGAGGACAATTAATAGTAGTTATGATTTGGTAGGATGGGTCACATTTTGACCGATGCAAAATAAAAAATAATGCAAAGTGGACCCCAATTTTAGACTCTTCAGCTCGAAAAAAACATACCCCATTTTTGACCAAAGGACTAGAAAACGCATCCAGAAGGGCGGCACATATACGTATACTCATATAAGGGGAGTAGCCCCCTACCCCCTCTCACGGACGAATGCAGAAATACCAAATGCAATATCATTACAACAAGAAACTCTCATTTTTCAAATAGTTGTTAGCAGCTGGATTAACACTTGTTGCTTGGTTGGACTTCTCTCCATTGTTGTCTTGGTAACCATACCACGTTATTGGCCATGGAATATGTAAGTTTAACATGATAAAATAACCAGCATAATTTTTCAAGTAAAACAATGCTCGTGTGCAGTATTGTGTAAATTGGCCTGTCTGCCATTTTTGTTTTTTCAAATTTATAGTACATCATGTATTCTGATTATTAGTGTTATTCAATATAGTACTGTAGGCTATTGAAATGTCTTCATGCAATGCCCACAACGGTTATTGCTCTCATTAACAGCGTAGCGGGTTGCACTAAACAAGAAATACTTGTTCAATTTCTTCAATGTTAACTTAAAACGTTGCAAGATATAATTACAAATGTGTATTTCTTTGCCTTGTCAAAAGTTTATATTCGCACGTATTGCTGTATAATCATATTGACGGCTCTCATGGAAAAGTTAAGTTATCCTAAGTCAAACAATTGAATTCATTGTCACATAAATTATGTATAAAATGATGTCATAAATCAGGTCATAATTGTTCGCTTAACAAGTACCTTATGTATGCCGTATGTTTATCTGCTAAGTGTTATTGATGGTGGTGAAACAAAAGTTATAACCAAATTTTAGTTTTCTGTTTCGTCATAACTGCGTCCTTTTTAATAACAAAAAAATTAAAAAAGCATGCAATTTATTCCATCAGCCATTGCAAGTTATTTCCTAGACGAGCAGAAAGCGTCGACACCACACCACAGACCAAGTCGCAAGAGGGCGTTACAACAATAGAGTTGAAAGACGTGTCTGACTCGTCGAACACATACCAAGATCTAGTACGAGATGCTCCCACAACAAACGTCAGTGAGATTTATGAAAACCAAGAGACATCCAATTCAGGCGAATGTGTGCCCGATGGGTCTCAATCCCCCGCGACTACTCCTCCAGAAGTGGTATATGACAATGTGCAGTATAATTAGTAACATGCATGTGTGATGAACAATACAGGTGTAGCCAACGAAGCTATTCGTGCACAAAGCTATTCGTACACGATTTTTCACTGGGCGGGCAATTTCCAAGCTTGGCTAGAGGGAGGGAAAATGAAGCGGTATTTCAGCGGGCAACATATATTTTATCTGTAGGATATGGGGGAAGGGGGAGGCAGTGGGCAAAGTGGACAGTTTTCGATATTTTTTAGGAAGTTAGTGAACAAATTTTACTATTTTTTTTATACAATATCCACAATTAATTGTGTAATACACAATTTTTGAACACGTGCGTCATCGAAACTGTACATGGTGAGATAGTGCATTGAGATTGCAGCACAATCTAATATGTCAACTGACAACTGTCAATACATATATATTAGAAGGAGAAACTGTTTTGTCGTGTGTATATCAAATAGCATCCTGAGTAAATTTAACATTAAGGCTTCAACGATTAGTGGACAGAGGCCATATGTCTGGTAGAGGGAAGCGGAGAGAGGGGAAACCTTGGCGAAAATTGTGGGGAGCGGGTAGTGGGCAGGCAAATATGGCGGGAGGATAGGTCGTGTAATATCGCAGTGGGGGCGGGGGCAGATACGAACAGATTTCACCTTCCCCTCCAATATTGAATCACACGTACAATTATGTAAAAAGTGTTTACTAGCTATGTTTTAACTTTCTGTAATAATTTCAGAAAAGTGACTCGTTGGCTGCACCTGACAACAGTACCGTACTCAAGCCAAGTGGGAATACTTTTCAATAAAATAACATGCATGCAATCAGACGAAAACGTACGATACAAAAGAAATGATCGTTTGATTTACAATTTAAACTTGAACTTTTAACATTTTAATTGTAGACTGGTTTTTGACTTTGGCTTCTATAATTACATTATGTACATTGTACTTCAGAATTGATTTTGAGTATTTAGCCGTAACGGTTGTATGTTGTTCAATGTACAGTGACACAGTTTCCAGATTGTTGTGATTGATCTCAATGACATATTAAATATAACAGATAACAAGATTATTAAAGGTATGTACGCCCACCCTTTATATGTATCCCTTGAGTTTATGTTGATATTTTAGTAGTGTGAACAAATATGCTGACGTGTGTGACATTGCTGGTCACAGTGACATTCAAGTTGATTATATACCATGGTGGAGTAGAATTCACACCGCCATGCCGTTTCGATGGCATTTTGTACACTTTTCGGGAAAGAAATTATGCTCTTTGTTAACTCTGACCCCTGTAATGCAATGTATTTGATTTAAAGTCGTTCAAATACACCACGAGATAACAATTTGAATGATTATGGATGATTAGTATTGAAAACCAAGAATTACCAAACAAAAGCAAACTACTTAGGCTTAATCCTTGTTGAGGGCGCTCGTCTCTCCGATTTCCGTAAGCGTCAGCGGTTAACTCATACAAAAAGTCCTGTACCAAAACATGCAACGGCGCCAGTCTCTTGGCGTACATTCAACAAGGTACTTGCAGGTTATACCATGGGGAAAGTTGTAAAGTACCAAAGTTTCGGAGTACCAAGGACGAGAACAGATTTACTGTGACATATAAGGCGTGTTTCAATAGCCACCTTTGCGAGAAAGTTTTACGTTCAACTTCGAAGACCACTCCTCAATAACCCGGAAGTACGAGACGATAATTGAAACACAACCAGGCGTTACTGAACTATCGACAGGATGTCGTCTAAAATAACGCATGTTGGTCTTGTTTTTTGTACTCTTTGGGCCATTTGTTATTCTGCGGCATCAGGTAAGATACAAGTATAGGCCTAATGCTAGACAGTGCAGGGTATTACTATTATATACAAGGAGTGTGAATAGGTGAAACGCTGATCCCTTAGGCACTGCGCTGTATTACCCCAGTATAGACTATAGTCCTTTTGTAATTGTTTAATGTAAGAATGGACACCGTACATGCGCAGTAAATTGAATTGTATAAGTCATTCACACATCTGGCTGTCACATTGACCAAGGAACAAACAGAAGTGTCATAAGTTACCTCCCTGTCGTACAAACTGTATTAGGGAACGGACAGAATTTACGAGGGGGGGGGGGAAAGCGGGGCCTGAAGAAAATAAAGTTGCGAGGGGGGGGGGTCTTGAAGGGCGCGCGCGAAATATTTTGTTAATGATTTTAACCAAATTAAACCTCAGGAGCGGTTGTTTACCGAGTACATTATGAGTTTAATGAGCCAATATTTAACGAGGCGGGTGATTGTCATCAAATGTATTGCTCTCTCTCTCTCTCTCTCTCTCTCTCTCTCTCTCTCTCTCTCTCTCTCTCTCTCTCTCTCTCTCTCTCTCTCTCTCTCTCTCTCTCTCTCTCTCTCTCTCTCTCTCCCTCTCTCTCTCTCTCTCTTTTCTCTCTCTCTCACTCACTCTCTCTCTCCATCTCTCTCTCACTCATTCACTCTTTCTCTCTCTCTCTCTCTCTCTCTCTCTCTCTCTCTCTATCTCTCTCTATCTCTGTCTCTGTATAGGGTAAAATGTAGACAATATAGCCATTCAATAATGTACTGAGAATAAACCTGGAGTATTGAGGACAATGTGCAAGTACTCCATTGCTCTCGGCAAGTGAAATTTTATGAAGTTAAATGGCCTCCCACAATTCCTATATTGAAAAAGGGCTCAGCTGTAGAGGGGAAACCACTCCCACACACTCATGGTGATGCGATTATGGTGATGCTGTCACCCCCCCCCCCCAATCAACATTGAAGGGGAAAATCTTGCTAGTCAAGTATCTCCGTCCAGGTATAGGTTACAGCCCAATATGAGACCCTCATGTATTTGTAAAGTTCTAGACATTTCATATAATGTACTGACGCTGAGGCCGAATGCTACACAACTGTGCATATCCAGAATGGCCGTCCTGCCGTAAACACTAGTGTTTTTGCCAGGGCACTAGATGAGAGATTTAAAAAAAATACACATAGCGCCACGCCGTGAACAGGCTAATACTGTGTTAGGTTGGGGACAAAACTTGTACTGGCAGTACATGTATTTTGTTTGTTTGTTTGTTTGTTTGCTGCTGCTGCTGTTGTTGTTGTTGTTGTTGTTCTTTGTTTATTTGTTTTTTGTGTGTTTTTTTCTGTTTTGACAAGGTCGCACGCAGACTGTCACGTGACAGCTACATTAACATATTTACAGAATATGGTTGATTCTTTTTTTAAGCAGATAATATTCGTCTTTCTGGTGGGAAAACTCCATTTGAAGGACGAGTGGAAGTGTTCTATAATGGTTCATGGGGAACTATTTGTCGTGATGGATGGGATGAACAGGACGCACATATTGTCTGTAAAGAACTTGGTAAGCATATTTTTGAATGGTCGAACAGTGATATTTTGTCTGTTCTGAAACTAATGACAATTGAGTAGTCGTCTGCGCTTACTGACAGCATTCTTATTGATTGTATTTATGTATCATTTGTAGGATTTCCGGGTGCGATGGTAACAATTAACAGCAATTTGGATCAAGCCAATCCTTTTAGAGAAGGGGATGGGTATATATGGTTTAAAGACGTCGATTGCAGTGGGAGTGAAGTAACCATTTTTGACTGTGAGAAGGAGGAAGGACCATTCAATCCCAATTATCAAGGAAAAAACAACGACAACACTTGTAGTCACGAACATGACGTATGGCTTTATTGTATATGTACGTATATCCATGTATTGATTTTATCAATGATGTTTGAAAGTATGACATCATTCATAGAATGCTTACCATTTCCTGGGCAATGTTCAACGACCTATGATGACCTTTCACATCATTCATTCCTCGCTGTTGGGTTTTCCCAGCATGTGTCTTCAGTAAAAACGAAACTTCCTAGTATTGCAAATTGCCACCCTTCGATGACATCACCGTGTTTCGTTTAATTATGCATAAAGAAGAGGAAAAGCTGTCCCCCCAAAAAAAATTACACACACACACACACACACACACACGCATGGACATACACATGCACGCACATACATACACATACATAGACACAACATATATATATATATATATATATATATATATATATATATATATATATATATATATATATATTCATATGAATGTAAGTGTCTCGCTAGAGAAAACGATATGCTCAATGCAAATATTAGTAGCAGAGCATTATAGTCTTAATTCAAAAGAATAAGGATGTAATAAGTCGTTACTCAGAGTTTCGCGCTTTGGGCGATCGTCAGACGACTAAATTGGGATTGTCAAGGTCGGTGCATAAATTTGTATGTATATATTGTGTAACAAGATGGTCGGACTTTTAAACAGCGGCTACAAGAAAAAATTAATATATAACAAGAGTGTTAAATCTAACATCGGCGAGATATTTCTCCGTCTCATTGAGAGGCAATTTCCCCAAAACACCAAACTACATAAGATCTTCAACAAAGGAAATCTGAAGTTAAGTTACAGTTGCATGCCCAACATGTTGAGTATTGTGAAAACACACAAGTCAGTCAGTGCAGACCTTACACAAAAACCTAATAAATCCTGCAGCTGTAGAGATCGCAAACAGTGTCCACTCAACGGCAACTGCCTATCAACCGACGTAATAAACAGAGCACAAGTCACACCAGATAACAACAAACTATACTTTAGGCTAACAGAGAACACATTTAAACATCGATTCTCAAACCACAAGCACACATTTACTCATAAGAAGCCACAGTATAGCACAGAGCTATCCAAACAAGTTTGGAATTTGAGGGAAAGAAACCAGCCATATAATATCAAGTGAGATATCATCACCCAAGCGGCTGCTTATACAAGTGAGATGAAACGTTGTGACCTATGTTTAACTGAGAAACTATGTATAATCAATGCTGAAAAGAGTATGGTACTGAACAAAAAATCCGAGCTGGTCTCGAAATGTTGCTATGAAGGCAAATACTCGCTCGCCAACTGTAGAAGTAAACACCCGTAAAGAATAGTTTAGTCCGAGCATCTTGTTACGCAATATAAACATACAAATATATGTACCGACCTTGACAATCCCAATTTAGTCGTCTGACGATCGTCCAAAGTGTAAAACGCTGAATAACGACTTATTACATCCTTATTCTTTTGAATTAAGTATATATATATATATATATATATATATATATATATATATATATATATAACTCGATGAGTATCAATCTGCTAAGACAGTGCTCTATACCGCAATGGCAGAGCGTAATAGTTTTGGTAGTACTGGAACTCTTTCTTGGTTGTAACTCGGAGTTTCACGCATAGTGCGTTGTCTGATGATCGCAACCAAGAAAGAGTTCCAGTACTACCAAAACTATATATATATATATATAGTTTTGCTCTGCCACTGCGGTATAGAGCACTGTCTTAGCAGATTGATACTCACCGAGTTATATATATATATATATATATATATATATATATATATATATATATATATATATATATATATATATATATATATATATATATATATATATATATATATATATATATATATATATATATATATATAGCAATGGCAAACTGATAATGTATCGTTTTAAATATCTTTATAAGATCCCGGTTACTTTGGATGTTTTTCTGAAAAAGAAACTGATCCGGTTTTCCATGGAAATGAAAAGCCTGATGACGATCAAATGACGATTGAGAAATGTTTGAAGTATTGCAGAAAGGAATCTGAAGATTACGAATATGCAGCACTTAGGGATGGATCTGAATGTCGTTGTGGTAAATACCAACCATCGGGATATCAAGTATTGACACCTGCATACTGTACCAAAGTGTGTGCTGGAAGGCAGGACCAAACATGTGGGAATTCAGACGCGAGTACTGTATATTCAAGTAAGTTTCGTTAATTATATTTTTTTCGAACAATTCCATGGTATATATTCACCTATCATATCATTCAATAGTGCAATGTTTTAATAATGGATATGCTTGTATGTGTACACTTCTATCCGTTGCTCCGAATCTCATGAGCTCTCTTCACACCGTCTAGCCCAACGAGAAATGATGAAACAATAGTTGTTCATGCAAATGCGTACAGCCCCAACTGTTCAATTCTGTTACAACTGCCGATATCAGAGTGTGGACGAACGGTACCTGTTACAAACACGAGAAGTACACAACCCAATTTCATGAATAACACTTGACACAGTATGTTGGAAGTACAGAGACTTGTATTACATTTCATCATTTGACAAGAACAGTTGTGTGACCACTTTACATAATAGTCCATGTTAACAAACAGATTTCCAGTTCCCCTGGCATTACATAAAAAGGCCATAAAACTGTTCTTATCAAACCATGGTGTGTAATACATGTCACTGTTGTTTCAACATACTGGACCAAGTGTTATTAATGAAATTGAGTTGTTTACTTTCGCTGTTTGTAACAAGTTCCGTTCGGCCACGCTCTTGTGTCGACAGTTGTAGAATGGTGTAGACAATATATAAGTAGCCTCTTGATATTACTTATATACCATATTTGAACGTTATGTAAGCTGTTCCCAATAAATACAATTTTAATGGCCAGAATTCTGTTATTGATTAACAAGGACATGACTGTGTATGTGGCTTATTTTGAAACTGAAATTTCATCTCTGCATGCTCCTCATTGAGATAGATGTGGTGAATGAATTCGAAGCCACGGATACCCTCTAGACTAGTATGTTCTGAATACTTAGTGTTAACATAGCCACTTATAATAGAAATATTATGAATATATTTTACATCGAATCAGATATGATACCAACATTTTGCAAAAGATGAAAATTATTAGCAGTTTTCTCACGTACATCTTTCAGTCATCGTACGCGCTGTCTAAATCTCGCTATTGTTTGGAAATTACAAAAACAACAATACAAATGTAAAGAGGAAACGTGGTAAAAAGTGTATACTGCTATAAATATTCACTTAGCCCATACATACCTTCGTCATCTGTATGATTTTCTCGGGGTTTGAGTGGTAGTTTCACGAAGACATTTGATTTTATCATAACAACTCTGATATGTGCACAATTATGAAGTCTTCGGATTCCACACGAAATGTTTATTTATATACCTAATAATGAAAGATGTAAGGGAAAGCCAATTACATAATGATAAGTGTATCGTTGTATTTTTTGCAAATGATGTATAATGACTTTATTTACTTCATTATTCCTACAGCATCTCTAGGACAGTGTGGTTACCAAATAAATGTCACAAATTTAGAGAGTCGTGACGATGGGTGGATTACGTCTCCAAACTTCCCAGACGAGTATCCAGCTAAGTCAGAATGTGATTGGTTATTAACTGCACCACTTGGCTATCAATTTAACATAACACTCAGATCGGTTTATTTACCCGATGATTGGGGGTGGAAAAACCCAGATAGAATCGTATTCTACAAACTTGAAGGGAGGAGAAGGGATAAACCATTAATATTTAGTCACTCTAATGACATCAGAGGAGTTATAGATTACCATATTGGAATTACCGAAGGGAATATATTAGAGGTAGCTTTTCGAAGTGGGTATTATTACAACGATCGTGGTTTCTCTATATACTACAAGAGTAAGTAATGTAAAATATATGTTCGTATAAGTGTTTACAGTCTCAAATTGATAAGAGTATTATGTACATAGAGCCGGTGGGTATGAATGTCAAAAAAGTATGTTTCCACAACCTGGGATTTAATAAGCTGTCATAGGGCTGCCAACACCTTAATTAATCGATAGTTCCAGTAATATTTTATTTTTCAATTTCCATTTACTTGAATTGTATCGATCACTTCTGTGTTTTTTCCTCAAAAAGTCCCATTCATAATAACCACTAAATTGAGCGCTGTAAGCAAGTCTCACTAATTTAAAATTATAGGTTACAGCAACGTCTTGGTTTTGAAACCATTCCTTTAACTTTAAAGTAGTTACTAATGAAATTTCATTTAATATAAAGGCATTCACATAGCAAAAACTGATACAACGCTATCCATATGATGTTGGAGAGCCACAAATGGTCAAGGTATGAACGTTTTCAGCTTATATCTAGTGACAGAACAAGTCATCACATTCAGCCGTCGAAGGAAAGCAGTTAGGTACAACATTCTAGGGCGTGCAAACATACATACTGTACATAAACACATTTTAGCACAGCATTTGAATTTATTTTATAATACTCTTAATAATTGCATACATATTTTTCTGTAGGGATTCTTCAAAGTGAATGTGACGACAATCCTTGTCAGAATGCTGGCATGTGTCATAAAACAGATAATCACCAATATTGTGAATGTGCTGAGGGATATAAAGGGGAAATGTGTGAACAAGAGATCAACACATGTAACAGCAATCCATGTCAAAACAATGGAGAATGTCAGGAATTCACATATGCTAACAAAGACACCTACACCTGTATCTGTCCTGCTAAATATACCGGTAGGAACTGTGAGATGGGTAAGATAACATGTCATACATTTTGTGAAATTACTCCTTCTATAATATATTGTGATATCAGTATAGGCAATGAAAATGACAACATATTCAATTCGTCACATTTTTCACGAAAACTGCTATAATATGATTGTCCAGATTTACAAATGAACGCTTGTAGCAATTGTGGGAAAACTTTGAAATATTTTATACTTAGCGTTGTGTCTTGGGTTCCCAAACATTGCAAAGAACACTAACCCTGTACGTCAACACATTAGTGTAACTACTGTATTGTTATGTGACACAGACATATATTCATTACTATTACATTTTGTTAATGTAGTGATTTCATTTTAAAGGAATGTATATGTGATTAATATATACATCATATTTTCTATACCCGGAGATCCTATATAAAGATAAACTTACAATATCATTGAAACACATTAACTATACAAACAAATTAGTTGTCTTGCATCTAGTTGAGTACTACACCCCCTGTTAAAATCCTAGAAATTACTAATTTCCGAACAATTACACTGGTCAATTTTAAAACATCCGAGTTTTGAAAGAACGTAATAATCATAAAATATTTAGACATCTATATATCAGAAAAAATAGAAACCCATAAAACAAAATTAGATAAAAGCAATAACTAGACATAATTATAATTAATATGAGTGAAACTTTACATAAGAATCGGTATTTCAGACGTGAATTTGACATACCTTCTACTGTTTTGATGTGGGATACGGTGCCACAATTAAGCATCCGCATAGCCGATTGCTGTCCTTTAAGCAGAAGTAAAAAAGTGCCTTAATAATATAGTATATATATAGTTGAATGAATGTTAATAATTTCGCAAAAATTCATCCAATAGAAGCAAACATGACAAGTTCAGCCAGACCAATGACCGACTTGTCAACCCACCGAACACCATCTCACAGAACAACATCTGAAAATAAACCCGTGTACGAATTGAGCACAGCTCATCACCCTCCAGTGAAGGACAACATTGAGAGTTCACTTCCAATAGGTGAGTTAAAATACACTCTATCAGGTAAAGTTTTAGTGGATCCATTCTGTAGCCAAAAAGTTTAATTTATTCATCCATCATTAAATAAGGGATATTGAAAAAGCATAGAAACAAGCATGATATGGTATCGCAAACAAAGTATAAATTTAAAATTTTTTATGAATGTTTGTATCTAATAATATCTTAATTCAGTTGTTTTAAATTTTGTTACAACAGGTGGCATAGTGGGAGGTGTTGCTGCCATTCTCATCATCATTGCTATTGTGTTATTAGTCGTCATTATTTGTCGAAGGTAAGTCGGGGTAGATAGGATTGTGTGATGTTATATCATAGATTCATTTGTCCCACAAAGACGCACAAGCGCTATTGTCTAACATGTTGCATGTCTGTCTGTGTATCTAGATCTGTCTGTCTGTCTGTCTGTCTGTCTGTCTGTCTGTCTGGCTCTGTCTGTCTGTCTATGTATGTCTGTGTGTATGTATGTATGTATGTATGTATGTCTGTCTGTCTGTCTGTCTGTCTGTCTGTCTGTCTGTCTGTATGTATGTATGTATGTATGTATGTATGTATGTATGTATGTATGTATGTCTGTCTGTCTAGATATGGCTGTCTGTCTGCCTGCCTGTCCGTTTGCCTATCTGTCTGTCTGTTTGCCTACCCCCAGCTGCCTGTCTGTCTATCTATCTATATGTCTGTCTGTCTGTCTATCTGTCTGTCTGTCTGTCTGTCTGTCTGTCTGTCTGTCTGTCTGTCTGTCTGTCTGTCTGCATCTGTCTGTTTATTTCCTATCTTTATCTGCTGAAGCCAAAAGTAGTGCATGTTCGGAATGTCTACATAAATGTTATTAATTATTACCTTTGTATTTCCTTGAAACCTCTTTGTAGGAAGACAAGGAAGACAGCTGTATCAAAAAGTAATCAGTCAGCGAAGGTCAAAAGGAACGCCAGATGGCGGAAAGATGACTATGAAGAGGTAAATGTTGATGAGACTATAATCGGAGAGTGCCCTCAAAATGCGGCGGGACTACCAGAATATGCTCAAGCTATTCCTAAGGCAAAACGCACTAAAGCTGGTCAATTAAATGACTCCAAGAATAATGACAGCCAGGAGAATCCCACTAAACTGCCAGCTGATCATGGGACTAATAGCCAGGAAGGCTTTGTCGACAATATCATTTACGAAAGTGAGGACGGCGACATGAATGGACGAAAGGCGAGAGAGCACCCTAGCACAGAAGGATTTGTGGAAAATATTGTTTATGAAAGTGCAGATTTACCTGACGGCAACTGTTATGAGACCATTTAATACCATCACCACATTCGTTAGCTATAGTTTAGTACACGGTGACAATCGTAGACAACCATTATCAATTGATTTATATGTAACTCAACATAATTTTTTGAAGTGGCCATACCGATGAGGATTGGGCCCTGTTTTGGTATTTTGTATTTTTTGTATAATGTGAAACAACATGTGCCAAGTCCTTGTTGGTAACTGAATACATTGCAACAGATTAATAATATGTAAAATCTTTTTTAATTGTGTTACCTGTTTGCCATGTATCCAGTCACAAACACAGACTTTGACTGTTTTTGTCAATGTTGTTTCTTACCCACCTTTACCATACGTGTGACCCACTTAACCAACATCTCTGTCCAGTGGTAGTACCAGACACAGTACCACGTTTGGCTGTCTACAGCCCCCTGGGGAAGAGATCACCATGGGCAAATTAAGTCAAAGGTGAAACTTCGTCTCATACTCTCCACATTTACCCCCAGGTAGAAAGAAATGGTCAAATATGACTTTTCGTATAGTGATTGTTTTAGAAATAAGAAATCCAAAA
Organism: Glandiceps talaboti; assembly: GCF_964340395.1. Lineage (NCBI taxonomy): Eukaryota > Metazoa > Hemichordata > Enteropneusta > Spengelidae > Glandiceps > Glandiceps talaboti. Next base: position 8,869,751 of record NC_135562.1, read on the forward strand.
TAAATACCCGATCCTCATCCATGTGACCACTTTTTAACCACTCACCATATGATCTAATAGTCTGTTATGTTTTATAGAGGCTTGACAGAATGCCAACTTTGCTCACTTGTTGAAAAGTAATATTTGAAGGTAGAGATAACTGAACAATCTTAGGTTATTCGATTTAGCAGAGATGCACTCTGTACATATCATACTCAGACACAAAAACGTATGCATCATATTTGTAGTTACGTACAGTAATACCTTATTTGTACTGTAAGTTCAGAAACATTTAGTCCTCATAGAAGAAGGGTCGAGGCAACAGGGACAATATTAGTTGTGGGAACAAACAACGACAGATTGTGTACACAATAGTTCTTCATCTAGTTTATCCATGAAATTATACCTCGTTTCCCACAATGCAACATCCAAGATGGTGGGTTGAAGAGTTCCCTCTATAGTAACTTTAGAAAACAACTGTTCACAGTGACAATTTATTTGTTAAAGATCCATCATATGTCTTAAAGTATATTCAGTTTGATGATGGCGAAGTTTAAAATCAAGGAATTCGTTGGTAAGACAATTAGACTCGTAGTGACACCCCAAACGTCACGGCTGAATTGAGAAAGAATATTGGGGAATAATATGATTATACCATCGCCAGTAATATGAAAAACAAATCGGAGAAAGTAATGGCAATTTTGAACGTTTTGACTCATATTTCGAACGCAGCAGAATAAATGACGTAGACACGCGTTGTCATGACATAGACGCGCGTTGTCGTGACGTAGAACGACTAGATTATATATATTATTTCATATTTTTTGCTGACCCTCGCTGGTGCATGGTATAATAGTGCATGTACATTTAAGCAGTGTATACTCACTTTCAAACAATCATGCAGATATTGCTGGAATGAAATTTAGAGAGTGACAGATAGTGACTAGAACATGGTCATATGAACTGTTTGTTTGCATCGGTGTTGCTATGATACCAACTACTATCCAAAGGTCACAGTATTAATCATGTTGTTATTGTTCTTGATAATTCTAGCACTTACTATCAATAAGCAGATTAAAGTATTAAAAATGTTTTAAAAGTTTGAATAACCCATTAAAATTACACAAACTGCAACTGACACATTTTTTGAACATATTTTTGTTAGATACAATAATTTACTCGAATTGTTGTACAAACAGTATATGATTGCATCACCTACTGGTAAATGTATTTTTGTAGCTCTATACACGCTAACTGAAAAGAAATTGGGTCCTCACCCAAAATAACCACCCTCAATAGCGACCAATATTTTAACCTGTTTTTGTACTGTTCATGGATAATCTATACCTAACAATGATATGCATGTACAACATGTCTAATTATTGGTGTTTGACATCTTTCAGTGAATATATGTTCTGGTTGTCTAATTGAAAAAAAATGACACTCCATTTACAACTTGTACAGTTTTAACATGGTGACAGATTGACAATTGAGCTTTACGCTCAAGATTTAAACTTGCCACTACACTACCTAAATAACAGATACACTAATTAACAGATACAATATAAGTAAATGACAATTTTTTCAGTGAATATATCTTTGGTTATTTGATGGACAAAAGTCCCAGTTGCAGCTATAGCTAGATTGAAGTCCTAACTGAGAATGTCAATAGCTATTTACAAAACTATTCTACAGTGATTTTATGAAGCCACTGTAAAATGGCCAAACTATAACTATTGTCTCTTGCTAAACTATCAGAAAGAGTGTGTACTATCCTAAAACTGATAGTGTACAAGGGATAGATGAAATCATAGCGTGCAAAGGTAACATTTTGGTTACCAAACATTGGATTTCTTGGAATGTCATTGGATTCACAAAAATCCAAAGGATGTAATTTTTTTCCAATTTGACTTATTTTGACAAAAAAGCTTATTTTTGATCAGAGTAGTGAGAACTGTATCTTATTTTCCTGGGACCATTGGATTGCACGCATTAAGAAACATAGGCCACATTGCATTTATGTGTGACTATTACACACTAACAGAAGTAAAAAAAGAACAAAACAAAACACCATATGAAACTGTTAAATGTCCAGATATCAGGGAAAAAAACTCTAGTAAAAAGGTACAAAATTCACAATTGTAAATTATACAATTTGAAGTGCCTAATGGATAAAAAGACCTAAAAAGGTAAAAACATTTAGTCAACATGATATATGAAGTGCATATATCCATGGGAATACGTCACTCCAAGCCAAGCAGCTGATCAAAGTGCATCACCAGAAATGTGCTACTCTTGTCATCTAGTCAAATTGTAAATATACGACCTTCTAGCCAAAATTATAATATAATGCGCTTTTTTACAAGAAATAAAAATTAAGATTATTTTTTTTGAATCGTGTTTATTATTTATGGCAGTATTATCCTCCGACATTTTTTTCGGCTCGAAGTTGTTTTAAATGTATAGGAATTTAATGTGTTTTTGAAATGTCAATATTTTCTATATTTTTATCGTGGTTTGTAATGTCTTTGATTGTTGTACTATGTCTGTGGGTTTTTTTGTGTATGGGAGTGTATCCTACAATAACACTTAATAATAATAATTAATATTTGAGTTATCATGTTAACCACTAATCTTCACCAAAATGTAATCAATTCGACCCTCACTTTTCCAGTCTCAGGGGTAATCATTCCACAATTCCAGTGTACTCTAAATTCATCTGTAACTTCATAAATATCCTGCTAACAACCAGATATGTTACATGTAAAACATAACAAGTTGCACCTCTCCCATTGGCAACGGTAATAACGGAAAGCAAAGTATATATTCAACACAGCACTACATTTGATGGCAATAGTTCTAACTTTGATAGCTGGTTATTATGGCAGCTTGCCAACTAAAACACCCACATACAACATGTCTCGTTGAGTCATCAGTTAACAGGGGAAGAGTTTTTGCAATACGATAAGGCTATAACAGGGTATCGTGTTCACAATCGTTGGCACTAGTGCAGTACGTGTGTAAGCATTCAATATATCAAACACATACACTAACTTGGTTTACTACACACCCATTTCCTGTCTAGCCATCCATTAGTATAGTATACTAGGAAGTATGCTAGGAAGACAGTTTCGTTTGGGTTTTTTGTGTCAGTCGATAGTCATATGTTTCGAGGTCATAAAGTTTACTTATGTCATAAATAAACTATTCCAATTGCCAGATTATGGTTCTGACATAAACTGCTTACAGTGGAGTGGAAATGTATTTATGGTATCAACATCGTTAACCCAGGAGTGTTGTAAAGTTTAAGAATCTGATTTTAACTACATTTCTAAATCACCCCATTATCATCATCAAGATCACAGGATAAACAACATTATACTGTTATATGATCGTATTGATCACCTGCAGCATGTTGACATCAAAATTTGTCTTAACCTGTACATTATGGCATACAATGAGGAGACAGACAGACAGACAGACAGACAGACAGACAGACAGACAGACAGACAGACAGACAGGCAGGCAGGCAGGCATACATACATACATACATACATACATACATACATACATACATACATACATACATATATACGCACGCACACGCACGCACGCATACATACATACATACATACATACATACATACATACATACATACATATATACATACATTCATACATACATACATACATACATACATGCATACATACATACATACATACATACACACACACATACATACATACATACATACATACATACATACATACATACATACATACACAGACATATAGACATGCATATATACATGCATACATACAAGCGGGTGGGTAGCGGGCGGGAGGGTTTACATACAGAACGAGAGACACAGCCCCTTTACGGCCCCCAGTTAAATAATACCGTAATAACGTACGATTCAATAGGGAAGAAGGCCAAACTATGGAATAACAAAGTTATTAGTCAAGTTCCTATACAGTATAATACCTTCAGTGGTGGTTGCGGTTAGGGTACCGTTAGAAACCACGTGCACAGTCTGGTCATCCAGACTACAAAGTTATCGAAGTACAAGTTAAACGTAAACACCAGGCTGTCTTTTATTTGTAGGAAATGCAAGCTTTACACTGCACAATCTCAGCTGATTGTATTTCCCATATGACGTAGAGTGACGTGTTGAGGAAGTTCTTTGATTAGATCTTCGTGAATGTTTTGGGTGCACGTGACATATCCAATACAATATACATCCATCCCAAAACGGGACATGTTTAATGCTTTCGTCGACCAAACGTATACGTAATAGTATCCCGGATGTATATGGGCACCCCAACTGGATACACGACCACTCGTTTCGTTGGTGAATTATTACGGCAATGTTGTTTGAATTTACACGTCTTGGCCTTGTTCTCAAGACCATTTGGTTTCTAAGTTACTGTTCGCGTTTGGCATCAGGTATGGTAAAATAAAACTCATTCACCTTTCAGACTGTGATTTCTGTGTAGATGGCTATGAGATACAATTAAATGTGCATGTATACATAAGACTTTAATAACGTGGGTAGAGTTGACTTCTAAGCTCACTTCCGGTACATATGTACAGGAACAAAGATGTCAACCCTCTTTAAAGTAGTGTTTTGTTATAAACAGGATCTTCCTGGTCTGTGTTTTGTTCACACTGTTTTGCTTTCGAGTGGAACAGTGTTTGCAGTGTTTGCAGTGTTGTGAATCAATTTATTCACCATATATTCAGATGTTATTCCCAATATTTAGTTTTCGTTCAGCTGAGGAAAATACGAGTGATGATTTAAGGGACCTTTGTCTCTAGGAGTCGCTAGACGAATAGTGAAAACCCTTAGGTCGTGAGTACTTTCTGGGTGAATGAAGAAAAATATTCGAGAATAAAATAATCATACCAGAGCCAGTAATATCAAAGAAAAATCGGGGGTGATAATGGCAATTTTGAACGTTTTCACTCATATTTCGAGCCGAGCAGAACCAGTGACGTGGACACGCTTTGTAACATACACGCGCGTTGTCATGACGTAGACCGATATATATATATATATATATATATATATATATATATATAGTTTCTTCTTTCGCCACATAGAGTGCTCAATCACCTTCGAGAGCATATCATATATATATATATATATATATATATATATATATATATATATATATATATATATATGCGCGCGCGCGCGCGCGCGTGTGTGTGTGTGTGTGTGTGTGTGTGTGTGTGTGTGTGTAACACACGATAATAGTTTTGTTCTGAATATACCACGGAGAGTGAAAGTTTTTGTAACGAACTAATGAGTTAAGACAATGATGACCTTAAGATAACCCGTATCTATCATCACACATGTGTTGTGTCAGAATTTGCCTAGGCCAAAGGGAAGACTCATGCCGTCAGCAAATTTGCCTGTATTAAGATTGAATATAACATATAAGCAAGTTATGTGACAAAGTTTCCCGCCACGTATTAAGTATGACATCACAGATAGGAATGCCATTCAGATTTCCAATATCACATTGCACACTATATTCTATGCTACCTCACTTTAACTTGAGAGCCAGCAGCAGAACAGCGTGGTCTTAGCTTATTGTATTGAATCTAGTACTGCAATACTGTCCAATTTCAAAGATTGTCTGTGGTGTGGTGAATATTAGAACAAATTCGGTGTAATTTCTGGCAAAACGGTGTCGTCATTTTTACCCTGAACTGATCACACACGTTCTTTGTCTGTGCCCCATCTATGCCACGGCGGTTAATGTTGCTTCGAGAGCTTATTGTATTACCGACATGTCTCCTTTCATACTGATAAAATTCTTTAGTCTTATCAAACAAAACCGATTAGATAGAATGCGTCTTTGTTTTAAAGGAACCTATCGCCGTCAACGGCAATTTCTTTTGTTTGTTTGTTTGTTTGTCTGTTTGTTTGTTTGTTTGTTTGTTTGTTTGTTTGTTTGTTTGTTTGTTTGTTTGTTTGTTTGTTTGTTTGTTTGTTTATTGATTGATTGATTGATTGATTGATTAGTTGGTTGGTTGTTGGTTGGTTGGTTGGTTGGGTGGGTGAGTGGATGTTTGGTTGGTTTTGACAAGCTCGCACGCAGACTCACGAGTCATGAGAGAGCTACATTTGTATATTTACAGAATATGGTTGATTCTCTTTTTTAGCAGATAATATTCGTCTTTCTGGCGGGAAAACTCCATTTGAAGGACGAGTGGAAGTGTTCTATAATGGTTCATGGGGAACTATTTGTCGTGATGGATGGCATGAACAGGACGCATATATTGTATGTAAAGAACTTGGTAAGCATATTGTTGAATGGTCGAACAATGATATTTTGTCTGTTCTGAAAATAATGACAATTGAGTAGTCGTCTGCGCTTACTGACAGCATTCTTATTGATTGTATTTATGTATCATTTGTAGGATTTCCGGGTGCGATGGTAACAATTAACAGCAATTTGGATCAATATTGTTTGTTTGCTGTTGTTGTTATTGTTGTTGTTGTTGTTGTTATTGTTGTTGTTCTTTGTTTATATGTTGTTGTTTTTTTGTTTTGTTTTTTTTCTGTTTTGACAAGGTCGCTCTCAGACCGTCACGAGACAGCTACATTCGTATGTTTATAGAATATGGTTGATTCTCTTTTTAGCAGATAAAATTCGTCTTTCTGACGGGAAAACTCCATTTGAAGGACGAGTGGAAGTGTTCTATAATGGTTCATGGGGAACTATTTGTCGTGATGGATGGGATGAACAGGACGCACATATTGTATGTAAAGAACTTGGTAAGTATATGGTTAATGGTCGAACAATGATATTTTGTCTGTTCTGAAAAAATGCCAATTGAGTCTGCACTTACTGACAGCATTCTTATTGATTGTATTTATGTATCATTTGTAGGATTTCCGGGTGCGATGGTAACAATTAACAGCAATTTGGATCAAGCTAGTCCTTTTAGAGAAGGGGATGGGTATATATGGTTTAAAGACATCGATTGCAGTGGGAGTGAAGGAACCATTTTTGACTGTGAGAAGGAGGAAGGACCATTCAATCCCAATTATCAAGGAAAAAACAACGACAGCACTTGTAGTCACGAACATGACGTATGGCTTTATTGTATATGTAGGTATATCCATGTATAGATCTTATTAGTTATGTCCAGTGTTTTAAAGTATGAAATCATTCATTTACTTTGCTAACCATTTCCTGGGAAATGTTCAAAGACCCACAGTGACATTTAACATCATTCATTCCTCGCTGCTGGGTTTTGCATGTGTGTTCTGTAAAACGAAACTTCACAGTATTGCAAATTGCCGAGCTTCGATGACATCACGATGTCTCGTTTAATTATATGTAAAGAAGAACAAAAGTTGTCCCCCAAATTTATATATATTATATATGCTACTGATATTTGCATCGAGCACTGATCTCTCCAGCGAGACACTTACTTTCATATGAATATATGTGTATATATATATATATATATATATATATATATATATATATATATATATATATATATATATATATATATATATATATATATATATATATATATATATATATATATATACCGATGGCAAACTGATAATGTGTCGTTTTTAATATTTTTGTATAAGATCCCGGTTACTCTGGATGTTTTTCTGAAAAAGAAACTGATCCGGTTTTCCATGGAAATGAAAAGCCTGATGACGATCAAATGACGATTGAGAAATGTTTGAAGTATTGCAGAAAGGAATCTGAAGATTACGAATATGCAGCACTTAGGGATGGATCTGAATGTCGTTGTGGTAAATACCAACCATCGGGATATCAAGTATTGACACCTGCATACTGTAACAAAGTGTGTGCTGGAAGGCAGGACCAAACATGTGGGAATTCAGACGCGAGTACAATAT
>NC_135562.1:8882633-8905133 GCF_964340395.1 Glandiceps talaboti
AATAGGCAAGAATGAAGAAGACGGGGATGCAGAATATATGAACATTTGATATCACGTGACTCTTTAAGAATAGATCACAAATGTCATTGTCACGTGACAACTTGTCACATGATTCACTTGTTTACTATTATTATACGATATAAAATGAAAACCACTATGCAGCTGCGCCTAGCAATTGTGTTGCACTTTCTTTTTGTAGACTTTGGGTAGATTCAGTATTATATTAACTAGTGCAGTATTCTAGTTGAGCAACTTTTTAAATGAATCAAACATTGGACAATGCAATGATGTTCTTACCAAAACACGAATTTTTGAGAAATGAAGTTTCGATGAGTAATCGTTTGCATGCTTCTTTACATATAATATGAAATATAATATATTTGTATGATATTTCGAGTTATATGACGTAATCGATGACCAAACTGTCACTCATAGGAACACAGAGGGCATGATTCACTGCATGAAAAGTTATACATAATTATTCACATGCTTTTATATAATCATCACTTGTCACCAGGAGATTTATGGCAAAACATAAATTGGATGAGTCCATGGTATAACCATTGAGAAATTCCGTAATCATGTATACATCTGTCATTAAATATATATATATATATATATATATATATATATATATATATATATATATATATATATATATATATATATATATATATATATAGTTTTGGTAGTACTGGAACGCTTTCTTGGTTGTAACTCAGTTGTCTGATGATCGCACTATGCGTCAAACTCCGAGTTACAACCAAGAAAGAGTTCCAGTACTACCAAAACTATGACGCTCTGCCACTGCGGTATAGAGCACTGTTTTAGCAGATTGATACTCATTACTCAGAGTAACTTGTGTATTTTGTGTAAATACAGCTCTACTTGTCAGTATTGAGCGCTTTTCCTTCAGTTTATGACCTACCTGAGTTACCTCTAAGATAGCCAGGAGCCGTTATTGACTTTTATAATATCTTGGATTGTTTATATGTACGTAGACTGAGGAATAACATTTCCAGATGAAACAAATTAACGCAACACAAGTCGAGAAACGTTTACCTGATTACTAGGATTTCTTTCTTCAAATGAAAATTCATGTGTTGGTAAACCATTGTATCGTATGTGAAGTAAACTTCTGTTCCAAAAATGATTTTCGACTACTCACTGTGAGTCTTTAACAACAGTTAGAACCACTATTTAAAACACTTGGCGTGAGCAGTCGAACAGTTCAGGTAACAAAATTTAATGTTGTAGTTGGAATAAAAGTTTACCAAATTTATACAATATGTTAATTTCAATTTTAATCAATTTTAGAAAGATTCAGGTGCAATGTGTAGTAATTTAACTGTAATTCGTTTCAATATGACAGATGTGACATTTATTTTCAGTCCATACATTTAACGAGTAATGTAAACTGATTTGATTTTAATAATGGCAGGGAGGTATTATCTACACTGCTGTGTAGAAAACAATTTCTACAGCACAGTCGTTGTAAACCCTTTCCGTAGAGCGAGTCAGTTGTATTGAATAAACTATCAAGATCAGTGAGCCTACTCACGAGGTTTCATGTTCAGATAGACACCATAAACATAGCACACAAACATCACCAATACAATGTGCGGACTCTGTATTTAGTTACTGGTATAAACAGTAACAGCATGCACAATACTAATCATGGTGTAATCTGTTGAAGTTCAAACAAAATCCATGGGCAGTGCAGTGTAAGTGATGTATGTTTGTTATTTTTATGGTGTCTATCTCAATATGAAACCTTGTGATGAGGCTATTTTGATCTTGAGAGTTAATTTAACAGCTTTGACTCGCTTTACAGAAAAGTACCTGGAAATTGTTTCAATTGTTATTTTTTGTAAGGTGTAACGTTGTGATAGATTTAATTAATCTTTGTGCACTTACATCACTTTGTGGGACTTGCAGAATTAGGATAAGAAATGTGATTTTATGAGAGCTTTCCCTAAATCTTGGAAAAAAAGGAAAGATATATTCTAATTTAATAGTCAGGGCATTCTTAGAAACGATCAACCAGAGTCTTCCGTTTAGTTGCTTGGTAGGCTCTAGTCTGGATGACCCGACTGTGCACGTGGTTTCTAACTGTACCCTAACCACAACTACGGTCTGGTCATATTCACTTAATCAGCACACATTCCTGTGCTCCCTCCTGCAGGGTTGATATAAACATGATTATGGTTGTTGCGTCCCCATGTATTTTAGTTTAAACAGATTGACGATGGAGTCCTGGTTGGACATTGGACATCGTCAAAACAGTTGTACCAAATGAATATATTTAATGAACGGTGATGACAGTCCATTATTACTAGTGACATGCGCTGTTAGCACTTCACTCACTATGGGGTTGAACCATAATTAACACATTTTGCCAAGGTCTTGACTATAATGTGTGAGTGAAGGTATGAATTATAACGATACCGTATAGATTCTAGACTAGGTAGGCTCACGAACACTAACTTGGTGTTAGCCGTTATGAATTGCACAAATTTGCCACGTGTTATCAGTTGTTACCTTTATGATTATGCATGTACCTAACTTTTGAATAAAAATTTAAATTTGCTTCAGAATTGACATAAGATGCTTTTGAATTAGAAACTGTTAATATTTCGTGACAACCATCTCACATTTATCAATACAAAAGGTGAATTTGTATTAATAGGGTAAGATACCCCCTCCCCTTGATATTTGATGTTTTCGCTTATTTGTGACGTTTGCAATTACATTATCTAGAACAAAGCTAAATATTAGTAAAATATTAACAGCATTAGTCTGTCTATGTGCGTGTTTCTTAGTATTCGTTTGTTTTGTTTCTTTTTAATACCGAATGGAATATAAAAAAATGACGATGACGTAATCGAAATCTGCAAAGCTTTGTTTATAAAAGTGGAAAAGATAAATAACACTAACATGGTCATTTTGAATACTGCCAAGTCTTAAATAATTTCAGATGGCAGCGATGGGATGCTAAAATCACAAACTAATGCTACAATGAGTCAATAAAAATGTAACCAACCCCTAATTCCATTTTCTAAATATGGCCCTAGAAAACCGATTTGTAAAATATGACTCCTTCCCCCTGGCCTAGCTTCCTAAATAAGCCCCCCCCCCCATCCGGCCTGAGGCGTGTGTATGCCCCTTGCTCTGCCAATGTGGTTATACAAATACGCCTTTAAACAGAGCAAAATGTCTATGATTGGTTGACTGAAGATGGGAAGTTTGCATACATCAAAATGTTCATTCTAAATTTGAACAATTTCAAACGATGACTTCTCATTTATATATAATTAGAATAGTTTTTAAAAATGCAACTGAAAAAGTTTGTAAACAAACGGTAAATAAACACCTATTTTCATTTATCAACGTTATCAAACTGCTAAATATGAATTAATCATGGTGATCCCACTCCATGGGTGAGTGGGTCAATATTTCACAGGCTGTTCCAGTTTCCGGGTGAACAAACTTCTGCAAATACGTATATTATAGGTATGTTGAATTCCGCGTAGAGAAGAACATAGCCGCTGTCTTGACGTTATAGTCAATATGGAATTGGAATGCTTCCAGAAATAGTTTGGTTGCCAAATTGACCAAAAACAGGAAGATACATTCACCAACGCAACGTCTAACCTACATACTCAACGAGGTGTCGTCATAAGTGATATGACTGGTATGTAATCGTCGTCTTTAAGCACAGCAGCACAGTTTACGTATAGCAATGAGGGGCCATATTGTTCTCCCAACTATTCTTCTTAGTGTCTTGACACCGACCATATTCTGTAAGTATTGTAAAATACATCCATTCTTACAGAACATAAAAAAAGGTTAGACGCCACCAAATCTCGAACTTTTTTATTAATTAGAAACGATGTTTCGAGCTACTAACCTTTTCTCAGATCTTCTCAGGTGGTAACATAATCGTGGAGTCACGCCACTTGGATGGTGTTGTCTCTATAGGGACGATCACCCGAGACACGTTTAAACCCTTTTTACCACTAGAGGAAGGACTAGCAGCTTGATAAAAATACAATTAAAGAAAAGAAGGAGATGTTACATACTTTGGTGTCGTCTAGCCATTTTATCTGTTTATTTTGACTAGTAGCTCGAATTTCCTACCATTCAGTTTCCAATGTCATTTACACGACAGCGTGAATAATGCCCATTCAATTTGCAATTTGTCATACCACGTTTAGTTTACACGTATTTGCCAAAGCTATTTGCTTTGTTTGTGCCCTGCCATTTATCAAATTATATAGTACTATTTATGGCGTCGTTTAATACCCATTAAACAAGTCGTTATTGTAACACTTTAAAGTCCTGCCATGGAAATGTTCTGCGAACGAGGTTGAGCTTTCTATCAAATCGAATAGACTACGACTCAAGCAAGTTTCGTGCTCTGATACACATGACCTCCTTGGTACGCTTGACACCGAGTAGCCCACGGATTTGCGTGCTGTTATTCTGATGATATCACTATTATTAATGTGCGACATTTCACCTAATGGTGTCGTATCCCCTACGCCATTACAACATTTCAACATAAGCATGTATTAGACGAGCTATCAAGTTCAGTGAGATCTGGCACAAAGTTTTGTGATGATGTTAAGAAATTAAAATTGACCTAATCGATATTGACCCAATGATAGTGCTAGCAGGGTGAAAGTTAGTTAAAACTTTATAAACCATTTGAGATGATTTTTGCTGAGCCCATACAGTTTCTATTTGTGTTTTAATGTTAAGATAAACATAATAAATATAATAGCACTCTGATATTGCCTATAAACAGTTTACATGCAAAATACTACTAATACACTAGAAACATAGTAGACTCGGTAGATTGTACATGTTTAAACATTCAAATATTGAATCTTGAGAGCTCAATCTCTGCTATCTTTTTGAGTTTATCTTAATCACAAAAACATATAGCTAGTGGAATTGAACTTAATGTCATCGATACTTCATGCTTTTCCCGTGGCAGCTGTAGTGGTGATCTCCAAAGCGGCCCTCATTGATGTGCTTTTGAAATAAATCTTGCATCTGTTTGTTTGCGATGAGTAAATGCCGTTCGATTGCAACATTACCTTTGCGCTGTATTCTCACTTCTGCTTTGATTACAACAGTATCTAGGACTCGACTGAGTTCTCAAAAACTTGTGTACGTGCTATTCCAAGGTGACATTATGTTGATGAGTTGTAGATCTAGTTTAAATTTAAAAGGAGAGAGAGAGAGAGAGAGAGAGAGAGAGAGAGAGAGAGAGAGAGAGAGAGAGAGAGAGAGAGAGAGAGAGAGAGGGGGGGAGAGAGAGAGAGAGAGAGAGAGAGAGAGAGAGAGAGGAGAGAGAGAGAGAGAGAGAGAGAGAGAGAGAGAGAGAGAGAGAGAGAGAGAGAGAGAGAGAGAGAGAGAGAGAGAGAGAGAGAGAGATGCACGAAAATAAGGTTTTCCCAAGTCAAAGGCAGTTCTGACTATCATGGTTATATTTTTTCTACATTTTTTTATTAATCTGAAAAATAAAAACCTCATTTCAAACACCCTTTTTAGTTTTTTTCTTAGAAAAAATATAGTTTAGAGTCAGTTCTTAATGATCTCATTATTTCTCATTACTTTTCAAATGTGATGGCATGTAGGTAGCGTGGTGCGACTAACAAATGGACAAACTCCGTTTGAAGGCCGTGTTGAAATATTTGTTAGTGGAGTATGGGGAACTATTTGCGGTGACGATCATTGGGATTTCATTGATGCAGAGGTTGTCTGCAGAGAACTAGGTGAGATAGTAACTAATGTAATCTTTAGAACTAACGATTGTTTATTTCGTTCTGTTTCTTCTTAGTTGCTCACTTTAGTAGGTCATGTCAAATTAAATTGACATAAAACACGTTCTGGTAATACGTATGTGTTTGCTCCTAAAGTAAAATCAGAACCAACATGGATATAAGAATACATTGTATAATGTAATTAGTTATCTGGAGACGATGAATAAGAATTGCTGAAACTGACGTCGATCGATTAAATTGAACCACATGTTGGCACGTATAATTCTTACTGTTTTTATTATAGATATTGGAGAGAGAGAGAGAGAGAGAGAGAGAGAGAGAGAGAGAGAGAGAGAGAGAGAGAGAGAGAGAGAGAGAGAGAGAGAGAGAGAGAGAGAGAGGGGAGGGAGAGAGAGAGAGATTGAGACTCTCTAACTGACTGACTGACTTTTATGCTATGGGAGTCGGTTCTAAATATGTAATTGCTTATAATTAAGGCTTTCCTGGAGCTATGCATGCTGTTTCAAGTAACGGAGAGACGGAACCTGGTAGTGATCAACGAAGAGGAAATGTTGAATGTTGTGGACATGAAAATAGCATCCTTGATTGTGATCATAATGTCACCTGCAATTCTGGATATGAAGATGCTGGAGTTTATTGCATTTGTAAGTTAATCGTACAAGAAATAGTATTTCGACATATAACAATTGTACAGTCTCTAGTCTTGTGTACACGGAATGAAAATAAAAGATAAAGATAAAAGATATAACTGTTTGACATGAACCATACAAGCAATGACGATTATCAATAAATCACGATTATGGATATTATGTCTGGACATATGTACAGATACATCCCTAACTACTAAATACATGTCATGCCTCAATTTAGCCTTCAAAAGAGAAAAAATATTATGGAAAATGCTCATTTTCAGTGTCACGAAAATCATAAGTATTGAGTCATTGTGAGATATCCGTGAATTCTCCACATAAGCAACAGTTATATTTACAGTCATTTCTGAGAGAACTGTCTTGTACAGAAATAAGTGAAATGTCAAAATCATATGTATTACGGAGCCTTCAGTTATTACAAGGGGGTTGGCCGGGGAATTAAGTGGTGGGTCACTTTTTACAAATCGGGAGGGTCCTATTTTAGAAAATGGAAATTAGGGGAGGGTCACAATTTGCTTTAAATCAATTTTATTTAACTTCATCATTTGTGTTATTTTGGCCTGATCCCACTGCTGCCATCGGTTCCAAATCCTAGTACTACCACATCCCACCACTGCCACCATTGTAAAGTACCTTGATAATCCCATCAATTTGGCCATATTTTAATAATTACGATTTGTTTGTGGTCGAATTACATAATCTATGACAATATATTTACATTTTTGCCAGTCAAATTGCAAGACGTTAATGAGTCAAATATTCTAATCAGTTTTCTTCTTCGCCAAGCATTTTTTGTTTCTTCATTTTTATTTAGGATTCATAACAATAAATTCATTGATTTTGTTGTGAAATGCAAGGACTAAAATAATTCCATTTCTTAGACTCTGTGGATGGTCGATATAAAAGGGCAGTCGAATTGAAGGGATTATTACGGCAATATCATAACATATGTAGTGACGTGGTGTGAGGAGAGGAGCAGCCCATGGCAAGATATTGTGGATAATTTGGTGGGGATGTTGACCTCAGTCCTGAGGTTATATTTAAATTTTGTGTGCTCATCTAGTCTTATTACCTAATATTGTTTCAAAATACATTGTAATAATGTGTTTTTCCAACACTACAGATCCGGGTTACGCTGGGTGTTTCACAAACGATGACGAAACTGGAAGTACATTGGAAGATATAACAATAGGAAAGTGTCTTAGTCATTGTCGGGATAATAACAAGTTACATGCGGCGTTACAACAAGATATGTGTCGATGTACAGACGAGCTACCAAATACTAAGACTGTCCCCAATGAGCAATGTGGCGTTGTATGCTCTGGCGATGATACACAAATCTGTGGTGGAATGCATTTTGACTCTATTTATAAAAGTAAGCTTTATAACTCAATTTTGAATAGTATTTGATGTCATTTGAGATTCAAGAGCGGCCACACAACATTACACGGTTTTATTAGTGCACACATTTCCGAGTAATGAATTGATGCGGTTAGACTTGGCATACACAGAGTGGACGGGTGTGATAAAATTGAATATTCGCTGTTTATGCTATGTACGTCAATTTTAGTTTAAATCAAAACCATTTTAATTTAATTATTCTTATCAATATTTGTCCGATATTGAGAAACGCTTAGGATTTATTACATTATTAGAATCTTGGAGCTCATTTATAGTTCCAACCACAGTTAAGTTAGCTTTAGTACCAATATCTATAAGTAAGATGGCTGGATCACAAAACGTAGTAAATGAGTGCATGCTTTCGCTATTACTAACAAAGCACAACCCGGATTTTGTTTTGATTTACAGCCTCTCTCGGTGCATGTGGAGGTAACTTAGCTGAAACAGATAATTGGGTTATGTCACCTGGTTTCCCAGACAACTACCCAAACAGGAAAACATGTGAATGGACTTTAGAAAATGAAGATGAAAATCTGATGATAGAAGTCGTACTGAAGATGCTATATATAATTAATCGTTTGATTTGTTCCGGAGACACACTCTCGTTCTATAACATTGAAGGAAGGTCGGGTTCGCCGGTTAAATTAACCGAAACTATGGGCGTGGTAGATTATAAAATCGGCATCGTTGCTGGACAATCTATGCGGATAACGTTTCGTTCCGGATGGTTTTGTAATGATCAGGGATTTGCAGTATTTTACAGAGGTAATATTCTCAAAATATTATTAAAGGTGTTTTCATTTACGTCATCACTTGAGAGTTCTTCGGCCCTAATTATCCTCACCAAGTTACAATGTTTGATGATTATGTAATCTCTCATTTATATGGTTATTTTAGCACATTTTCTATTTAATTATTGCCACTGCATTTCACTTGCCACTACTAGTTCTATTAAAAGCAACATATTTTTTTGTTCTGTCATAGTGTTTTATCCCGGACAATGTGAAGATAAAAACTGGTGTCAAAATAATGGAACTTGTTACAGAGAAGATGACACAGATATTTGCGATTGCCAGGAAGGTTGGAAGGGTGAAACGTGTGAAAATGAAATTGATGTTTGTCTAAATTATCCATGTCAGAATAATGGTACTTGTCATTCTATGAGTAATGGTGTTAACGACACTTACTTTTGTATGTGTACTGAAGGGTATATTGGGAAAAATTGTGAATATATTGGTAAGATGTGCTTCAAGACTTTACTTGTATAGTTCAGAAGTCATGCGTTGCATTATTACTGGATATCATTATTATTAATGTGTGTTGTCAGCATTTATTGCGTTAATAATATCAGTAGCTCTGACAGTCACACAGCCCGTTTCCAGTTACCGTTCACCGGCCTATTTGATACCTCCATGCAGAAACTAATTTAGATAACAAGATTGGATGAATACAGTTTTTCTTGCCACATTTTTTATAAATGAAATGAACTAAAGTGCCACTGTCCAGACACAAAACGCACACGTCTCACAACTTAAAGGGTTTATTTCATATATAGCAGACAAAGTACCGAAAGAAACTACGATCTTGCTAGCTGTGTATATGATTGGCGGTTTCTTATTCGTTTCTGCGTGATTGTGTATCAAACAGAGCCGGTGACTTGTAACAGGTTGTAAGTGGTATGGTAAACTGACACGAGGAAGTAGGATTTGAAGAAAATCTGGTTAATCAATTGCAAGTCACGTGGTTATTATTTACGTCATTGTAGTAATGACTATATACTATTTGTTGCTATTTTCATGTTTGCATATCAAAGTATTTTTCTTATCAAAGGAAGGTTTACAAGAGTTTAAAAAAGGGTATATTTATAGCGTAATGTTCTGAAATTTACACGAATTCTAGTACACACATTCGTCATTATCAGACTCTCTTGTACAACTTATATTTATTAAGCATACTATTACTTTATAAAGCATAGACGTTCCATGATCTGAGCTGATTTAATACTTTGTATATATGTTAATATATATTCAAAGAAGGCTGCATGCTGAATGTTAAAAACACAAAAACTGTTCAGTAGTTAATCATGACACATAGCGGCATATGTACAAAGCAAAATTCAACTATGATATAATGAACTCCACAAAAAATGATATCATTAGAAATTTTGTATCATGTATTTCACATTATACTTTCAGAATCGAATTTCTCAACCACACCTCAGCCAGAAAAATCAACAAAACTGACATCACTGAATATAAAGACTACACCCTCACCTTCAAAGACTCCCACTTTCCAAACCAGCGACCATTCATCAATCAGGTTACGGTCTACGAGAATGACTGGCACTTCTCATTCGTTTCCTTGGAAACATCAAACTACAACTATCGACATCAAACCGGGTGAACCAGATAGAAATACTAAAGCCAAGGCGATAGGTAAATCATTCAAACTGTATCTATATTATTTCCTTTTGAGTTCGGTTTATATCTGTTGTTATTGTTATTGTCGTTGTCTTCGTTGCAGTGCTGTTGGTGCTGCTGCTGTTGTTGTTGTTGTTGTTGTTGTTGTTGTTGTTTTGCTGTTGTTGATGATGATGTTGCTGCTGTTGTTTGAAAACAAGAATATGTGTAGTATATCCTAGCTACTACTTCTACTATACTTTCGATTTTATCCATACGTACAAAAATTGAATATTATACTATACGTGCTAGAAAATGCAACGCTTAGCAAGTCTCTCGTTGAGCAGTATAGCAGTGTTATCAATATATTATAAACTTCTTTCTCCCTCTCTCCTCCCCCCTCCCTCCCTCTCCCTCCCTCCCTCCCTCCCTCCCTCTCTCTCTCTATCTCTCTCTCTTTCTCTCCCCCATTCTCTCATTCTCCTAATTTACTTCCTCCAACTTTTTACCTGCGTTACCATAGTTGTCATCGTTATTGCTTTTAATATAATCACAAAATTGTTAGTATATGCTAATTAGGCATATACTTGTTTTCGCTACCACAAAGTGTCACGTGTCTACATTAATTCATAATATAATTGTCTATTAACAGGTGGTATCATTGGTGGTTCAGTCATCTTCGTGATTGCAGTTACCCTTTTCATTATTGCCATTGTGGTCTTTCACTGCAGAAGAAGGTACACCTGATAAATCACTCCACAATTTCATTAACTCTTTAAATTTAAAAAGTGCCTAAAACATAATGTCGAACAAAACATTTTTTTGTAAAAGAAATCGCTGTTATATGAGTGCAGTGGGTTTATTTCTCAGCTTGCTGTTTGTTATAAATTGTGAGTACCTGTAAATATGTCTTGAAAATGAGTGTAAAAATAAGCGTGTGTGACGATGGAAGATAATTGTAATGTCCTTTTTTGTGAATTTTGATGTAAATGAATTGATTTTTCGAGCATGTTTGTACATCAGTGTTTTAGTCATCAGTTGTGTACATTTTTACCTGTAAATTGTGTGTTTGTCTCGTTGGGGTGCGACTCAAAAGAAATGTCCGATGTGGACAGTAAGTTATATTGGATATTGAATGTATTTTACGGTGTGAATTAAGAGTTATGATGTGATTAGCGCAGAAGGCATTCTGGAATATTTATTATTAAATCATTGAATTTTTTTTTCAAATCGTTCTTCAATAGGTATGGTAAGTCTTTAAACGAAGATGGTCATACAGGGAGGACACTGGCCAATGCTTGTTATGAGGATAGTCTAGAAGTCCATGTTCTTCAACCGCTGGCAGAGGAATTGAGAAAGGACATTTCCTTGTGTGGGCATGAGGAATCACATGACGTTTACTACTCAACCATAGATAAGCAGAATGTGACTGGTATACCTGAAAACAACCATCACGCCCAGAGTCATGATAGTATGGGCAACAAAGCAAACACGCAAGCCATGGATACAAAAAGAACCAATAATGATACGTTCGAGGGGTTCACCGAGAACGTGGCTTACGAGCCAACCGAACGGCGAGAGGAGACAGATCTACAGCAACATCAAGGCAAGGTGTTCGTGAAAAACCCAGTGTGTGATGATAACAACGGCAAGGGGTTTGTTGATAACGTAGTATATGAAGCAACCGATGATGTTTCTAATCAAGACACTAAAAGTGGCTTCGTCGACAATATTGTTTATGAGGGTTTATGAACGTGCACTTTGTTAAATATCACCAATCAATACACCATGTTCTAGGAAATTTGAAAGTTGTATTCTTAAGATACAGCCAAATTTGGAAAATGGCTCATTTTGGTCAATATGGGCTCTGCAGAGTAGTTTCATGATTTACATATTATTTACATATCACGTGATTGCCAAGAAACACCGAGTTGAAACTTGTTCTTCAACCATGTTCAGTGGAGGTCGTTGTCATGCATGGTCACACTGTCTCACGGCATATGTAATAATAGTATTGTAGTAATATTGGATTTGTAGTCCGAGGATAAATGAAAGCCGAAGGATGACACTCCATAGCAGCTTTTAAAGTTAGCATGTTACCAGCGGGCCTAGCAGCTACATATGTAATAACAGAATATGAATTAAACAAAAGGGGGTAGCTTGATTCTGATAGATGGCGCTGTACAAGTCGTGATTACGAAAATCAATAAATGTAACTTCACTTCCATGTCTTCATAACTTATAGCATTCTTTACGTATTACATTGTGTTTTTTTTTACTGCCACAGGGTGACTGAGCACTCTACTTGGCGAAAGAAGAATAAAATTATATATATATATATATATATATATATATATATATATATATATATATATATATATATATATATATATATATATATATATATATATATATATATATATATATATATATATTATTCCAGTACTAATACAATTCACTTCAACGGACTATTTCACTCAATCAAACACTTCAGGATTATAGCAATTGAAAAACTATACACACCAGATAAAATTTACCGTCAACTACGTGAATCAATGTGGATCAAAAACCAAACTAGATACACTCATTAATGGTATTAATTAATAGAACACAGTAACATAGCAATCTGTGTGTGTGTGTGTTTGTGTTCGTTCTATATTTGGAAATCTATTTTCTTGAGTGTATGCAGTAATCGATATGATCGCAATTACATTTTCTCATTTCAAAAAGTAATAAAGTGTAAAGGCCCATATCGCATACAACGACTAAAATATAGGTGGTAAAAATCGATTGTTTGAGAAAGTTATGAAAAAGTTGGACTAGTCATAGAACAAAACAAATCCTACAATAGTTATGCGATAAGGCTGGATTCCTGTTACTTAACCAGCGCTGGTTGTTATTTTACAAGGGAAACAATCCGCCATCATGTTATTTTAATCTCCTCGGGTATTTCACTAAATAAATTGTACGAGGACACGGGGCTAGCTGTTTATAGTAGCGCCACTGTACTAGTAGCTTCAGATTTGAATTTATTTGCTAGGCGTAGATATCTGCTTTATGAATGTTGGCAGATTGTTATATTTACCATTTTGAATCACATAACTGGTAAATCAATAGCAAAATATATGTTATGGCGTGGAGGTCACTATAGTACACGTACATGTAGAAAGCCTACAAAAAAGGTTGGCGGTAACATCGGTGAGGGCGCTATCAATAATCGCCATGACCTGGTGCGTTGTTCCCAACAGAATTTGAGTGAACCCGGAAGAAAGTGCAGTGATTATTCGATTCGGAAGTCAAACTGGACAATTGTTGACGCAATGTAATAGACTTTGTGAAAAGTCAATAGATAGTCACTAAAAGTGTGACGTCCACACCATGATGGCGGTCGTCAACTGTATAATCCGCATAATAGTATTCGTCTTGTCATATAATGTCAATTACACCAAGGCCACCAATGGAGGTAAGTTGGTAGTGTTCCTGGTTTATTATGTTTGAATGTGTAGTGTTGTACTAGTAAATTAAGTGGTTGTGTTCATCGTTCCATGACTTGAATAATACTGCCTTGACCTTCACAGTTCCTGCAACACTTCATATCATTAATAGTACTGTAACATTATTACGTATATTGTACTCTTCAGCAAGTGCAATGATCTCTAGGCGTTCACTGTTCAATACGTCACAGTTTCCAAGGGAAATGAAAGTACATATTATTTGTCATGTGATTAGCATACAAACAACATATGTCATCGATATATATCTACTATATCTACTAAGCCGGTCATCTTTAACTGGCTAGGTATGTGTTTTGGAAAATAGTTTTCTCAAACTGACTCCCAACTCCAATGACCACCACCAAAAAGAGGCCCCCCACACACAATAAAGACCACGTGTAAATGGTCTCGACCCACTCCATTCGCATATTGTTGATATCACTTTATATGTATACATTATACATGGTCTTACTAAAAGGGACAGTCATTTTAGCTGACCGGGGGGGGGGTGGTTTGAAGTTGAACGTGTTTTCTCCTACTTCCCAGCCCCCACTGGCCAAAGCTGAAGCGATTTTCCAATAAACACCACATTTTTTTCAAAATACCCCCCCCCCCATGAATTTTTGAGTAATTGGGATCGTACTATAATTCTGTTACTGTAACGCCATATAAATGTGATTGGATATTGTTATTACAGATCATAGGTTGCCTTTGGTACAATTTTTTGTATCTCAGTACACAACATGAATCCATGACAGACACGTTAATTCTATCTACAGCACTTTAATTGGTCTTAATAAATTTAGTAATTGTTGGCAGAATGCAACATAAACTAATACCTTATATTAATGCTAATATCATGGTACATATAACTGTTTGTGGGTTTTTTACCAAGCAGAAAAATATAATGTAGCCAAAACGTCCAGAATCGAATACAAATCTCTGCAATGTATTAGATGATACACACACTTTGTTAGTAATAATATTTGTACTAAATTATATAAGCTTGCATAATTTAGATTTTGTCTAATTAAAGAAAAATATCATTAATGATTTGCGTTGATTAGTAAATATCTGAAGTATGCAAGCCTCAAGTTTCATATAGTTTTATGTGATCAATCTGTCAATGAAGTGGTACATCGTGTATTATAGCTATAGCCAAGAATTGTGCATTCTAACAATGTGTGTAAAGACCAAAAATCTATGGTTTTGTCCTTACGGGAAGCATTCAGTTTAATATGGCCTTTGTACATGTTTAGTCGAATCTGTATCATTATCCGGGGTATCTCATCAGTCCACAGCATAAATCCATAATATGCATTTAACACAGATTTTAATATCAAAATTGGTCTTCACAGATTAAGAAAATATAAAGCAAGCACGATAAATTGATTCTTATTAATGCTACCGATAGTATACAGTATATTTCTGTTTATGATTATCACTAAAGTCTTAATAGAATTTTGGTGCCATTCTTACGGTGGGTCATGCTATTCGAAGCCTGGGCCATACGTTCAGTACTTCAGATAGAATCTCACCATTTGTCATTTCTGTACAAATGACAGACTTCCAGGTTCGCCTAATAGACGGTATGACACCATTTGAAGGTCGAGTTGAAGTATTCATTAATGACACGTGGTGGATAATATGCCATGGAGATCAAGAAGCCAGTGATGTCATTTGTCAAGAATTAGGTAGGTCATTACTCTTTGACACACCCCTTAGGTGGTTTGTGTGTGTGTGTGTATACGGACACGGATTAATTACTGTCTGAAAGTTCAAGTTCAAGTTCAATGTTAAAGAGGTGGTTTGGATTTTGCAAGATAATGTATATTTCGGCTTCGAATGGCCTTGTCGTAAAACCTCGCTGCTGTCATTTGCCAATAAGTAGCCATCGTCGCAAACCACAGCCTATTTTACGGCACCGTCCATTACGTGCCCGACTTTGTTATTTCATAGTAAGGCGGAAGAAATAACAGCTCTGGTTTGCGAGAATGGTAAGTAGCTAAAGTACCCAGGCGTGATTTGAACCACTCACTCTACCATTGTCAATGCTATAGAAGGTGAACTGGTTAGACAGTCAATTCATGGAGTGATGAATATCTTAATTATGATAATTGATTTAGTACATTTCAACGTTTTAGATTTCTGCTGCCAGCTTACAATCGTGCTGACATGTAAAAATTTGGGTTTCACTTTCATAGGGTTTTCGGAGTCGAGCATGAGGATGCCAGAACGCACTGGAAGTAGAAAGGGAAATGCATTGCTAATTGAAGTTACATGTAATGCTACCCAGCAGCTTTTAAGAAACTGCTTATTCAGTCCAAACAACAACTGTCGTGACATGGACTTTCTAGTGTCTTGTTCAATACGTAAGTAACATGACTTTTTCTATATTATACCTCATGAGATGATATATATTGGTGTAATCTAACGTATGATTAGATTTGATAAATTATAATTCTAAAATTGTTATGTCTTGCTGCATCACAGGGGGTTTATGGTTTCACATATGACAGCGATATATGCATAGCTATGTACAACCGTCATTTGTAAATTGTGATTTTTATTACAAATGTCTGCGTTATTACAAATGTTGGTTGTACATAGCCATATACATGTATCTTGCTTACTACCGTTGGCCACATAAAATCAAACCAAAAACACGGTAAGGCAAATTGTGTTTGGTAAAATTGTTGTACGACGTGAAATAACGGTAAGCCCATTGAAATATATTTGTATTTAACCCCGCCAAATTAATGTTCATAGAACGCCATGACGCTATGAATCTGATTTTTGGATGGATACACTGGTAAACCTCTTCCTTGCCTGGGTAAAGCGAAGGCGAGAAGGTGTAGAGTCCGTGAGTCATATGGCTGGGTATTATGAGTATGACTTAATACTAACCTTGATTTTGTGGGGTGATTATATTGATATATATGAAAAAGCCAATTTGTAACATTACCAATACTTCACGTTTTGTGTCACTGTATATTCTCCACCCCCTTATGAAATATTGTACAAGTACTGAGCAAAGTAGGTGGTCGCGCCACAGTTATTCATAAATTGAACAGTCGTTACACGGTCACACGGTCACGGTGGGTCCGGTCGTACCTGAAATTGTCAAACATATAGTAACCTTGCTATATACCAAATTTAGTATGGTAGTGTAAGTAAAAGTTGTCTGAATATCAACACATTGCTCGTCATGTACAGTAGGCACAGTTTAAGATTTGTCACTTGCCGGGGTTGAAATTTATGGGACTGAAAAAATGTGTATGTGCCCCTAGTCTAGCTTTACACAATCATCATCTGCCGATCATCGAAATGTTGATGAGACCGCGCTCATATCGCCAATACATGTGTAAGGTAATGTGTGCACTGATCAGTAAAAGTAAATTAGTACCAAGATTATGGTCGATGAATATTAGAAAAAGGTCATTCGTTGAAAGAAAAAAAGGTTTGATGGAACAAGGATGATTTCGGTGAAACAAAGTGTACCTAGTGAATGGGGACAGACATGTCGTAACCGTAATACGAGGTACCACACAGTCATTTTTAAATTCATTGATTTTCTCAGCAATGACCTGCATTACAGACACTATTATCAGATTTATTAC
The DNA here is from genome assembly GCF_964340395.1 of Glandiceps talaboti. Taxonomy (NCBI): domain Eukaryota; kingdom Metazoa; phylum Hemichordata; class Enteropneusta; family Spengelidae; genus Glandiceps; species Glandiceps talaboti. The sequence goes on from NC_135562.1 coordinate 8,899,993, forward strand.
ATTTTCTTTATCTCCTCTCTAGCCTCAAGTCCCGGAACATGTCATTCTCAGGATGTGAATAATGAAGGCTGGATATTTTCACCAAAGTTTCCCGAAAATTATGATGACTGGGCTGATTGCACGTGGATTGTGACTAGTACACACAATAACAGTAGATTTGATGTGACATTACGAATGTTATATTTAGGTACAGGATTCATATGGGGTGATTTTGTAGAGTTTAATGACTTAGAAGGGAAGCCGAACCCATACAGACTGACTCGAGGAAGTAAACTTAAAGGTGTTTTAATGCATCATGTTGGTGTCACTAAATCAAATAGACTTCGCGTTCACTTTGAATCGAGTGCATTTAACAATGACAAAGGATTTGCTGTGTTTTATACAGGTGGGTTTTGTGTTCTCATCAATATGATTATGTCCTGTTTAGATCTCGCTGAATACGTCAGTTCTATGTAATGTGACACTGTCATATCTATATTCAGCTGAGTGTTAAACGCAATCGGGTATGCATTGTGTATGCCATCCCCGTGTACATACAGTTCCACTTAAAAATAAATTTCGCTTCGCGTTTGTTCCTGACGAATATTTTAATCTGTAACAAAACGTAATTTTTCTAATCTCTGTTATATTAGGTGCCAAAGGGAAGCTTATGCTGTTATTTTACTGTTTGTTTGTGTTACAGATTTTTCGACAGGAGTGTGTTCAACAGCAACTCAATGTTTACATGGGGGAACTTGTTATCAAGTTGATGACGTTGATACTTGTGAATGTTCCCAAGGCTGGAAAGGTGAAACATGTGATGTGGAAATAACAGTTTGTCAGAATGTGACATGTTTTAACAATGGAACATGTAATTATATTGTCATAGGAGGCAACGATACATACTTCTGCAGTTGTCCTGACAATTATGGCGGAGAACATTGTGAAAAGGGTAAAGTTTTGTTCAATTTAATAGCCTTCTAGATTTAACCCTTCTCTAAATAAAGTTCCTATAATACACGATCATTATAACATCTTCTAACCTATATCATTTAAACATTAAAGTAGTGGTTATTCTCGGATGGTATTTCGGCCTATACCTACATATTTGTTAGCAAACTTTCTTTGTCTGTAGAATTCACTGCAAAAGTAAGGCAAGGAAAGGTTGTCGACAGCTGCATCGTTGGAAAATCAATCAATGTCATGGGAAAAAGATTTATTACAGATACTTATAAAACAAATCTTTCTACTATTTCATGCATGGCAAATAATAGCATCACAATGTTCGAGTCAATGTTTCAAATACAAAATCATGAACACGTTTTGATAGTATCGTATATTTAGGGTGTAATTACATTGAGTTACAGAAACCAAGTCATTAAAGCCTGATACCCTATATTTAGGGTGTAATTACATAGAGTTATAATTACAGAAACCAAGTCATTAACGCCTGGTACCCTATATTTAGGGTGTAATTACATAGAGTTACAGAAACCAAGCCATCAAAGTGTTAAAGAGTAAATTACGCCTCAGTGTTGTAGAGTGTATTGAGACATATTGTAAGGCAAAATATATCATAGCTTATTGAACAATCAAATGCAAATATCATGTTCAGCATATTGTAATTTAATTTGTTCCTGATAATGTCATTCCAAACAACATTCCACACAGGAAACTGTACCGACAAGGTATGTTTAAATGGAGGTAATTGCTATAAAGTTAAAGAAAACGAAACGTGTGAGTGTCCTGAAGATTGGACAGGGGATACTTGTGACGACTTAACGGTGTGTCAAAATGTGACGTGTCAGAATAACGGTACTTGCCACTCTGCAGGGGGCAATGATACATACTTCTGCAACTGTTCGAAAAGCTACGAGGGAAAACATTGTGAAGAAGGTAAAAGTCTCCACATTTTCTACATGTAGCTTAACTTATTATTCGAAGTCTTGTAGAATAAATCAATCCTCTATTATATAAAAGGTTGAATGTTATCATTAATAAAGTTACTGTCAGGAGCATTTTTCCACACTAGTCTTTTTTATGTTAAACTTATATTTTGCTTGATTGTTTTTAATATGCAGTTTTGGCAATATAAATGTGTAACGTCTGTGTTAAATCACACTTCTAGATATATATGTGCCATTGCAAAGGAATGCCATTTTTTGTATATCACAAAATCACCTTAGCGCATGCGCCAATAATGTCTATAATGCACTTCCTTTAATATATCTTTCAACCAGAACTTTTCAACAACACTAGTACTATGAGACCAGTAACAGACACGTCTACGGATTCTAGTCAATGGAGCCAATTCTCAACAACTCTATTTACAGGAATTGACGATAGATCAAGTTCAACAACTGAAGTTGACCTTGGTCTTGAGGACCTCAACAGGGAAAGACGTATCGGCTCAAAAGGTAATTGGGTATGGTCAGTCTCTGAATTGATCATACATTTGTGTATACTTAGTTTAGTTACTAATTCTATGTCATTATCAATTTTTATAGCGATGATTATAACTCTGTATTACGTGGACTTCAGCTAAAATGATGTAGGTTGGTGTTTCACGCATGAGATATGGCATTTAATACACACAATACACACAATACACACAATTTCATTATGCAAAAGAAACAATTACATAGGTGTCGTGCACAGTGGGAATGTAGAAGTAGTCAAGTTGAAATGTTGATTATCAGTTAGAAAATAAACAATTGCAGCCATTAAAATCATCAAAGCCATGATTGTGTAATGTTTTCATTAGAAGCCTGTGTTTACTTCACTGTGAAAAAATAGCAATGCTTATCACTGTTCAATGTGACAAAGGATTCTGCTTTTGTATTGTGTCTCTGTTATTGTTAGTTTAGAGTTGAAATATTTCTAGCTCGGTCTGTGTCAAGAACGTACTGCCAAATGATTGAAACATCAACCCTACATCATTTTAGCTGCACCTTATGCACGGTTTAATATGTCTGTCGATATCAGTAATACTAACAGAATTGCATGTACATCATAACACGAATGTATTAGTCGCTTATACATCCATGATTATTCATAAATTTTGAGATTTTCATAAATTATGATTTTCTGCATGAATTATTACTTCTTCGATTTAAATGACCAAAGCATGTAACAAATAAGAAACAAAGGCCATTGATTTACTTACTCACAGTTATTATATGACTTTTATATGTATATAGAGATAGGTGGTATTGTTGGAGGTGTCGTAGTGGTCGTAGTAGCAGCTGTAGTGGCAATTATCATTGCTGTTATCTTTTACAAAAGGAGGTAATGTATTGTTTATTCCACAATGTCGCCGTTTTCAATTTTACTCAATACCTTGCGGTAGTTGAACAGGAATTATATTGTCACATCTGTCTTTAGGCCGAACAAAAAATGTATGGTTCCGATTACGCTTAATTTTATAATTGGTGGGGTAGATAGATTTTTATTTTATTCTCGAAAGTGTAAAAGTTTATGGTCGGCAGTGAAATGCTAGATGGGGTTGGGTAAGCGGAACCAAATAATATTTTCTTGGCCTTATGTCGATCTGGGTTTTTTTTTGTAAAGAGGATGTCTATAGCCCGTTTCGTGTTAGCGTTCACCTGCTTGATCCAACAACGTAGAAGGTAATGGGAAACGGTGCTGCACATTCGATACTTTATGACAGCATGATGAATACAGTTTCCTGCTAATTTTTGTCTAAATGAAATGACTTGAACTAAAGTGCCACCTTGCACACATCAAATACAGACATCGAAACATTTGCGCCAGCGTTTTCTGCATCTAGCTATACGTTTATATGTTGTTGTTTTTCATAATAGATAATATGTAGCGATTGTGACCTTGCTATCTTAGACAGTAGAATAAGCAGTTTCTTATTGGTTTCTGTGTGATTGTATCAATCACAGTTGGTGAACGGTAATTTGAAAATGGCTGTAAATATGTATGGGTAGATGAAACTTTAATTACAAAAAGTTTGTGAAAAACTTTGCCAATCATGCAATGACGACTTTGTGGTAGAATGCCTGTTTAGTTGGCACATTACATGTAAATAGAGTAAAAGAACAAGAACTATAACACAACAAAGAAAGTTAATCTTATCAATCGACACACAATTTGTGAATATATTTAGCTAACAAGCTCATTGAGGGCCTATTGGCTGATCTAACCACTAACCCCCCCCCCCCTATTTAATTCGTCAACAGGACAAAGAAATCCCGAACACAGGAAGCCTCGTGGGAAAGAGGACAAAGCGTACATCTTCGAAATGTCACGTATGATGAGCATGCAGTAAATACTGGGTTAGCTGCCACGAATAGAGAGGATAATGCCGACGGCACGTACTACTCTAGTATAGACAAGTCAGGTGATAATGTATACAACGAGCCTGATGAGGTGAAAGGGCTTCGGAGAAGTCCAACACAATCACGCGAGAACGGAAGTGACGTACGTGAAAGTAAAATGAACAAACAATCGGGTAATCTTACAGAGGGATCTGTTGATAACATCGCGTACGAGTCAATGGACCAAACGTCTTCGGAAACTAGCCCCGAGGAAAGCGGGTTTGTTGATAACATAGTATATGAAGGTGGCGAAAATGTGCCTCAGGATGCAAATATCTATGAGGAGAGTGACTTGCGAGAAAATCAAGAAGGTTTTGTAGACAACATCGTCTACGAAAGTAATGATTAGATACTTTCATTTTTTATGTTTAACATCTAACTGTAACACTCTTTGCAACAGTTGTCAAGAAATGCGTATTCAGTGTTAGATGATTAAAACAGGTTTTGTAAGTGCAGAAAGGTTTTCTCCTTATCACACTACCAAACTGACATACATTGATACAAAGTAACATCGGATGTCTCTGATTTATGTTCACGCCATGCTTTTATCAGTTTGTTTATTTATACATAGTATCAAAATATAATTAACGTTCACAGACATAAACAAACTGATCAAGTACCGCGTGTATCTATATCTGAATATACCGGTTGTAGTGTTTACATCAAAGTATGTCAATTTGTATGATAAAGAGCAAAATCAGTTTCAATTGTCCACCCCTTATGAAATTTCTTTTCTAATCACCAACATTTCTAGACAACAATTGCAAGTGTTGTAGAACAGTTGCTAGTCCTTGAAAACATGGTATGAACGTTTCT
>NC_135562.1:8910133-8920133 GCF_964340395.1 Glandiceps talaboti
TGGTGAGATATAAAATTAGTTTTATTTCCTTATAGTAATAGCAATGACAACAAACTCCTAAATTTTCAGTATTGAAATCATATCACTTACCTGCTGTTTCAAAATCCTCTTGAAGGTAACCTATGGCCGTTTCTTCATTTGTCGTTATCTCGGCTGTCGATACATGCACGGTGCTTGACTGCTGGTGAACATTTTCACGTGTTTTACCAGTAAAAGCAACATCCGTTATTCCCACAAAATCGCTAGTGATCTTAGAGGAGCGTAGGAAATCTGTAGAAATGTGGGATGAGGAGTGCTGAGCAAGTGTTTTGAACTCACTTACAGGATTGACTGTTTCTGAGGTGGGTAAGTATGAGGTTGTTACTGAATCGGCGATGCTGCTAAGTTCAGAATATAATTCTGATGAAATGACTGTTAGGGTTGGTAACGCACTTTCCTGTTTCTCTGTAGTGCTCACTATCGCTGCTCTCGCTGTTGCTGTAACAGTTGTTTCTTTTCTGTTGCCTTGTCCATTATTTCCCTGATTTCCATTTCTTTTCCACTTTGAACTACTTCTTTTACTTCTGTCTTTTAAAGTAGATATCCCTGTGTAAAACGAAAATAGTTCGATCAAATTATTAAGATTGGGTCATGTTGATAAATACAACTCAAATGATACATGAAGATGTAACAGGAAAGTGTTAAGACCGCTGAGAGATGGCTTAAGACAGGACAGTACGACACACGGCACATATACGTACAAAGGAAACCAGCTTGAACAGAGGTGAAGGATAGTATCAGCTACCTTGGATCTTCAATCATCTACCGCTCTTGTCATATTCAGACTGCTCTTCTACTACGCCATCTAGTGGCAGCTAGTGAACAGGACTATGGGTTCAAGTTGGTGAAGCTTTCGTTTTTTCAGTTACGTCAAATCAGTTAAAACCTTTTATTCATGATATATAACACTTACAGTTGCAATGAATCGTAGCCATCTCGTCTTGACCAATACACGGGTTTCCTGAAAACTTATCTGTAGAAATAGTTACCTCTTCTGCTCCATTTAACCCTACATATAGAAAGAAATGCGGAATTAGGTGATTTAAAACTTTCTTCAGGACTCGTTCAACAATATGACATATAATATAAGCTTGGTAACTTTGATTGTTACTTTTCTACAGAGATAAATGTCTTAATCGAGCTATTAAGACATGTTAAGCTATATCTAGCAACTGACTTTCATCTCATGTTCGTACCTATCTAGATCTGAAGTAACTTAAGTACTCGTTTGTAATTTTACATGTCTCTTAAAGTTTGTGTATCATCAAAACACGTGTTTGACGATTCGGTTTAACTTCTAAATAGGTTTTGAAATGCGTTTTATTCTCGAAAACCAGAGCACCCATTTCTGCTAAAGCAACGAAATACGTACCGTCTTAGACAGTACCGTAAAAGAGTCTGCTGTTTACGACAATGATGTATTTGCGATTTTGTACTAACTACAGTCTACAATAAAGTCTCGCTTATACAGTACGATGGACATTTAAAAGGCACTGAGCTGATTTGCGGCAAAGTGTATTAAATCAACTTGTGAAATAATTATTGGTTCAGTGAAAGTCATGATTCGTGACTGATAATGAATCTGCTTTAGATCAATCACAGAATAACATCAAAGCAGTAGCGCTCTTGAAATTCCCTTTCATAGTACTAGTAGCCTTGTAAAGTGAATTTATTATTGTCATTCAAGGTGTAATGGTAGTCCAGTACTACTGGCCGGACAAAATGATGTTTGCTTGACTAGTACTGTTGACAAACTTGATATAAACTCTAGCCTGACCCATGTTATGATATGGCTGATTTGAATAACGCTGATGTACGTTGACATTTAGATAAGGTCTTTCATAAATCATCTAACTCAGAACCAAAGGTGTTTTTAGCGTCCATTGTTACACTTGTTAGGTTTAAGTAGCGTGGGAACCCGGGGAGAGTAAAACAATCACAAAAATGATCTTTCATTTTATACTAAAAAGACGAAAGAAATTTTCGTAATACAGAGGTACTTAATAATAGAAATACGGTGAGAAATTACAAAAACAACACTTAGAGATAATCTTACCCATATTGGTGCAAATTATGTCAGCTTTAGCCAAGGTCCATTCATTGTCACAAACTTTTATCCAGTTATTGCCCTTCTGACGGATTTCTACCATGCCTTCAAACGGCGTTTGGCCACCAACCAGTCTATACTGTGGATATGTTCCTTAAATTAGAAGGTGACAAATTGTATGGTACTAGTATTATATCTGTGCAGGTAATACACTGCCAGATTGTTTATTAACCATATTTGTATTATGGAATGAGGGAATTCTGATTTTGGATTTGAATAAAATGAGGAATGTACATATACACGGCAGGCTAGGTTTTCTTTAGCAGAGATCTTGGAGAGACTTTGGGCAGACTAGTAAAGAGACTTCGGTTCATGGCAAGAGGCCAACGAGAGCAAATTCACATACAAAGAACATTGGCATTCGACTGTAAGTAAATTCGAGAGCTGAGTTCTCGTGTCTCTCGTGAGCAATTCTGTGTATATTTACTTCCACCAAACGTAAATCTTGAGTTTTATTGAGTTTTTCTTCTATGTCTTGTGTTGAGATCCCGGTACGGAGAATGTATGGATTGTCAGTGTGGTTTGCTGATGGACGGACAATTCTAAAAAAGTCAACCAGCGGGTAATGAACGGATACGTACCTTGCACAAGTAGCGTGTATTGACTCCAGAAAACAAACATCACCGCAGTGATACAATGGGGGCTACCACGAGGCCACATATTGGCTCTGTCGCTGTTTAGAATTGTAAATAAGAAATACATCAACATTTCTCCATCGTTATATAGTTCTTGGGTGTCGTACGTCTTTCCATCCTTGTGTTGGGTTTGGAATAAATTTTACTTATGGTCACGAGATGGTGACTCATGTTCGGAAATCCCTACCCCTAACTAAGTAGCACGCCCTAGCTGAGTAGCCTTCACCTTCATAAACAGTGAACTTCTTCTTCCTGGTTCAATGGGTCGAATTATGCATACATTAACCTACTTCGTTAACATTCACAGGATAAAAGAACAATGATAGAGAATCTGCGATGAAAGGCAAATACTTTGCTTACTACACATTCAGTATTCTGCATTCGTACAAAATTATAAATGTCTTGCTATAGAACTCGTCAGAGGTCACCCAAATGAATAATATAGAGGTTACGACTACTTTTATTTGCTAACAAAACCCTACCTGCACCTATTCAACAAGTGTCAATACTATCGTCGTCAAACACCATCGAAGTGTGACACACCAATAGCAACCGAACTACGTATATCTTGTTTACATTTACCATTCAAGTGGTTGTTTGAGTATTATTATACAGGTGACTTGAAAACCTGTGAATGTTCTTTGTTGAACTGCACTGCCAAAAACTTAGATGTGTGTTCAAAATTCTTGAGTGACTTGTCTTTTACTTGAAGCACTTAAAGTATATTTGCTGACAATCATTCTGTTACTAGTCAACTTCACACATTGCAGTCTAAATCTTTAATTCGCCATTGTTTAACCAACGATGAACATTCTCGGTTAAAAAAACGGCAAACAAAACAACTTATACTACTAATAAGTACAGGAAGATATATTTTAGCTCCTGGTAAAATACGGTTTTTCAAAAGACCACTTTGTCTTTTTTTTCACCATACAAAGTTTTGATCGAAGTTCAGTCAAGAATTAGCAAGTGTTACAGATGATGTGAGACCGTGATGCCGTCATGGTCTGATAAATATCAGCAAAACGCTCAATACGTGACACTAATCTGTCAACCAGGACATGGTGAGTAAAGGGAATCTGAACCAACCTGTGAACAATGACACGCACATGCAAGTACATATGAGTTTACAGTACTGTAATAGCAGTGTGTATTATGATCAGTTTTCAAAAGGAATAGTTTGTAAATTAAACCCTTGCTAGCTCCATCCACAGACAAGTACTTACTTGAAGTACTTGTCTGTTCTTCATCCTTAGAGATCTGTCTACCCCGTCTGATCTCTTTTTAGAAAACATACTTTCCATCTGCCTGAATTTACACTATAATATCAGTTTGTCAAGTCCACCTCACATACATATTTGCTATCCTAGTCGATGAATTCCATGTCTTGGGAGGTGTCAGGGTATATGGTGTCAAATAACACTGAATCAACCAATTACATGCCTGCTGTCCCATGTGTTATAGCGCTAATCCAATAAATATTGAATTGCAAATAAGGAAGGTAGTTCAACTATTAGATGTAAAGCGCAGCGGTTTTCTGTTTTCACGACAATGTTGCTGGTACTGATTGAGTAGGTGCACATTTTTGCAAGTAAACAGAGTGACGTAGTCCTAACCACTGTACTCGAGTGCGTGACCTCTTATAAGTTCTACCGCCAGACCTTTATAGTCGTACATGAATGCAGAACGTGAGTGTCTAGTCGTCAGAGTGTTTATCCTTTACTTTAATATCCCCTGAACCTCAGACCACTAAATCTTTTTAGTGGTCTGAGACTGAACACACTTTGCATGCGTCTCCCTGGCTACTTCTCCACTTCACTGATGTCCTTGAATAAGTGCTGTACAGAGATTAGCGTACGTTGACCGAAATGAACCCAGGAGGAGATCACTTTGAAGACCTTTTACAAGGAAGTATAAACTTCTAAGCTGACAACTCTTCTCTTGTTCACAGTTTCAACGTTGACTATTGCTACCACAGTGTCAAGGCGTACGGCATATCTCAAAAATCAAACATAATACTTATCAGGAACGGTGAAACGTAGTCTGCTGTATTTGGTATTTACTGCTGTTCTATGATCAGTTACCGTGCGTGTGACCATGATGTCACGTTTTGATATACCTTGCAGTGTCACGGTGGTAATGCTTGTTCTCTATAGGACCGAGTTTACGTACACTCAAGACGTTCAAAGTAAGTTCGCCATTAATTATATACTAGAATAATGATTTGATATTTCATTAGCTCAGATTTAGATTCACTTTTCCGCTTAAAATGATGGGGGGGGGGGAAGAGACTATGTTTTCGTCTTCGAAATATATAGCTGCCAATGAAAATAGCTCACATTCTTTTGTATCCATAATCAGAACCGAAGAGACTGGCTGGTGGACTCACGCCATTCGAAGGCAGAGTAGAACAGCTTGATGGCGGTACTTGGACACACATATGCGTTAGCGAATGGGATTTCCTACACGCAGACAGCGTTTGCATTGAACTAGGTATTTTGTTTCATCATTATCATCCTATTCACCCTTATCATTTGTCTTTGACGTAGAAAACAGTAACAACATATGACATATTTGCAGATAATATTCCTTGGTTGATGATAAGTAGGTAATGGAACGGGTCTCACACAATATTGACAGCTCGATTGAAAAATTGATTACTTCTGCTTTCATTAGGAAGTTCTGTAGTTACCACAAAATAAATAATAATCCTTAATAATTAGTCACACAAACACAGACACAGACAGACAGACGGACCGACGGACACACACACACACGCACGCACGTACGTACGCACGCGCGCGCGCTCCACGATTCTTTCTGAATATTAAAAGGTATACGATTCGAATTTTTGTTCATTATGAGGTGATTGTCATTAGGTAATATTTTGTCATACTCTGTGTCATGTCAGGAATGGAATATGTTTTGAAAACATATAAGCTTATTTTCCTTTAGTCTGTATGTAAGTGCAATAAATGTAAGCCTATACTGTTTGAGATGCAAGTTGCAAATTCAATCTCTATATATCCATATGCAAGCGAGTTTATTTGGAATAGACAATAATTGGTATCCATGCCTTTCAGGATTTCCTGGAGTGATGATGGAGATGGATTACAATGACTTTGCAGACGACGTGGTTCTCTCCTGCAATGATAATTCATATCAAGTGTTCAGTGTTCGTTGTCACTGTAAGTTTTTTTTTTCAAATTTGCTGAGAGGTATATAGTAGTAATTTACATTTGTGTTATGATTAGTTTAGTTAAGTTTATTTCAAATGCTAAGGCCTCGGCCCATCGCACAAAACATTTTACATAACAGTAGAGAAGAAAAGGAATAAAGAACTGAATATCATTCTACTAATAATTGACGGAAAAATACTTAAAGGTAAAAATATGACAGGGGAGAACATATACATCTATGTTTGCTGAACAGAACTAGTACGAGTGTTGAAAGCTTTATGAACAAAAACTGATAGTTTGTATTGGACTACTTCATTCTTGCATGCCAGTAAGGAAAAACATTTTTCTTTCGTGGGGTGAACTCTAAATCTTTGAGGAATAAAATCTACTCTATGGTCGTTATGATTAGTTTATATAACCTTGTAACACTTATCTTTATGATTCCACTGCTTGTCATTTTTTCACATTTCGAGAATGAATTCATTTAAATCTGATATACGATATTTGCTTTTTTAGTCATGAACCATTCCTGTCTGCATAGGTTATTTTTCATACTGTCATGCTGCTGTTTATGGAATATTAGTCACACGGCTACCAATTTCTAAAACTGCACACTCTGTGACTATTAGAACTTTGCACTTGCTCCATAATATTCATGGAGTAGTGTACAATTTATTTTCATAGATACATCTGTTTTTATGTTAGATTCAAGTTTCATTGGTTGCTACAGACGACGAAATGGACTCGGACGTACCGCCTTGTATGGAAACAATAATGAATTTGTAATTGGCCCTAATGGGATGACAATTGAAAGATGTTTAAAGAATTGCAGAGAAAATAACCAGCTGTTTGGATCACTACGAGAAAATAAATGTCGGTGTGGAAATACACTTCCAAGCAACTACTTTTACTCTCGACAATCAGATTCAAAGGAATGTAGTTTGAAATGTACAGCCAGGGAAGATCAAATATGTGGAGGAGACAATAATAGATTCAATGCTGTTTTCAATAGTAGGTTTTAATTTATTTTTGTAATGCTGATTCATATATCGATTATATTATGGGGATTTTGAAGGGTGAAATTTCAGACTGGTTAGAAAGAGCACACGAGGGAAGAGCTGTCATTGAATAGCCTTATGAAATACATCCGTAGGATGAATACTGGTTTGTGGCTATATCATTACAACCCGTAACACTCAAGTAAAACGCTTAAATCGTTTATAGCAACAATATCAAGCGTACATTTAAAGTGTACTTTTTCAATTACCTTAATCATCAAGTCAGTCTGTGGTGTCTCTCAATGTAATTAATTTTTAAAAATGTTAGCAGTGCAAGACAGGTAAATAGTCAATGACTAAAGTGTAAATATAGATGTCATAAAACATCTCACTGCAAGCAAGGTATTACCACAGTCATTATGATGGTATTATCATTTACTGTAGTCAGCAGTTTGTTAGTTTGTTTTTGGACGAGATTTTTACGAATTGTCTTCGTTTGAAATGCCACATCAAAGTAATAAAATCATAAAACTATTTCACACTTGATATGAATGTTATGAACGATCGTGATTGACGTAAATTTGAAATACTTCACTTGAATGTTAAGGGTTGTTCTATTCATCACTTTAATTATGATTACTTCTTTGTATTCGTTTTTTTTGTTATGATTACTAACAGTCAACACTTGATCAAATAATTTTCCATTTTATGTTCATCAAATTGATTACATCGAGGATCACAATGGAAATAAGTACTAAATGCTTTCTTGTGTTATCCTCGGCAGTACTTTTAATGTATCTTTTTTTACTATTGTCTATTGTCAAATTATAATACATCTAAAGATCTAAATTGAGGTTTATATCAATATGTTTATGGACCTTATGACTATAAATGACACCATACCCTTTTTACACAGCAACACTTGGTTCATGTCAAGCCAACTTTACTGCACCATCAGGTTGGATAGTGTCACCAGGGTTCCCTGGTTTCGATGAGCCAGCTACGAGTTGTGTGTGGAATGTCACTGTGCAGGGTGATAATGTGATCAACGTCACTCTCAGGATGAATTATCTAATGAATGGTGACGAACTGAAATTCTTCCAGATAAGAGGACACAACCAACCCATGGTGTTAACCAGTGATGATGGTCGTGGAGTGATTGACCATAATTTGGGGATTACACAATCCAATACATTGAGAATAGAATTCACTTCAGAAACTAGTCCGAATAGTGGTGATTTGGAAGAGGGTGGCTTCGTGATATACTACAATAGTAGGTGTTATTTATCCTTATTAAATAAAACATTCCTACATCGACTATAACTATTGGTAAACACTAAACATCTATCTATCTATCTATCTATCTATTATCTGTCTGTCTGTCTGTCTGTCTGTCTGTCTGTCTGTCTGTCTGTCTGTCTATCTATCTATCTATCAATCCATTCACCCGTCTGTCTGTCTGTCTGTCTGTCTGTCTGTCTGTCTGTCGATCTGTCTGTCTGTCTGTCTATCTATCTATCTATCCATCCATTCACCCGTCTGTCTGTCTGTCTGTCTGTCTATCTGTCTGTCTATCTGTCGATCTGTCTCTGTCTGTCTGCCTGTCTGTCTGTCTGTCTGTCTGTCTGTCTGTCTGTCTGTCTGTCTGTCAACATATCTATCTACCTAGCTAGGTAGTTATCTGGGTATATATATATAGATATATATATATAGTTAAATATATAGTTATATGATTAGTTAGTTAGTTAGCTAGCTAGTTAGCTAATTAGTTAGTTAGTTAGTTAGTTAGTTAGTTAGTTAGTTAGTTACTTAGTTAGCTGGCTAGCTAGTTAGTTAGCTGGCTAGCTAGTTTGATAGCTATCTATATATAAATCGATAGCATTTATAATGAAACATTTTCCTCAACAGGTACGTCCGCCGTAGAAGACATCGTCAGTTCCATTTCACCGGTGATGCCAAAAACCACAGAACAGTCAACGACAGACGGGACAGAGAGAATAATCTCAACGTTGCAGCCAGACACAACAACCCGCCCTCCTCATCCAAGACCACAAACTGTCTCAACTCTACTGACACCTAGAAGTTCTTCGAAATCAACAGTTTATCATCCAAGTACAAGGGTGACAGAAAACAGTGATGAAACTCCAACACTAATGAAGATCAATACAACTACCCCGGTAGTAAAAATGACTTCAAATGCTGCTCAAGAACCAATAACACGTTATCATTTTCATCCACGTTTAACTGAAATGTACTCACCTACAACGACCAAAGGTGTTGTCGGTGAAGCTGATAAACGTTTTAGTGATGATAGCTCTGTGCCCTTAGGTAAGCAAGATATCTATGTTTGTTGAAAATTTCATACATGTACCTCCTAGGAGGCACACCTATTTGCGACATGGACATCTTTAAGTTTATATAGCTAGACATCTACATGTAAATGTCTAAAAATGGTCCTGGCAGGAACGTCAACTACTTAATAAAGTTTTATATATTATTCAAATTTACTCCTATTATGTTGTTATTAAATTTAATGAGTACATATTAATCAACAATTAGATCATCTATGCCACAGGTACACATTTGGAAATACATTACATCATGACTGTTCTATCAATTACAAGATAACTGCATAAACTGTTGAGCGCATAGTTGTATTACATCACTGTTCTGTATGTTCTGTATACATGTGGAAGCAGCAGTTTGATTGAGTGTTGTTTCCATATATATTTCAAATTGTTTATCGTGTAACTAGATTATGCATGTAAAAGTTGAGATAACCATATTCATATCATGTTTGCATTAACAGGTACTATACTGGGAGTGAGTGTAGTTTTCGCTATTGTACTTATCGCCACTGTTGTCGCCATCGTTGTCTACAGGAAAAGGTAGGTACATCATATGTACATGTATATCCCATATATTGCCATGTTGGCAAATCACAAATGTAAGAGCAGTACAGTGTCATCTGCGAATGGTGCATTCAAATTATTAGTTTAAAGTTGGGTGTGTATGTCTATTCAAAATAGTGATTTCTTGTCT